>NC_084619.1:67057747-67107747 GCF_033978795.1 Nerophis ophidion | reverse complement strand
GGGGTCTCCGCTGTCGTATTTTACTCTTCTTAATGCGCCACACATTGTCGATGGGAGACAGGTCTGGACTGCAGGCGGGCCAGGAAAGTACCCGCACTCTTTTACTACGAAACCACGCTGTTGTAACACGTACTAAATGTGGTTTGGCATTGTCTTGCTGACATAAGCAGGGGCGTCCATGAAAAAGACGGCGCTTAGATGGCAGCATATGTTGTTCCAAAACCTGTATGGACCTTTCAGCATTAATGGTGCCTTCACAGATGTGTAAGTTACCCATGCCTTGGGCACTAATGCACCCCCATACCCTCACAGATGCTGGCTTTTCAACATTGCGTCGATAACAGTCTGGATGGTTTGCTTCCCCTTTGGCCCGGATGACACGATGTGGAATATTTCCCCCAAAAATTTGACATGTGGACTCGTCAGACCACAGAACACTTTTCCACTTTGCATCAGTCCATCTTAGATGATCTCGGGCCCAGAGAAGCCGGCGGCGTTTCTGGATGTTGTTGATAAAATGGCTTTCGCTTTGCATAGTTGAGCTTTAACTTGCACTTGCAGATATAGCGACAAACTGTATTTAGTGACAGTGGTTTTATGAAGTGTTCCTGAGCCCATGTGGTGATATCCTTTAGAGATTGATGTCGGTTTTTGATACAGTACGGTCTGAGGGATCGAAGGTCACGGTCATTCAATGTTGTTTTCTGGCCATGCCGCTTACGTGGAGTGATTTCTCCAGATTCTCTGAACCTTTTGATGATATTATGGAGCGTAGATGTTGAAATCCCTAAATTTCTTGCAATTGCACTTTGAGAAACGTTGTTCTTAAACTGTTTGACTATTTGCTCACGCAGTTGTGGACAAAGGGGTGTACCTCGCCCCATCCTTTCTTGTGAAAGACTGAGCATTTTTTGGGAAGCTGTTTTTATACCCAATCATGGCACCCACCTGTTCCCAATTAGCCTGCACACCTGTGAGATGTTCCTAATAAGTGTTTGATGAGCATTCCTCAACTTTATCAGTATTTATTGCCACCTTTCTCAACTTCTTTGGCACGTGTTGCTGGCATCAAATTCTAAAGTTAATGATTATTTGCACAACAAAAAAAAATGTTTATGAGTTTGAACATCAAATATGTTGTCTTTGTAGCATATTCAACTGAATATGGGTTGAAAAGGATTTGCAAATCATTGTATTCTGTTTATATTTACATCTAACACAATTTCCCAACTCATATGTAAACAGGGTTTGTAGAACCGTTATTCTGCTGGTGTGAAGTTCTGATGCATGTCCACCCTAGGATTCTACGATATACCGGTACTAGTATAGTATGGCGGTGTGAATGAATCCAAAAAACGGTACTATACCCTGTTTGGAAAAGCACCAGTGCCCAGGAATGACATCACATGGTAACAATGCTGGTATTGCGAGCAGAGGAGCATGTTCGGCGGCGCGCACACACAGAGTACTTACAAGCAGACACAGTGTGTAGACAGAAAAGGGAGAACGGATGCATTTTGGTGTAAAAAGTAACAATAAAGGTGAACCTGTTACGTTTAGTTTGAGCCAATCTTGACATCTACAAAAGATTAGTATGTAATGTAATGTTTTCTATGTAGGTGTAAAAATAATCTATATATTTATATATTTCTTTTGTATTTTATGTAATTCTTTTGTTTTGTTTGCATGGCTCAAAATAAACCATTCATTCATTCTGCGACCCCTCTTATTACGGTGTTTGTTCTCCCGGGATGCAGACGGACCACTCCGAACAAGGCGTGCAGGTCGGAACATGATTTAATCATCAAAAAAATAACGCTGTAGAGGTGTGGACAGTCATGGCAGTCTCGTCCATGTTTATTTTTCAATACATTGGTTTGTGGTTTTCTGTCTGGCTCTCGCTCTCGCTCTTGCTCCAACTCCAACTCCTCTCTCCTTCCCCCCAGCTGTGGCCTTTTAACAGAGCGACAGGTGATTAGACCAGCAGGCCCAGGTGTGCCATCCACGCACCTGTCGCCGATCTTGGCACACCCCGATTCGCTGCAGGTCCGCGGGCCACGCCCCCCCCCCCCCCCTTCAAAAACATAGAACAAGCCAAAGGGATGCGTGACGATCGCACGGGACGCTAAGGACAAAACCTAGAGCAGGGATCATGAGCTAAGGAACAATGAAGCCAGGCCGACTGACTGGCAAAGGCAGGCTTAAATAGTCCCTTTGATTAGTGCTCGGGAAACAGCACCAATCGGACAATAAGCACCCATGGAAACTAAAAAAACAAAGCAGGGCGCAGAAGAACAGGAACTAACAACACATGGTCCGGGGCACGGATCATGACAGTGTTTTCATTTCACTCCGAGGCTTTTGTCCCCCGGGATTGAAATTGCTCCTCCGCACGTTGGCGAGGCATGCAAATGAGACATAATGGAAGTGTCCACATCCATTGCTTTGCGCGCACGTCAGGGTTACTGAGCACACGTGGTCCGTGTCACCTCCGCTCCGGTTCATTATCGGCGCGAATCCCCTTTGTTGTCGTTCACGCTCGGCCGAGTCGTAACTTCCTCACTGACCACAGCGACAATTTGCACGGCAAACAACTTGAAATGTCAAGCGGGAAGGTTGAGTGATGAAGTCAGAGGGGCCGGGGGAGCGGACCGCGACACAATCCTGTGTCTGCGGACCAATTGGTACCGGGCCGCACAAGAAATAAAAAAAAATAAAAAAATAAAGTTTTTTTTTTTAATTATTATATCAACATAAAAAACACAATACACCGTATTTCCTTGAATTTCCGCAGGACATATAGTATGCGCCCGCCTTGAATTACCACCGGGTCAAACTCGTCACGTCACGAGTGACACTTCCCCTGTCATCATTTTCAAAAATGGAGGAGGCTGATTTCAATACCGGTAATTTGAAATCGCATAAAGGGAAGAAGATTAAGAGCTATTCAGTAGGATTTAAGGTCCAAGCTTGCATCACACTCCAATTTTTACTGCATACCTTTGGTAAGTGCCGGAGTGAGAAGAGGTTTTAAAATAATTAGCGCATGCTTATTTTTACCGCATGCCTTTGGTAATCGCAGGAGTGAGAAGAGATTTTAAATTAATTCGCGCCCCGGCAGCAATTCAAGGAAATACAGTATACATTATATATCGATATTGATCAATACAGTCTGCAGGGCCGCGCAAGAAATAAAAAGATAAAAAACTAATTAAAAAAACATTTATTTATTTTTTTAAATGAATAAATCAACATAGAAAACACAATACGTACATTATATATAGATATACTGTAGATCAATACAGTCTGCAGGAATAGAGTCCGCGGACCGATTGATACCTGGCCGCGCAAGAATAAAAAAAAAATGATATAAAAATTTATTATTAAATCAACAGAAAAAACACAATACATACATTATTTATCAATATAGATCAATACAGTCTGCAGGGATACAGTTTGTAAGCACAGTCCGCGGACCGATTGGTACTGGGCCGCGCAAGAATTAAAAAAAAATATATATATATATATATGTATATAAAAAAATAAAAAAAATAATTATAAATCAACATAAGAAACAGAATACATACATCATATATCAATATAGATCAATACAGTCTGCAGGACTGTATTGATCTAGAAATAAAAATAATATACATATATATTTTTTCTAATTATTAAATCAATAAAAAAATACAAAATATATACATTTATAAATCAATATAGATCAATACAGTCCGCAGACCGATTGGTACCGGGCCGCACAAGAAATAAAATAATTAAAAAAAAAAAAAAAAACTTTTTTTTTTTTTTTTTTTTAGGATTAAATCAACATAAAAACCCAATATGTACATTATATATAGATATAAATCAATACAGTCTGCAGGGATAGCGTCTGTAAGCACAGTGGTCCACAACCACCGGGCCGCACAAGAAATAAAAAAATAAAATAAAATAAAAAAATATGTATATATATATATATATATATATATATATATATATATATATTTTTTTTATTTTTTTTTTATTATTATTAAATTAACATAAACAACACAATATATACATTATATATCAATATAGTTCAATACAGTCTGCAGGGATACAGTCTGTAAGCACAGTGGTCCCCAACCACTGTGCCCGGTACCAACCGGTCTGCGGACCGATTGGTACCGGGCTGCACAAAAAAATGAAAATAAAAAATAAATAACCATTTTTTTTTTTTAAATGTTTTATTATTTAATCAACATAAAAAACACAATATATACATTATATATCAATATAGATCAATACAGTCTGCAGGGATACAGTCCGTAAGCACAGTGGTCCACAACCACCGGCCCGCACAAGAAATAAAAAAATAAAATAAAATAAAAAAATAAAATAAAATAAAATAAATAAAAAATAAAAAATATATATATATTTTTTTTTTTTAAATGATTAAATTAACATAAAAAACACAATATATACATTATATATCATTATAGATCAATACAGTCTGCAGGGATACAGTCTCTAAGCACAGTGGTCCCCAACCACCCGGCCGCACAAGAAATAAAAAAATAAAATAAAATTAAAAAAAATAATAAAATAAAAAAATAAAAAAATAAATATATATATATATTTTTTTAAATTATTAAATTAACATAAAAAACACAATATATACATTATATATCAATATAGATCAATACAGTATGCAGGGATACAGTCTCTAAGCACAGTGGTGCCCAACCACTGTGCTTAGTACCGGGCCGCACAAAAAAAATAAATAAATAAATAAATTAAAAAAATATTTTTTTAAATGTTTTATTATTTAATCAACATAAAAAACACAATATATACATTATATATCAATATAGATCAATACAATCTGCAGGGATTCAGTCAGTAAGCACAGTGGTCCTCAACAAGAAATACAAAAAAAAAATAAAAAATAAAAATATATATATATTTTTTTTTTATTTATTTATTATTAAATTAACATAAAAAACACAATATATACATTATATATCAATATAGATCAATACAGTCTGCAGGGATACAGTCTCTAAGCAAAGTGGTCCCCAACCACTGTGCCCGGTATCAATCGGTCCGCGGACCGATTGATACCGGGCCGCACGAGAAATAAAAAAAAAATAAAATAAAAAAAATATGTTATTTTTATTTTTATTATTAAATCAACATCCATCCATCCATTTTGTACCGCTTATTCCCTTTTGGGGTGACGGGGGCGCTGGCGCCTATCTCAGCTACAATCGGGCGGAAGGCGGGTTACACCCTGGACAAGTCGCTACCTTATCGCAGTTAAATCAACATAAAAAACACAATATATACATTATATATCAATATAGATCAATACAATCTGCAGGGATTCAGTCAGTAAGCACAGTGGTCCACAACAAGAAATACAAAAAAAAAAAAAATAAATAAATAAATATGTATATATATATTTTTTTTTTTTAAATTATTAAATTAACATAAAAAACACAATATATACATTATATATCAATATGGATCATTACAGTCCGCAGGGATACAGTCCTTAAGCACACATGAGGGTCTTTCTTGGGCGGCATAGCTCGGTTGGTAGAGTGGCCGTGCCAGCAACTTGAGGGTTGCAGGTTCGATTCCCGCTTGTGCCATCCTAGTTACTGCCGTTGTGTCCTTGGGCAAAACACTTTACCCACCTGCTCCCAGTGCCACCCACACTGGTTTAACTGCAACTTAGATATTGGGTGTCACTAGAGAAAAGCGCTATATAAATAAAATTCACTTCACTTTTTGAAAAAAAAAAAAAACGGTCCTTGGGACACATTTTCAAGCATTGACTTGTCCGCGGCTACAAAAAAGCTTGGGCACCACTGGTCTAAGTTACTGGCTGAAATCCCAACACAGAGACGCTTTTTTTTTTACGTTAGAATTTGCTTTTCCGCCTTTTTATATTCCTCTCGGCGTGCAGGCGGCCTCTGTGCAGGACACACTCGGCAGGAACAGGTGGTCGCCGACGTGAGTCCGGCTCCATCTTGGTGCTGCTGGACTCACGTCTGGAAAAGTCACCGTGCTAAAAATAATCAGCACCTTAGGGGTGTTGTTTTCTTTGTGGCGCCCCCTGGAGGTTGCCTACATGTCGTACAGACATGCTTCAAACTGAACACACATTCGACTAATAGTTCAAGTTGTCACCTTGTGTAAATGCTCAATAAAAAGAGAATACAACAAATCCTTTTCAATCAATCAATCAATCAATCAATCAATCAATCAATCAATCAATCAGTCAATCAATCAATCAATGTTTATTTATATAGCCCCAAATCACAAATGTCTCAAAGGACTGCACAAATCATTACGACTACAACATCCTCGGAAGAACCCACAAAAGGGCAAGGAAAACTCACACCCAGTGGGCAGGGAGAATTCACATCCAGTGGAACGCCAGTGACAATGCTAACTATGAGAAACCTTGGAGAGGACCTCAGATGTGGGCAACCCCCCCCCCCCCCCCCCCTCTATATTTCAACTTAAATTCATCCATCGTAAGTCTCCCATCCATCCATTTCCCACCGCTAATTCCCTTTGGGGTCGCTGGCGCCCATCTCAGCTACAATCGGGCGGAAGGCAGGGTACACCCTGGACAAGTCGCCACCCCGTCGCCGTGTTTGTATTTTCTACTTCTTTTTTAGCACACGTACTATATGATAGTGTCGTGTTTCTTAGCACCTAGCTTCTAAAACTTTGCAATAGAAACCTAAACGCTGGCTATAGCACCGTTGGTTTTGAGTCATGGAAATGGTCCAGGTGTAGAAAAGTGGACCTGTGAGACCCATTTACTCCAAATCTCCCCAAAGCTGGTCTTTTCTTTGCGCTGCAAAAGGCGGCGACACAGGTGGAAAGTTAGCTTCCACGCCGGGCGGACGGTTCGTCAGGTACGCCGAGTATTCCTCTGATTGAAAAGGAGCGGGCACCTCCGAGGATAATGGTACTTGGTTGTGATCAGTCGTAGCGGGGACCAGAGTCTGACTTTGCTGCAAGAGGCAAAGGAGGAGGCGGGGACTCATCAGACTGAGTGCAGCAGGGCGGCCAGGGCGGCTCGGAGAACAAATAAAAAGACTTGAAAGCTAACAAGGAAATTGTTTGTGAGGTAAAAAAAGGAAGGAAAAATAAAAGATTGGCGTCTTGTGAACGGTGACGCATCAGACAT
Organism: Nerophis ophidion; assembly: GCF_033978795.1. Taxonomy (NCBI): domain Eukaryota; kingdom Metazoa; phylum Chordata; class Actinopteri; order Syngnathiformes; family Syngnathidae; genus Nerophis; species Nerophis ophidion. The sequence continues at coordinate 67,100,555 of NC_084619.1, read as the reverse complement.
TTTTATTTCTATTTCAAAGTCAACGCGAGACGTTGCGCCGCCTTGTCGGAGGACGGAGACGCTCGGGGGGGAGGAGTTGAGTCAGCGGCGAGGGGAAGTGACGCCAGGAGACGTGGCGGCCAGTTGTGTCGCGTTGTTGGCGTCGGCCTCAGGTGGTATCAGCGTCAATTGGCCTGCTCAGTGATTCAGCATTTCCTGTCAAGTGTGTGTGTGTGTGTGTAATATTTGTGGCGCCCTCTGTGGGTCTTTATATATATTGTTGTGTTGGACCCGGTCTTCTGCCGGTCAGCTCCCAGGTTGGTTAGATGACACATAAGGTGGTTATAAATGAATCCCAGGCAGAGTTGCTTATTTTGATATTTTATTACCAAAGCTTTGGGAGACCGATCTAGATACCACAACCTTTCAGTCGCATTTGTCAGGCTTGCCCCTGACAGTTTGTCTGTTTTAGTTTTTTCCTCTGCAACTGTCTGTTTCCTGTGTTCAGTATTTCCTGTCTTTTAGTTCCTGTCAAGTGCTCTTAATTTGTCAGCTTCCTGTCTTGTTCCCTGAGTGTTGTGTTCCTCCTCAGTGTGTTTAGTATTTCCTGTCTTTTAGTTCCTGTCAAGTGCTCTTATTTTGTCAGCTTCCTATCTTGTTCGCTGAGTGCTGTGTTCCCCTTCAGCTGCAGCTGATTGGCATCTGGCCACACCTGTTGCCAATCAGCCGGCTCCTATTTCTACCTCCTTTGTCTTGTGTCAGTTGCTGGATCATTGTATTGTCATTTGTATTGTCGTTGCCTCATGTCACTCTTGTCGTGCTACCTGTCGTTTTGTTACAGCTATTACCTGTCGTTCTACATCTTGTCCTGGTCGTCGCAGCAGTAACCTGTTTTTATTAGTCATAGCTATTTCCAGTTTTTCTGTTTGTGATCCTCTAGCTTCCATGCTAAAGTTCCTTTTTGTTTCTTGTTAGCTTCTATGCTAAAGGCCTTTTGTTTTTTTTATCCGCCCACGTGCGCGCTTTTGGTTTGAACCCTTTGTTTGGTTTTGTCTTAGTATTTATATTAAAATCATGTTTGCTCACTCCATGCCTGCCTCCATCTCTGCATCTTGGGGTTTCGACATCAAATAACTCTGACAGCATTGCCCAAATTGATATAATTCTACTACGGAAGTTTCGCCTCTTCTCTCCCTCTCACCTGCCCCCCTTCTTCTCCCCTCCCCCTCCTCCTAGCCTGAGACATTTGAGATAAAAGAGTGTTATGACCTCTCGCTACATTCCAACTATCAAGGCCTACGTACGCCCAACACTTAGCTGTTTTAAAATATGACTAGGATATAAAAAGATATCTACCTCTGTCAATATATATATATATATATATATATATATATATATATATATATATATATATATATATATATATATATATTGTGACAGTCTCAAGCCGTCGTCGTGTGGGTTCAGTGGACCACCCAGGAAGGACATTTTGCTCTTGCAGGTTCGACTCTTTTATTTTTCAATAAATACATTATTTTTTGTGCTGTCGTCGCTGTCCACTGCTCGATCCTCCATGTCTCGCTCTCCGGTCCGCTCTTCAGTCGGCCGCGTCACCGTCTCTTTCGTCTAGGCACATGTCGTTCTTGCTCTTTATTCACTGTCTCGGTCGCTGTTGCCGGCTCTCCTACTCTTCCCCTGATCATGTCCCAGTGGCCAAAAATGTTGAATATACTTGTTAGATAAAACATCTGCCTTGTTTTTGATTAATACTTGGGCCTACTACGCTGCTGTGTTTTAATGTCGATCAATACATGTTATTTGGAATGTTAACCTCTTTTTACACTTTCATGACTGTTCAGATCATAAAAAATCGATTATAATTGAGTTAAAAAATATAAAAAATATATAAGTGTTTTATAATTTTTACTTGTTATTTGCAATGTTCACCTCTTTTTTATGCTTTTATGATGGCTCAGACCTCAAGAAAATGATTAAAATTGATTTAAAAGAAATCAAAAATACATATTGGAAATGTTCAATATATTTTTGTTGTTTTAGCATGTAACATTAGTAGCTTTTAATTTATTTTTACATGTGTATGACAGTTCAGACCTAAAATGTAATATATATCTCGAGTGTTTTATATTTTTTACTTATTTGCAATGTTAACCTCTTCTTTTATGCTTTTATGACGGCTCAGACCTCAAGAAAATGATTAAAATTGAGTTAAAAAAAATCAAAAATACATATTGCAAATGTTCAATATATTTTTGTTGTTTTAGCATGTAATATTAGTAGCTTTTAACTTATTTTTACATGTGTATGACAGTTCAGACCTAAAATTAAATATATATCTCGAGTGTATTATAATTTTTACTTGTTATTTGCAATGTTAACCTCTTTTTACACTTTTATGATGGTTCAGACCTAAAACAATTATTAAAATTGAGTTTAAAAAATTTATTTTCACATGTTATTAGAAATGCTCAATACCTTTTTGTTGTTGAAGCAAACATTTTTTGCAGCTTTCAACTCATTTTTTACACTTTTATAACAGTTCAGACCTAAAAAAAAGTATACAAATAGTGTTTTATAATTTTTACATGTTATTTGCAATGTTAACCTCTTTTTTACGCTTTTATGACAACTCAGACCTAAAAAAATATTAAAATTGAGTTTGTAAAATAAATGTTCACATGTTATTAGAAATGCTCAATATCTTTTTGTTGTTTTAGCATGTACTATTAGCAGCTTTTAACTTATTTTTGCACGTTTATTACAGTTCAGACCTAAAAAAATATATATAAATATTGAGTGCTTTATAATTTTTAACATGTTATTTGCAATGTTAACCTCTTTTTTAAACTTTTATGACAGCTCAGACCTCAAAAAATGATTAAAATTGAGTTTAAAAAAATGCTTTTTCACATGTTAATAAAAAGATTCAATATCTTTGTTGTTTTAGCATACATATTCAGCTTTTAACTTATTTTTACATATTTATGACGGTTGAGTCCTAAAAAAATATATTTTATAATTTTTACATGTTATTTGCAATGTTAACCTCTTTTTTACGCTTTTATGACAACTCAGACCTAAAAAAATTATTAAAATTGAGTTTATAAAATAAATGTTCACATGTTATTAGAAATGCTCAATATCTTTTTGTTGTTTTAGAATGTACTATTAGCGGCTTTTAACTTATTTTTACACGTTTATTACAGTTCAGACCTAAAAAAATATATATAGATATTGAGTGTTTTATAATTTTTAACATGTTATTTGCAATGTTAACCTCTTTTTTTAAACTTTTATGACATCTCAGACCTAAAAAAATGATTAAAATTGAGTTAAAAAAATGCTTTTTCACATGTTAATAAAAAGATTCAATATCTGTGTTGTTATAGGATACATTTTCAGCTTTTAACTTATTTTTACATATTTATGACAGTTGAGTCCTAAAAAAATATATTTTATAATTTGTACATGTTATTTGCAATGTTAACCTCTTTTTTAAACTTTTATGACAGCTCAGACCTCAAAAAATAATTAAAATTGAGTTGAAAAAAAAAGCATTTTCACATGTTATTAGAAAAGCTCAATATCTTGTTGTTTTAGCATACATTATTTGCAGCTTTCAACTTATTTTTACACGTGTGACAGTTCCGTCAAAGTTTGTTTGTGTGGAACCCCAAGATGCTGAGAATGAGGCAGGCATAGAGTGAGAAAACATGATTTAATTTAAAATACTAGAACAAACAAAAGGTACAAACAAAATGCGCACACGTGGGCGGATAACAAACAAAAAGAGCTATGAACAAACAAAACTGGAAGCAGGGAACAAAAGCCAGTAAGCTACAAATAGCTAACAAAATATAGCTAACTGCTATGCTGCAAAGATACGACAAAAGCGACAAGAATTTACATCGACTACCCCACGACACGACAGGTAGCAACGACACAAGGGCGACAATAATCCACCACTGACTGGAGGAACAAAGGAGGTAAAATAGGAGCGGGCTGATTGAACTTATTTTTACACGTTTATGACAGTTCTGTCAAAGTTTGTTTGTGTCGAATCCCAAGATGCAGAGAAGGAGGCAGGCATAGAGTGAGAAAACATGATTTAATTTAAAATACTACAACAAACAAATGGTACAAACAAAAAGCGCGCACAGTGGGCGGATAACAAACAAAAATAGCTATGAGCAAAAAAAACTGGAAGCAGGGAACAAAAGCCAGTAAGCTACAAAAGCTAACAAAATATAGCTAACCGTTGTGCTGCAAAGATACGACAAAAGCGACAAGAATTTACATCGACTATCCCACGACACGACAGGTAGCAACGACACAAGAGCGACAATAATCCAGCACTGACTGGAGGAACAAAGGAGGTAAAATAGGAGCGGGCTGATTGACACCAGGTGTGGCCAGGTGCCAATCAGCCACAGCTGAGGGAAAACAGCACTCAGGGAGACAAACAGGAAGCTGAACCAAAATAAGAGAGCTGACAGGAACTAGGGACAGGAAATACTAAACACACAGTGGAAAAACTAAAACACAAACAAACTGGCAGTGGCAAGCCTGACAAGTTCAGACCTAAAAAAAATAAAATCAATAGTGTTTTAAGATTTTTATATGTTGTTTGCAATGTTAATCTCTTTTTTAAATTTGTATGACAGCTTAGACCTATAAAAAAAATATTAAAATTGAGTTTACATTTTTTTTTCACATTTTATTATACATTTTTAATATCTTTTTGTTGTTTTAGCATGTACTATTAGCAGCTTATTTTTTACATGTTTATGACAGTTCAAACTTAAAAAATATATATAAATATTGAGTGTTTAATTATTTTTACCATGTTATTTGCAATGTTAACCTCTTTTTTAAACTTTTATGACAGCTCAGACCTCAAACAAATGATTAAAATTGAGTTAAAAAAATGCATTTTCACATGTTATTAGAAAAGCTCAATATCTTTTTGTTGTTTTAGCATACAATATTTTCAGCTTTCAACTTATTTTTACACGTTTATGACAGTTCTGTCAAAGTTTGTTTGTGTCGAATCCCAAGATGCTGAGAATGAGGCAGGCATAGAGTGAGAAAATATGATTTAATTAAAAATACTAGAACAAACAAAAGGTACAAACAAAAAACGCGCACGTGGGCGGATAACAAACAAAAAGAGCTATGAACAAGCAAAACTGGAAGCAGGGAACAAAAGTCAGTAAGATACAAATAGCTAACAAAATATAGCTAACTGCTATGCTGCAAAGATACGACAAAAGCGACAAGAATTTACATCGACTATCCCACGACACGACAGGTAGCAACGACACAAGAGCGACAATAATCCAGCACTGACTGGAGGAACAAAGGAGGTAAAATAGGAGCGGGCTGATTGACACCAGGTGTGGCCAGGTGCCAATCAGCCACAGCTGAGGGAAAACAGCACTCAGGGAGACAAACAGGAAGCTGAACCAAAATAAGAGAGCTGACAGGAACTAGGGACAGGGAATACTAAACACACAGTGGAAAAACTAAAACACAAACAAACTGGCAGTGGCAAGCCTGACAAGTTCAGACCTAAAAAAAGTAAAATCAATAGTGTTTTAAGATTTTTATATGTTGTTTGCAATGTTAATCTCTTTTTTAAATTTGTATGACAGCTTAGACCTATAAAAAAAATATTAAAATTGAGTTTACATTTTTTTTTTTTTCACATTTTATTAGAAATGTTTAATATCTTTTTGTTGTTTTAGCATGTACTATTAGCAGCTTATTTTTTACATGTTTATGACAGTTCAAACTTAAAAAATATATATAAATATCGAGTGTTTAATTATTTTTACCATGTTATTTGCAATGTTAACCTCTTTTTTAAACTTTTATGACAGCTCAGACCTCAAAAAAATGATTAAAATTGAGTTAAAAAAAATGCATTTTCACATGTTATTAGAAAAGCTCAATATCTTTTTGTTGTTTTAGCATACAATATTTTCAGCTTTCAACTTATTTTTACACGTTTATGACAGTTCTGTCAAAGTTTGTTTGTGTCGAATCCCAAGATGCTGAGAATGAGGCAGGCATAGAGTGAGAAAACATGATTTAATTAAAAATACTAGAACAAACAAAAGGTACAAACAAAAAGCGCGCACGTGGGCGGATAACAAACAAAAAGAGCTATGAACAAGCAAAACTGGAAGCAGGGAACAAAAGCCAGTAAGATACAAATAGCTAACAAAATATAGCTAACTGCTATGCTGCAAAGATACGACAAAAGCGACAAGAATTTACATCGACTATCCCACGACACGACAGGTAGCAACGACACAAGAGCAACAATAATCCAGCACTGACTGGAGGAACAAAGCAGGTAAAACAGGAGCGGGCTGATTGACACCAGGTGTGGCCTGGTGCCAATCAGCCACAGCTGAGGGAAAACAGCACACAAGGAGACAAACAGGAAGCTGAACCAAAATAAGAGAGCTGACAGGAACTAGGGACAGGAAATACTAAACACAGAGTGGAAAAACTAAAACACAAACAAACTGGCAGTGGCAAGCCTGACAAGTTCAGACCTAAAAAAAATAAAATCAATAGTGTTTCATGATTTTTATATGTTGTTTGCAATGTTAATCTCTTTTTTTAAATTCGTATGACAGCTTAGACCTATAAAAAAATATTAAAATTGAGTTTACATTTTTTTTTCACATTTTATTAGAAATGTTTAATATCTTTTTGTTGTTTTAGCATGTACTTTTAGCAGCTTATTTTTTCATGACAGTTCAGACTTAAACAATATACATAAATATCGAGTGTTTAATTATTTTTACCATGTTATTTGCAATGTTAACCTCCTTTTTTACGATTTTATGACAGCTCATACCTAAAAAAAAAAGGATTATAATTGAGAAAAAACAATTTTTTTATATATGTTATTAGAAATGTCTTTTTATACGCTTATGACAGTTCCAATCAGGTCCAACTTTAGGGTTTAAATGTATATTTTTTAGAAATAAAAAAAAAAATCCAGATTAATCACCTTTTGGAATTTGGATTAATCATAATTAATCACAGGTGAAGTGAAGTGAATTATATTTATATAGCGCTTTTCTCTAGTGACTCAAAGCGCTTTACGTAGTGAAACCCAATATCTAAGTTACATTTAAACCAGTGTGGGTGGCACTGGGAGCAGGTGGGTAAAGTGTCTTGCCCAAGGACACAACGGCAGTGACTAGGATGGCGGAAGCGGGAATCGAACCTGCAACCCTCAAGTTGCTGGCACGGCCACTCTACCAACCGAGCTATTACTCGCTTGCTTTGGATTATTTAAAAAAAAGAGGGAAATATCTCAACAGAAATGGAATTTTACAGTCAGAAAGAGCTGGTTTGGTCAAAATAAACTGCATAATTAATCTAAGTTTAATACTTTTGTTGATTAATCACACAAGTTAACTCCATTTATTTGACAGCTCTAGTTTTCACATGATAACTCTTACAGTCTGCTTTGTTGCTTGGAGGCAAAAAAAAAAAAAAGTATAAATTAATAAATAAAAACCTCCTTCTGTACAGAAACATCATTTTTCACGACCCCAGTCGGGCATCTTAATGGACGACCTTCTCCCCACAAGCCCATCACAGCGCAGGAAGGGGGGGGGGCAGCAGTCCTTGCCAAAGATGATAATGGTGGGAAAACGACCCTTAAATGGTTCTTCTGATGGGGATGGAGGCCATCGCTCATTGTCTGGACGCGCCTGTGTCGCCGCTATTAAGTCTACGTCTTCAAAATACCTTTTTTCACCACATACTGTAATGCTTTATACGAACCCCTTTTCCATATGAGTTGGAAAATTGCGTTAGATGTAAATACAAACGGAATACAATGATTTGCAAATCCTTTTCAACCCATATTCAGTTGAATGCACTACAAAGAAAAGATATTTGATTATTTTGTAAATAAGAATTAACTTAAAATGTCATGGCTGCAACACGTGCCAAAGTAGTTGGGAAAGGGCATGTTCACCACTGTGTTACATCACCTTTTCTTTTAACAACACTCAATGAATGTTTGGGAACTGAGGAAACTAATTGTTGAAGCTTTGAAAGTGGAATTCTTTCCAATTCTTGTTTTATGTAGAGCCCAGTGTGAAGCGACCGGAATGAGAATCAGCACCTCCAAGTCCGAGTCCATGGTTCTCGCCCGGAAAAGGGTGGAGTGCCATCTCCGGGTTGGGGAGGAGACCCTGCCCCAAGTGGAGGAGTTCAAGTACCTAGGAGTCTTGTTCACGAGTGGGGGAAGAGTGGATCGTGAGATCGACAGGCGGATCGGTGCGGCGTCTTCAGTAATGCGGACGTTGTATCGATCCGTTGTGGTGAAGAAGGAGCTGAGCCGGAAGGCAAAGCTCTCAATTTACCGGTCGATCTACGTTCCCATCCTCACCTATGGTCATGAGCTTTGGGTCATGACCGAAAGGATAAGATCACGGGTACAAGCGGCCGAAATGGGTTTCCTCCGCCGGGTGGCGGGGCTCTCCCTTAGAGATAGGGTGAGAAGCTCTGCCATCCGGGAGGAGCTCAACGTAAAGCCGCTGCTCCTTCACATCGAGAGGAGCCAGATGAGGTGGTTCGGGCATCTGGTCAGGATGCCACCCGAACGCCTCCCTAGGGAGGTGTTTAGGGCACGTCCAGCTGGTAGGAGGCCACGGGGAAGACCCAGGACACGTTGGGAAGACTATGTCTCCCGGCTGGCCTGGGAACGCCTCGGGATCCCCCGGGAAGAGCTAGACGAAGTGGCTGGAGATAGGGAAGTCTGGGCTTCCCTGCTTAGGCTGCTGCCCCCGCGACCCGACCTCGGATAAGCGGAAGATGATGGATGAATGGATGGAAGGGGTGCCCATTACGTCGATCGCGATCAACTGGTCGATCTCGGAGGGTGTGTCAGTCGATCTCAAGCCAGGCATTAAAAAATAGACATAAAAATGAGCAATCATCAATCATACCAAGACTTCACTTTCGTCAGTTGTTTGACATTCTCGGCACCCGAGGATCTTGTGAGATGACGCTGGCCGCTGCGAGCTCATATTTAAGAAAAAAATCACTAACAGGGCGGACGCAGAGAAACATTTTATTTCTAGAGACTTGGTACCTACTGTCAAAACTCTAAAGACCGACAGAACAGTTCCTGTCTTCACCATAAAAGACCTCTTTCATCCTGCCTGTGCTAACAAAATAAGAGTCTCAGAAAGCTAGCGTGCACAAGCTAGCAAGCTACGGAGTTTGATGCCAATGTATTTCTCCCCCGCCCTCAGCGACCGCTTTCTCACTTGCTTGCCCACCCGCACAGTCACCGACGTCACTCACCTACTGCCAGACATTAAAGGGCCACACACATATGCTACTCTCATAACAAAGTGTTTAAAAACGAGTATGCAAGTTGGACAAATGAGATGCCAAATCCAACCACTTTCATGTGGTATTGGACAGAAAGGAGGACTTTTTTTTTTCTCCATTTGAAAATGCGGACGTTATCAGCACCACTGTCTAATTCCAATCAATGCAAGTCATCAGAATCAGGTAATACACCAACTTATATTCTTGTCTTTGCGAAAGAAAGGAATCTATGTGTGTCAAACATGATTGTATTATCATTAAACACCATTAAAAATGTCTCTTTCATACATAAATAAATATAAATTATAAACAGGAATGAGGTAGATCTCCTCGACTTGGTCAATTGAAAAGTAGCTCGCCTGCAGAAAAAGTGTGAGCGCCCCTGATGTAGAGCTTCAGTCGTTCAACAGTCCGGGGTCTCCACTGTCGTATTTCACGCTTCATAATACGCTACACATTTTCCACGAGAGACAGGTCCGGACTGCAGGCGGACCAGGAAAGTACTCGTACTCTTTTTTTACGAAGCCACGCTGTTGTAACACTTGTCTTGTTGAAATAAGCAGGGGCGTCCATGATAACGTTGCTCGGATGACAACATATGTTGTTCCAAAACCTCTATGGACCTTTCAGCATTAATGGTGCCTTCACAGATGTGTAAGTTACCCATGCCTTGGGCACTAATACCCCCATACCATCACACATGCTGGCTTTTCAACTTCGCGCCTATAACAATCCGGATGGTTATTTTCCTCTTTGTTCCGGAGGGCACCACGTCCACAGTTTCCAAATATAATTAGAAATGTGGACTTGTATGTTGTCTGTCTGTCTGTGTTTGCCCAGCGATGAGGTGGCCACTTGTCCAGGGTGTACCCCGCCTTCAGCCCGATTGTAGCTGACATAGGCGCCAGCGCCCCCCGCCACCCCAAAAGGGAATAAGCGGTAGAAAATGGATGGATGGATGGACTTGTCAGACCACATAACACTTTTCCACTTTGCATCAGTCCATCTTAGATGATCTCGGGCCCAGAGAAGCTGTCTGCGTTTCTGGATGTTGTTGATAAATGGCTTTTGGTTTACATAGTAGAGCTTTAACTTGCACTTACAGATGTAGCGACAAACTGTATTTAGTGACAGTGGTTTTCTGAAGTGTTCCTGAGCCCATGTGGTGATATCCTTTAGAGATTGATGTGGGTTTTTGATACAGTGCCATCTGAGGGAGGGAAGGTCACGGTCATTCAATGTTGGTTTCCGTCCATGCTGCTTACGTGGAGTGATTTCTCCAGATCCTCTGAACCTTTTGATGATATTATGGAGCGTAGATGTTGAAATCCCTAAATTTCTTGCAATTGCACTTTGAGAAACGTTGTTCTTAAACTGTTTTACTATTTGCTCACGCAGTTGTGGACAAAGGGGTGTACCTCGCCCCATCCTTTCTTGTGAAAGACTGAGCATTTTTTGGGGAAACTGTTTTTATACCCAATCGAGGCACCTACCTGTTCCCAATTAGCCTGCACGCCTGTGGGATGTTACAAATAAGTGTTTGATGAGCATTCCTCAACTTTATCAGTATTTTTTGCCACTTTTCCCAACTTCTGTGTCACGTTTTGCTTGCATCCAATTCTAAAGTTAATGATTATTTACACAACAAAAAAAAAAATGTTTATCAGTTTGAACATCAAATATGTTGTTTTTGTAGCATATTCAACTGAATATGGGTTGAAAAGGATTTGCAAATCATTGTTTTCTGTTTATATTTACACCTAACACAAGGGAATAAGCGGTAGAAAATGGATGGATGGATGAACAATTTCCCAACTCATATGGAAACGGGGTTTGTAACAGACGGCAATCACACGTCCATCTTGGCGAAGAAGCGTCTCCACCGCGGATCGGACAGCTCGACAAAAGCCTCGTCATGTCGTTTGTCCGCAAAAGTGAAAAAAATAACAAAAATCCGGAGACGGCGTGAACTGATGTCTTAATTTTGGCCGTCTCGGCACAGAGCGCCGCGGCGGGGGTGAATGTTTCATGAATGGCGACTGTCTGCTGGATTTCACGGCCTAAATAAGGCGCTCGCGTTACACGCCGAGCGCCGTGACTCGGAGTAAAGTGGCGGGGATCCGACACGGGAGCCACGGCGTAGGTGCGTGCCGTCACTCCTCCCCCCTGCTGTTTAAGCGCCGTAACTGATCTAATGGCGACGGCTTAAGCGATTTGCCATCTCAAATGAAGGCGTCTTTTTTGGCGGGGAGGCCTCGGCGGAGGCGACCTGGGACAGATTAGAGAGGATCTGCAGCGTGAGAGAAAAATGCTGCATTTAGCGGGAAGCCAAGTCTTGCGGAAAAGAGACAAATGGAGACAAAAAGCTCCAATTAATCATCGACGGTTATGAAACCAGATGATTTTACTTGAATGGTTTTCATGTCTGGAGTCAAATCCTGTAGTGGAGGTCCCGGGTCCACCGAAGCTGACCAAAGCTTTGGTCAGAGGAACATGGAGGGAAGAGTCCGGGGAATTTTTGCTGGAATTTTTTTGAACTTGGAAAAATGATCGTTTGAATGAGTAGAAAATGTTGAAGGTGGAATGGTTTGAATCAGTTGAAACATGTGGAAATGGTGGAAGTTTGAAATGTGGCCAATTCATCTTTCCCGATATCCTGACTAGTCTCCCAGTTGGTACATTGCTGCATTCATCTTTCCCTCTATCATGACTCTTCTTCCGGTTACTTTTCGTCCACAATGTCTCTGTGCATTGCTGAATTCATCTTTCCCTCTATCCTGACTGGTCTCCCATTTAGTTTTCATCCAGGATGTCTCTGTACATTACTGCATTCATATTTCCCTCTATCATGACTCTTCTTCCGGTTAGTTTTCGTCCACGATGTCTCTGTACATTGCTGCATTCATCTTTCCCTCTATCATGACTCTTATTCCGGTTACTTTTCGTCCACAATGTCTCTGTGCATTGCTGCATTCATATTTCCCTCTATCCTGACTAGTCTCCCAGTTGGTTTCCATCCAGGATATCTCTGTACATTGCTGCATTCATCTTTCCCTCTATCATGACTCTTCTTCCTGCTAGTTTTCGTCCACAATGTCTCTGTGCATTGCTGCATTCATATTTTCCTCTATCCTGACTAGTCTCCCAGTTGGTTTCCATCCAGGATATCTCTGTACATAGCTGCATTCATCTTTCCCTCTATCATGACTCTTCTTCCGGTTAGTTTTCGTCCACAATGTCTCTGTGCATTCCTGCATTCATCTTTTCCTCTATCCTGACTGGTCTCCCAGTTAGTTTTCATCCAGGATATCTCTGTACATTGTTGCATTCATCTTTCCCTATATCATGACTCTTTTTCCAGTTAGTTTTCGTCCACGATGTCTCTGTGCATTGCTGCATTCATCTTTCCCTTTATCCTGACTGGTCTCCCAGTAAGTTTTCATCCAGGATGTCTCTGTACATTGCTGCATTCATCTTTTCCTCTATCCTGACTGGTCTACCAGTTAGTTTTCATCCACGATGTCTCTGTGCATTGCTTCATTCACCTTTCCCTCTATCCTGACTATTCTCTCAGTTAGTTTTTGTCCAGGACGTCTCTGTACATTGTTGCATTCATCTTTCCCTATATCATGACTTTTCTTCTGGTTAGTTTTCGTCAAGGATGTCTCTGAACATTGCTGCATTCATCTTTCCCTCTATCCTGACTAGTCTCCCAGTTGGTTTCCATCCAGGATGTCTCTGTACATTGCTGCATTCATCTTTCCCTCTATCATGACTCTTCTTCCGGTTAGTTTTCGTCCACAATGTCTATGTGCATTGCTGCATTCATCTTTCCTTCTAGCCTGACTTGTCTCCCAGTTAGTTTTCATCCAGGATGTCTCCAAACATTGCTGCATTCATCTTTCCCTCTATCTTGACTAGTCTCCCAGTTGGTTTCCATCCAGGATGTCTCTGTACATTGCTGCATTCATCTTTCCCTCTATCATGACTCTTCTTCCGGTTAGTTTTCGTCCACAATGTCTCTGTGCATTGCTGCATTCATTATTTCCTCTATCCTGACTAGTCTCCCAGTTGGTTTCCATCCAGGATGTCTCTGTACATTGCTGCATTCATCTTTCCCTCTATCATGACTCTTCTTCCGGTTAGTTTTCGTCCACAATGTCTCTGTGCATTCCTGCATTCATCTTTTCCTCTATCCTGACTGGTCTCCCAGTTAGTTTTCATCCAGGATATCTCTGTACATTGTTGCATTCATCTTTCCCTATATCATGACTCTTTTTCCGGTTAGTTTTCGTCCACGATGTCTCTGTGCATTGCTGCATTCATCTTTTCCTCTATCCTGACTGGTCTCCCAGTTTGTTTTCATCCAGGATATCTCTGTACATTGCTGCATTCATCTTTCCCTATATCATGACTCTTCTTCCAGTTATTTTTCATCCAGGATGTCTCTGTGCATTGCTTCATTCACCTTTCCCTCTATCCTGACTAGTCTCCCAGTTGGTTTTTGTCCAGAATGTCTCCGTACATTGCTGCATTCATCTTTCCCTCTATCATAACTCTTTTTCCGGCTAGTTTTCGTCCAGGATGTCTCTGTACATTGCTGGATTCATCTTTCCCTCCATCCTGACTAGTCTCCAAGTTGATTTTCATCCAGGATGTCTCTGTACATTGCTGCATTCATCTTTCCCTCTATCCTGACTAGTCCTCCAGTTGGTGTTCATGCAGGATGTCTCTGTACATTGTTGCATTCATCTTTCCCTTTATCCTGACTAGTCTCCCAGTTGGTGTTCATCCAGGATGTCTCTGTACATTGCTGCATTCATCTTTCCCTCTATCATGACTCTTCTTCCGGTTAGTTTTCGTCCAGGATGTCTCGGTGCATTGCTGCATTAATATTTCCCTCTATCCTGACTCTTCTTCCAGTTAGTTTTGGTTCAGGATTTCTCTGCACATTGCTGCATTCATCTTAGTCTAGTCAGGGAGGTGGCCAAGACCATGGTCACTCTGTCAGAGCTGCAGGGGGGGACAATTTCCCTTGTGGATCGATAAACTTTGTCCAAGTCTAAGTCTTAAAAAAGCACGTACAAATATGCATCACAACACTCCTACAGACATCACACATGAGACATAAGAATTGTTTTAGTTGTATTGTAAAACTCACAAATCTTGCTTAAAATGATGAACGAAACATGCTTCGTGGCAAACACACTGCCGACGGTTATACTTACGGTTCAAGGAACAAAACAGGAAAACATCTTTTCAACTGACAGCCTCTGCAATGAGCGCATTCGTCCGAAAGTTGGCGCTATAGCACAAGCAAGATCATACCTTTTCAGTGTCTGTGTTGGTGTTCTGAGGAAAACTATTTGTTGAATACAAAACAAAATAGCCGTTAGTGGAGTTAGCCGCACCGTTTGATTAGCCGCAGGGTTCAAAGCGTAGGAAAAAGTGGCGGCTTTCAGTCTGGAAAATACTGTAACTATGAAACCAAATCATCTTTTGGAACAAGCTCGCTGTTGTTTCTTCGGTTCCTTCTGTTTATTTCTATCAGGGCCGCCCCTTCTTATGCGCAGCTCACACGCTGAGATCCGTGGGGGCTGGGGGGTAGGTGGGAGGGGGTGGGGTGGGAGTTTTGCATGAAGAAGCGCACGTAAATTGATAATTGATGAATGACTTGGAGACGCTTCAGTTGAAATGTTACCGCCAACCTTTTCCTCCGTGCGCCGTCACTCAGAAGAAGAACATTTCCATAATTAGTCTTTTCTCTAATCGGGTCTCCCACATGGCAGACAACTTGACAACACCTTTGGTAAACACGTCTGCCAGCTTCCAACCTCGGAGAAATTTAAAAATTACGTTGTTTTATTTTGTTAAACGTATCATTTTTCACCCCAAAAATAGTTATGGAACAATTTATTTCCCGTGTTTGTGTTTACTACCAAGCTTTAAATTCAATGAAAAAAGTATAACAATTGTAATTTGGGGCCCAATTCAGATTAGGGCCCCAATTCGCCAGGAGGGCTCCTAATCTCCTAAACAACATCCTGTACAACATCAATAAGTCACAGCATCTATATGTGACATCATGTACAACATCTATAAGTGACATGTACAACATCTATAAGTGACATCATGTACAACATCTATAAGTGACATCCTGTACAACATCAACAAGTAACATCATGTACAACATCTATAAGTGACATCCTGTACAACAACAACAAGTGACATGTACAACATCTATAAGTGACATCATGTACAACATCAATAAGTGACATCATGTACAACATCAACAAGTAACATCATGTAGAACATCTATAAGTGACATCATGTACAACATCTATAAGTGACATCATGTACAACATCTATAAGTGACATCCTGTACAACATCAACAAGTAACATCATGTACAACATCTATAAGTGACATCCTGTACAACAACAACAAGTGACATGTACAACATCTATAAGTGACATCATGTACAACATCAATAAGTGACATCATGTACAACATCAACAAGTAACATCATGTAGAACATCTATAAGTGACATCATGTACAACATCTATAAGTGACATCATGTACAACAAATATAAGTGACATGTACAACATCTATAAGTGACATGTACACCATCTATAAGTGACATCATGTACAACATCTATCAGTGAATTCATGTACAACATCAAGTGACATGTAAAATATATATAAGTGGCATCATGTACATCAACAAGTAACATCATGTACAACATATATAAGTGACATCATGTACAACGTCAACAAGTTACAGCATCTATATGTGACATCATGTACAACATCTATAAGTGACATCCTGTACAACATCAACAAGTAACATCATGTACAACATTTATAAGTGACATCCTGTACAACATCAACAAGTGACATGTACAACATCTATAAGTGACATCATGTACAACATCTATAAGTGACATCATGTACAACATCAACAAGTAACATCCTGTACAACATCTATAAGTGACATGTACAACATCTATAAGTGACATCATGTACAACATCAACAAGTAACATCATGTACAACATCTATAAGTGACATCATGTACAACATCAACAAGTAACATCATGTACAACATCTATAAGTGACACCATGTACAACATCTATCTGTGACAGCATGTACAACATCAAGTGACATGTAAAATATCTATAAGTGACATCATGTACATCAACAAGTAACATGTACAACATCAACAAGTTACATCATGTACAACATCTATAAGTGACATCATGTACAACATCAATAGGTGACATCATGTACAACATCATGCTCAACATCAACAAGTGACATTATGTACAACATCATGTACAACATCAATATGTGACATCATGTACAACACCAATAAGTGACATGATGTACAACATGATGTAAAACATGATGTACAACAGATTTCCTCCAACACTTTCCATGACAATGAGTCATCCCCGTTTAAACGTGGGCTGACTTGAAGCGAGATCAACAACACCCGCTGTCCTCCATCTTCCCGTCAGGCCCGCTGAGCGACTCAGGTGAGAGTTCATGGCGCTCGATATTCTCCACGCCCAGCTGCCACGCAGCGCTTCACACGTACAAATAAATGCTTCCCCGCAGACCAGCGCCGCACAAATTGACTCAGCGGGGGGGATTTCATACGGAGAGGAGTCCCGGGGGTGAAGGGGGGGGGGGGGGGGTGCACTCTGGTCTTAGGTCTTAGGTCTGGCCATCATTTACTCATCCTAGTTTTTATTTTCATGTCAAGCTACTCAGACACATCATATTGTTGATGCAGAACAAGGCTGTGGTTGATTGGCACCTGGCCACACCTGGTGTCAATCAGCCAGTAAGCTGAGGGGGCACAGCACTCAGGGAGACAAACAGGAAACAGAACCAAAATAAGAGTGCTGACAGGAACTAAAGACAGGAAACATAGACAAATGCAGAGGAAAAACTAAGACATAAACCAAACTGTCAGGGACAAGCCTGACATAGACTGCATTTTTTTTAGTCCACAACTCTGACAATGGGCCAAAGTTTTCAGCATTATCAGTCATTTATTTCCCGACGTTGTTTCAAAAGAATTGTTTACAGTTCAGCGTGTCCACGAGGGATAGGGAGAAGCAAAGATGATTTTCCTGGGTGTCACAGCTCAGCAGAGACTAATGACTTTGACATGCTTGGCAGCACACGCTGCCTTCAGAAGATGTCCTGCTGTATACGTGGTGGTGGTCGTGCTGTTATCTGCTCCGTTTGACTGACTTCATTCTCGTGTTGTCTCGCTGCCAAAATGTGTTTCGATACTTTTCGATACCTTTCTAAGTAAAGGGCACCACGAAAAAATGTCTTTATTGTAACAAACTTGTTTCCATATGAGTTGGGAAATTGTGTTAGATGTAAATATAAACGGAATACAATGATTTGCAAATCATTTTCAACCCATATTCAGTTGAATATGCTACAAAGACAACATATTTGATGTTCAAACTCATAAACATTGTTTTTGTTGCAAATAATAATTAACTTGAAATTTCATGGCTGCAACACGTGCCAAAGTAGTTGGGAAAGGGCATGTTCACCACTGTGTTACATCACCTTTTCTTTTAACAACACTCAATAAACGTTTGGGAACTGAGGAAACTAATTGTTGAAGCTTTGAAAGTGGAATTCTTTCCCATTCTTGTTTTATGTAGAGCTTCAGTCCTTCAACAGTCCGGGGTCTTGTTGGCGTATTTTATGCATCAACCACATTTTCGATGGGAGACAGGTCTGGACTGCAGGCAGGCCAGGAAAGTACCCACACTCGTTTACTACGAAGCCACACTGTTAAAACACGTGGCTTGGCATTGTTTTGCTGAAATAAGCAGGGGCGTCTATGATAACGATGCCTGGATGACAACATATGTTACTCCAAAACCTGTATGGACCATTGAGCATTAATGGTGCCTTCACAGATGTGTAAGTTACCCATGCCTTGGGCACTAATACACCCCCATACCATCACACATGCTGGCTTTTCAACTTTGCACTTATAACAATCCGGATGGTTATTTTTCTCTTTGTTCCGGAGGACACCACGTCCACAGTTTCCAAAAATGATTTGAAATGTGGACTCGTCAGACCACAGAACACTTTTCCACTTTGCGTCAGTCCATCTTAAATGAGCTCGGGCCCAGCGAAGCCGGCGGCAATTCTGGGTGTTGTTGATAAATGGCTTTCGCTTTGCATAGTGGAGTTTTAACTTGCACTTACAGATGTAGCGACCAACTGTAGTTACTGACAGTGCTTTTATGAAGTGTTCCTTAGACCAATGTGGGGATATCCTTTACACACTGATGTCGGTTTTTGATGCAGTACCGCCTGAGGGATCAAAAGTCCGTAATATCATCGCTTACGTGCAGTGATTTCTCCAGATTCTCTGAACCTTTTGAAGATTTTACGAACCGTAGATGGTAAAATCTCTAAATTCCTTTGCAATAGCTCGTTGAGAAACGTTGTTCTAAAACTGTTCGACAATTTGCTGACAAATTGGTGACCCTCACCCCATCCTTGTTTGTGAATGACTTAGCATTTCATGGAAGCTGCTTTTATACCCAATCATGGCACCCACCTGTTCCCAATTAGCATGCACACCTGTGGGATGTTCCAAATAAGTGTTTGATGAGCATTCCTCAACTTTATCAGTATTTTTCGCCACCTTTCCCAACTTCTTTGTCACGTGTCGCTGGCATCAAATTCTAAAGTGAATGATTATTTGCTAAAAAATATATATATATATTTATCAGTTTGAACATCAAATATGTTGTCTTTGTAGCATATTCAATTGAATATGGGTTGAAAAGGATTTGCAAATCATTGTATTCTGTTTATATTTACATCCAACACAATTTCCCAACTCCTATGGAAACAGGGTTTGTAGATGAGTACGGGCCCATTCCGGGTGTTGTTGATAAATGGCTTTGGCTTTGCATGGTAGGGTTTTAACTTGCACTTGCAGATGTGGCGACCGACTGTAGTTGCTGACGGCGGTTTTCGGAAGTGTTCCCCAGCCCATGTGGTGATATCCTTTACACACCGATATGGCTTTTTGATGCCTGAGGTGCAACAGTGGCCCTATTGCCCTGCTATGAAGCGTGCAGGTGAGGAAGGACGCTAATGCACCACTGACATGTTCTTGGGCTTCCCCCAAGAGCGTAAAGAAGGCTGGCGGGGGTCTTCAAGGCAGGTGGTGGCGGGGGACGGATGAAAAGGGCGGTGGTGTTATTGTACATGAAACATATGTTTGTTATTGTCATTTAGTCCTCCATCCCGGCGGTGGTGTTACAAAACAATGTCTGCTGTGTCAATGCTCCTTCTCGGCGTATTATTTAGTTGCCAGACCCCGCCAGTGGGATTCATGGCGTCCTAATGTAGTCGCACTTCATTTCCAGCCTTCCTCCTGCCGCCATCAATATTGATTTGCCTTCACCGCCTTCTTTGTGCCTGTACTTTGCCCGCACCGCCAGGGATGGACTAGAACATGGGTGTCAAACTCTGGCCCGGGAGACCCCCGAAGTTCAGTGCCCCTCCCGAATTTCTCCCAACTTCCACCCGGACGAAAATATTGGGGGCGGGGCGTAAAAGCACTGCTTTTGGCGTTCTCTACATGTCGCCACGTCCGATTTTCTTCCATAAAAACAGCGTGCCGGTCCACTCAAATAATATATGCGGCTCATACACACACACACACAAGTGTATGCAATGCATACTTGGTCAACAGCCATACAGGTCACACTGAGGGTGGCCGTATAAACAAGGTTAACACTGTTACAAATAAGCGCCACACTGTGAACCCATAATAATAATAATAATAATGGATTAGATTTATATCGCGCTTTTCTATTGTTAGATACTCAAAGCGCTCACAGAGAAGTGGGAACCCATCAATTGTTCACACCTGGTGGTGGTAAGCAACATCTGAAGCCACAGCTGCCCCGGGGTAGACTGACGGAAGCGTGGCTGCCAGTTTGCACCACCAATCATTCATTCATCATTCATTCACCAGTGTGAGCGGCACCGGGGGCAAAGGGTGAAGTGTCCTGCCCAAGGACACAACGGCAGCGATTGTTTGGATGTCAATAGGTGGGAAGCGAACCTGCAACCCTCAGGTTTCTGGCACGGCCACTCTACCCACTACACCATGCCGCCCCACAGCAAACATGAATGACAAACACATTTCGGGAAAACATCCACAACATAAACACAACTGGACAAATACCCAGAATCCCTTGCATCACTAACTCCTCCGGGGCGCTACAATAAACACCCCCCCGCTACCACCAAAACCCCACCCCAACTCAAACCCGCCACCGAAAAAAGGCCTTAGATTTGTGTTTTTATTTAATTTGATATGCCAGTGATATTTTTAAATTAATATGATTTGAAACTGGATTTTTCATGTCACTATAAAGTTATATAAGCCTTGCTTGGTCAATATTCAATGCAGAACTTGTTTGGGTCCCTATTAAAGGGTTAATTTGTTCAACCTCGGCCCGCGGCTTTGTTCAGTTTTAAATTTTGGCCCACTCTGTGTTTGAGTTTGACACCAATGGACTAGAACCCCCCTAGAGGGGGGGAGGGGGGGCATCAGGCTCAAACACCGATGACATCTATTAGACAAGACAAGAAGCAAAGTAATCGAACAGAGACAAGATTCAATTTAGCTCATGTGGAGAAATATCTGGTGCTGCACCCTCAGCTACAGCCTCCCACCATGCTCTGAAGGCAGTCCCAACACGCTCCTCCTTTATTTGGGCATTTTCTGATTACAATACATTAACAAAATAAAGTAATATCTATCTAACTATTATGCAACTGCTCTTAAGGGGAAGGGTACATACACAGTTCAAACAAAAAGGTGCTTGGAGCAGTGTCGGGTTTTCCCCCTCTCTGCTTGGATCCGCTTTGAACTGAACTGAAGGGGGGGGGGGGGTTGCCCACATCTGAGGTCCTCTCCAAGGTTTCTCATAGTCAGCATTGTCACTGGCGTCCCACTGGATGTGAATTCTCCCTGCCCACTGGGTGTGAGTTTTCCTTGCCCTTTTGTGGGTTCTTCCGAGGATGTTGTAGTCGTAATGATTTGTGCAGCCCTTTGAGACATTTGTGATTTGGGGCTATATAAATAAACATTGATTGATTGATTGATTGATTGATTGATTGAAAGCAAGCGTCTCATCGGCTGCGAGGATGTCTGTTGTTGTGTTGCCATGTGCTCTTGAAGTGCAATCTGGGTGAGGAATTGTGTTTGTTGGTGGACCAGGCTGGCTGTTTTAGTGCTAAAATGCTGAATGGACACCAGTCTAAGTGTTTTAGTGCTAAAATGCTTAATGGACGATACGGGGTGGATTAAGGGAGACACAAGTTCAGTCTGGTTGGAAGAAAACTTGCAATTTTTCTGACTACAATTGAACGTCTCACCTACCTACGGCGTTTTTGGTGTTCTGAAACATGAGTTTTTGAGACTGTTTTAATATATAATACTGCATCATCTCTTTTTTGTGTGGTGCATTCTTCTGTTATCTACTCTATTCGGACTTTATCGGTGAATTTTTAGTTTGTCGCTGTCACGTCCATGGGATCATGTTTAGTTTTTGTCATGATTAGTTTTATTTTTTTGGGACAATCAGTTCCTGTTCCTGCACTTCCTTGTTTGTTTTATTACCATAGCAACTCATTAGTTTTCACCTTGTCCTCATGTCTCACACCTGTTTGCATTTATCATGTCTATTATTTAAACCAAAGCTCGCCAGGAAGTCAGCCTGGCGACTTCATACCTCAACTGTCTTCATGCCGCGCCATGCTGTATAACCATTCTCTCCATGCCAGGTTTAATGCCACAGTTATTGTCTTCTGTTCTTTTGTCCATAGTCGTGCCTTTGTACTAGTTTTTGTTTTCAGTAGTCACGTTTGTTCTCCGCCACCGTGCACGCCTTTTGTTTGCTTTTTGTTAGTTATAGTGTTTAAAAATAAATTCACGTCTCGCTCGTGCCAATTTTCCTTTGCATCGGAAAAACAAGTCCAATTCCTGACAATTTATAATAGCATATCATACAAAGCATTTTGACCACACTAGACTTTGTGGTGTCTTTATTCTTTTACACACTAGCTGGTTCTGTTCCTGTGCCGCATATAGGATTAAAACTGTTATGATCCGTAGCCAGGATCATTCCATATTCTAGTTTTGTTCCGTTTTTGTATCTCATTCTGTTGTTTGACTTCCTCACTTCCTTCTGTGTTCTGTTACCATGGTTTCATATTATTTCCACCTGCTAGTCGCTGTTGACGCACACCTGTTTTTGCTAATCTATGTCCTTATGTCACGCCCCTGTCCTCATGTCTCACACCTGTTTGCAATCATCATGTCTATTATTTAAACCAAAGCTCGCCAGGAAGTCAGCCTGGCGACTTTATACCTCAACTGCCTTCATGTCATGCCATGCTGTATAACTATTCTGTCCATGCCAGGTTTAATGCCACAGTTATTGTCTTTTGTTTTTTTGTCCATAGTCGTGCCTTTGTACTAGTTTTTGTTTTCAGTAGTCACGTTTGTTCTCCGCCACCGTGCACGCCTTTTGTTTGGTTTTTTTTAGTCATAGTGTTTAAAAATGAATTCACGTCTCGCTCGTGCCAATTTTCCTTTGCATCGGTAAAACAATCCAAGTCATAGTCCAATTCCTGACAATTTATAATAACATATCATACAAAGCATTTTGACCACACTAGACTTTGTGGTGTTCTTATTCTTTTACACACTAGCTGGTTCTGTTCCTGTGCCGCATATAGGATTAAAACTGTTATGATCCGTAGCCCGGATCATTCCATGTTCTAGTTTTGTTCCGTTTTTGTATCTCATTCTGTTGTTTGACTTCCTCACTTCCTTGTTTGTTCTATTACCATCGTTTCATATTAGTTCCACCTGCTACTCGCTGTTGACGCACACCTGTTTTTGCTAATCACCGTCCTTATTTAAGCCTACCTTTTCTGTTTATTCACTCTCGCATCCTAGTTAGTGTTTCCCCGTACTGATTCCTATTCCATGTTTCTACATGTGTCACGCCCCTGTCCTCATGTCTCATACCTGTTTGCAATTATCACGTCTATTATTTAAACCGGAACTTGGCAACATCACCTCCTTCTCCCGTCTACCACCTGCTTCGCACCTTGCTATGATCCATGTCTCGTTCACGTTTCCATGTCAAGTAAGTTTTTATTTATAGTTCATAGTTAATTGCCTTTGTGCCAGTCTCTTGTTTCTTCAGTCCATTTTTGCGCGCCTTTTATTTGTTCCTGTTTTTAGTTAGTGTTAAAATAAAGAAATGTCTTTACCTTCACGCCGTTTCCACTCCATTCGCTTTGCACCTCGGGAAAACAATCCACGTCCAAGTCCGGGTTTGACAGAATGTTGCCGGGCCGACTTCCTGGCGAGTTCCGGTTTAAATAATAGACATGATAATTGCAAACAGGTGTGAGACATGAGGACAGGGGCGTGACATGAGGACAAGGTGAAAACTAATGAGTTGCTATGGTAATAAAACAAACAAGGAAGTGCAGGAACAGGAACTGATTGTCCGACAAATAAAACCAAACATGACAAAAACAAAACATGATACCATAGACGTGACAGTCGCTGATCTAGTGACACATGCAGATTATATACTTATAATGGGGGATTTTAATATCCATATGAATACCCAATCACACCTTCCCTAATGTGGCAACTGAGCCGAGGATGCTGTTGTGGCTTGTGCAGCCCTTTGAGACGCTTGTCATAAAGGGCCATATGAATAAACTTGGATTGATTAATTGGTTTGCGTATTTTGAAGGTGAAAGCCGGGCGAAAATGCGAGTTTGCGGACTGTATATAGGGGGCAAACACTCCAGTTTCATGAAAACTCAAGCACAAGTTTGAACGCAGCCGAGACACAAGACAGGCGGATGTAATGAATAACTGGAGAAGAACCAGGCCAGGAACTGTTTTCTTCATGAAGCAGCAAAGTGTTCCTGCTGGCTCTCAGACCTAAAACCCGGTCCAAAGAAAAACGAGGCCCGATCCCCAGCACTTGAAACAGGATGGTGCTGAAGTCGTAGCGTAGTATGCCACTGAGAGACTCTCCAGGGGGGCTTCCTGTCAGCCACACTTTTGACTGGCACGCTCGGAAATATGTTCATCAGCCCAGATTAAGACCGCCGCTTCTTATTTCGACTTACACGTGTCACCCGCATGGAAAAAAATGTACTCTTTATCCTCTTAGGGTGGATCAGGATGTCTGGCGGGAAGCGGGCCAGCGATCTTTGAAGGATGGAAGCGTCAGCCGCGGCATTATTAATATGTCAGAAAAGAAGTTTTGTCTGGCTGGAGCTAAATTATATATCATTGTGGATAGACTTGAAGGGCATGTTTGTCATCCATTATTTATTGGCTTGTTGGACAGCTCCATCAGCGGCCTGAAAGGATGATAGAGCGGCAAAACAACGCCGTATCCAAATACTTTCCATCGGAGTGAGAGAGAATTTGACAAGAAAATGTCCGGCTTTTAATTCAGCTTTCGGTTGTTGTTGTTTCTGATGTTCTGTTGCGGTACTACAACGGTAACGGGCATGACGGCGCGTCATTGCTGGTTTTGCGAGCAGAGGAGCATGTTCGGCAGGGCATGCACACCGAGTACTTACAAGCAAACACAGTGTGTAGAAAGAAAAGGGAGAATGGATAAATTTTGGCCTGAAAAGTAAAGATAAAGAAGTGATCCTCATTATAATTATATTATCTGCATGCTTCTCTAGATCAGTCACAAGCTCTGAAACACTCTCAGGAAGAGGAGCTTTAAGACAAGCAGCTAACATCCATCCACTGCGTTTTAGCTACTTCTGAATCCCTCAATTCTGACCTCCATGGCGAGTATCTATCAAGTAGCATTATCACTGGAGGACAAGGAATAGCTTCGCTAACAACCGTAGGAGGATACAATAGCTCACCAACGTCAAAATGTAAACAAACACCATGGGTGGATTTACACCTGACATCCCCATGTAATGATACCAAGTACAAGAATGTATCTAGTTGATACTACTCTGATTACATCGATATGTTTTATTGTCACAAAATCTTGTTACCTTTTTTAAAAATTAATATTTTGTTTATAGAGTCAGTAAATACGTCCCTGGACACATGAGGACGTTGAATATGACCAATGTATGATCCTGTAACAGCTTGGTATCGGATCGATACCTGAATGTGTGGTATCATTGAAAACTAATGTAAAGTATCAAAGACGAGAAGAATAAGTGATTATTACATTTTAACAGAAGTGTAGATAAAACATGTTAAAACTGAAATTAAGCAATGAACGATTAAACTAAAGTAAACTAAATTAAAGGAGACTAAATTAAATAAAAATCAACAAATTTTAACTAAACTAAAGTAAATTATATAAAACATAGCATAAACTGAAGTGAACTAAATTAAATTAGACTAAAGAGAAGCAAATTAAAGACTAGCTATTTTCAAATATGACAATGAATATAAAGAAATAACTCTTAAAATAAGGATATATGCAGATATCTCTGTCAATGTGAACACAAACTAAGGAAGCAGGAAGTTCCGAAGTTCTTCCTTTTTACTCAACTTCTGCCTCCTCTCTTGCTCAGCATGCGAGCTGATGAACCAGGGCATCCTGGCCCTGGTCACGTCCACGGGCTGCGCCGCCGCCAGCGCCCTGCAGTCCCTGACCGACGCCATGCACATCCCCCACCTCTTCATCCAGAGGAACGGGGACGGCGCCCCCCGGGCGGCCTGCCAGCTCAACCCCAGCCCGGACGGAGAGAGCTACACCCTGGCCGCCCGGCCCCCGGTCCGCCTCAACGACGTCCTGCTCGCCCTGGTCTCCGAGCTGCACTGGCAGAAGTTCATCATCTTCTATGAGGGCGACTACGGTAAGTTGGCTTGGGACACTTCCTGTTTGGCTCTTTCAAAAATTGACAGGAACTGAATCATAACATGTAGATACGTAACATGTAGATACCTAACATGTGGATACGTAACATGTAGATACATAACATGTAGATACATAACATGTAGATATGTAAAATGTAGATACCTAACATGTAGATACCTAACATGTAGATACCTAACATGTAGATACTTAACATGTAGATACGTAACAGGTAGATACATAACATGTGGATACTTAACACGTAGATATGTAACATGTAGATACGTAACATATGGATAAGTAACATGTAGATACCTAACATGTGGATACGTAACATGTGGATACGCAACATGCGGATCGGTAACATGTATATACATAACATGTAGATACGTAACTTGTGGATATGTAACATGCAGATACGTAACCTGTAGATACGTAAAATGTAGATACATATCATGTGAATTCGTAACATGTAGATTCGTAACATGTGGATACGTAACATGTGGATTCGTAACATGTGGATACGTAACATGTGGATTCGTAACAGGTAGATACATAACATGTGGATACGTAATAGGTAGATACGTAACATATGGATACCTAACACGTACATATGTAACATGCGGATACGTAACAGGTAGATACGTAACATGTAGATACGTAACAGGTGGATACGTAACATGTAGATATGTAACATGTGGATATGTAACACATGGATATGTAACATGTGGATACGAAACACGTAGATACGTTAAAAAGTAGATACGTAACATATAGATACACACCATGTAGATACGTAACACGTAGATACGTAACATGTGGATATGTAACACGTGGATATGTAACACATGGATACTAAACACGTAGATACGTAAAAAAGTAGATACGTAACATGTATATACACAACATGTAGATACGTAACATTTGCATATATAACATGTAGATACGTAACATGGGCATACATAGCATGTAGATACGTAACATGGGCATACATAACATGTAGATACGTAACATGTAAATACATAACATGTGGATACGTAACATGTAAATATGTAACATGTAGATACGTAAGATGGGCATACATAGCATGTAGATACGTAACATGTAAATACGTAACATGTAAATACGTAACATGTGGATACGTGACGTAGACGCACAACATGTAGGTACGTAACATGTAGATAGACAACATGTAGATACGTAACATGTACAAACATAACATGTAGATACTTAACGTGGATATTTAACATGTAGATACTTAACATGTAGATATGTAACATGTAGATACATTACATGTAGATACATAACATGCAGATACGTAGCATGTAGATACTTAACATGTAGATACATCACAAAACATGTAGATACATGACATCTAGATACATAACATGCAGATACGTAGCATGTAGATACATAACATGTAGATACTTAACATGTAGATGTATCACAAAACATGTAGATACATCACAAAACATGTAGATACATAACATGTTGATAAATAACATGTAGATACATAACATGTAAATACATACCATGTAGATACTTAACATGTAGATAAGTAACATGTAGATACATAACATGTAGATACATATTTTTGACAAAAGCGTCTAGGAAACCAGCCCAATAGAAACAGCAATCGAGGTCTAAATCCAAACCAAAAAGAGTCAGTTTATGTATAGCGAAACCAGCCCAGAAAGGAGTACAGCTGCTTCTTCAAAAGAGATAAGGAACTGGCCAAAACGACTCTATAAGCCGAAAAACAGGAGCCCTTAAGACAAAACAAAAGAATTTAGTAGCGGACAGAAGACAAAAGCAAGGAGGTCAGGAGAAGAAACACTACATGGGGACATACTAGCTGCTTTAAACATGAATATGCTTAAAAATATCTCATGTTCACAGTTTTCCACTATTTAGCGTCCACTATTTAGCGAGAAAAAGTGTCCTTGTCAATAATAGGCAAGATTCCAAAACAGTGAAGTTCCCCTTCAAGGCTTTTCTTGAAGGAAAATGTTCTGTAGTTGGTGGAGTTAGCGCCATCTAATTTGTCATTCTGCGATTTGATGAAGTCAGAGTATAATTCCTGTCACACTCATCCAATTGTCCCGAGTTTTTTTTTTCTTTCCGCCAAACGTCACAATATTCAACATTTTCTGTTGTCTCTTCCCCCGATGTACTCGGGAAACAAGAGCGTCCTCTGCCTCATCAGGCCCCGCTCTTAAGGCAAACAATAGCGCGGGCGACGCTCATTAGCATAGCGACAATGAGTCTAATTGGATCATCTGAAGCTCCGTGAAAGACCAGATCGTCCCAAAAGTCTCAAACGTTCGTCATTCCGCTTTTTCACTCTCATTACGGTGGCTCTGCGGACCCCCGGCCGGTCTTGACGAGCAAAAAAAGAATTGATTGGCGAGACGACGACGCCGCGTCGTTGTTCCTTCTCCTAAATTTGGACGTGTGTTGATGAGCGCTACCTTTCATATTATTTTTAGCGTTGTGGGAAATAAAGTAATTGGACACAAGTAGAGGCAGTTTTTCACCTGATACTAACTTTCTTAGTTAAATTTTGCTAAAAAGTTGCCATTTTGGGGTATGTTGAAGCACAGTACGTCTGATTATGGTAGTCATAATACCGTTTGTTGAAGCACAGTACGTCTGACTAAGGTAGTCATAATACTGTATTTTGAAGCACAGTATGTCTGACTATGGTAGTCATAATACCGTATTTTGAAGCAAAGTACGTCTGACTATGGTAGTCATAATACTGTATGTTGAAGCACAGTATGTCCGACTATGGTAGTCATAATACTGTATTTTGAAGCAAAGTACGTCTGACTATGGTAGTCATAATACCGTATGTTGAAGCACAGTATGTCTGACTATGGTAGTCATATATGTTGAAGCGCAGTATGTCTGACTATGGTAGTCATAATACCGTATGTTGAAGCACAGTAAGTCTGACTATGGTAGTCATAATACCGTATGTTGAAGCACAGTACGTCTGACTATGGTAGTCATAATACCGTATTTTGAAGCACAGTACGTCTGACTATGGTCGTCATAATACCGTATGTTGAAGCACAGTATGTCTGACTATGGTAGTCATATATGTTGAAGCGCAGTATGTCTGACTATGGTAGTCATAATACCGTATTTTGAAGCAAAGTACGTCTGACTATGGTAGTCATAATACCGTATGTTGAAGCACAGTATGTCTGACTATGGTAGTCATATATGTTGAAGCGCAGTATGTCTGACTATGGTAGTCATAATACCGTATGTTGAAGCACAGTAAGTCTGACTATGGTAGTCATAATACCGTATGTTGAAGCACAGTACGTCTGACTATGGTAGTCATAATACCGTATTTTGAAGCACAGTACGTCTGACTATGGTCGTCATAATACCGTATGTTGAAGCACAGTATGTCTGACTATGGTAGTCATATATGTTGAAGCGCAGTATGTCTGACTATGGTAGTCATAATACCGTATGTTGAAGCACAGTAAGTCTGACTATGGTAGTCATAATACCGTATGTTGAAGCACAGTACGTCTGACTAAGGTAGTCATAATACTGTATTTTGAAGCACAGTATGTCTGACTATGGTAGTCATAATACCGTATTTTGAAGCAAAGTACGTCTGACTATGGTAGTCATAATACCGTATGTTGAAGCACAGTATGTCTGACTATGGTAGTCATATATGTTGAAGCGCAGTATGTCTGACTATGATAGTCATAATACCGTATGTTGAAGCACAGTAAGTCTGACTATGGTAGTCATAATACCGTATGTTGAAGCACAGTACGTCTGACTATGGTAGTCATAATACCGTATTTTGAAGCACAGTACGTCTGACTATGGTTGTCATAATACCGTATTTTGAAGCATAGTACGTCTGACTATGGTAGTCATAATACCGTATTTTGAAGCACAGTACGTCTGACTATGGTCGTCATAATACCGTATTTTGAAGCATAGTACGTCTGACTATGGTAGTCATAATACCATATTTTGAAGCACAGTACGTCTGACTATGGTAGTCATAATACCATATGTTGAAGCACAGTATTTCTGACTATGGTAGTCATAAAACAGTGTGTTGAAGCACAGTACGTCTGACTATGGTAGTCATAATACCGTATGTTGAAGCACAGTACGTCTTACTATGGTAGTCATAATACCGTATGTTGAAGCACAGTACGTCTGACTATGGTAGTCATAATACCGTATTTTGAAGCACAGTACGTCTGACTATGGTAGTCATAATACCATATGTTGAAGCACAGTATGTCTGACTATGGTAGTCATAATACCGTATGTTGAACCACAGTACTTCTGACTATGGTAGTCATAATACCGTATGTTGAAGCACAGTACATCTGACTATGGTAGTCATAATACCGTATGTTGAAGCACAGTACGTCCGACTATGGCAGTCATAATACCGTATGTTGAAGCACAGTACGTCTGACTATGGTAGTCATAATACCGTATGTTGAAGCACAGTACGTCTGACTATGGTAGTCATAATACCGTATGTTGAAGCACTGTACGTCTGACTATGGTAGTCATAATACCGCATATTGAAGCACAGTACGTCTGACTATGGTAGTCATAATACCGCATATTGAAGCACAGTACGTCTGACTATGGTAGTCATAATACCGCATATTGAAGCACAGTACGTCTGACTATGGTAGTCATAATACCGCATATTGAAGCACAGTACGTCTGACTATGGTAGTCATAATACCGCATATTGAAGCACAGTACGTCTGACTATGGTAGTCATAATACCGTATGTTGAAGCACAGTACGTCTGACTATGGTAGTCATAATGCTCAGACAATCCTTCAAGCGGTGAAACTTCATAGTCATCAGTCCAGAATCTTATCTACAAGCTTGTAAAGCTAAAGAATGGATAAAAAACAAAATAGTCCATTTTAAGAGCACTTACTGTGCTCTAATTGTAGCCCGCTGTTTATTGACCTGAGTGTGCGGCATTATTTGTGATAATAACAATAATAATAGTAATAATATATTATTATGTTCTGCTCGTGTCGTCTCTCGCTTACCTTTCACTGCTTTGCTTCGTCATCTTTTTCTTCTCTCCAGACAAAGTCCTTCAAATCTAAACATGGAATCAAATTACTAGTCTTTTCCTACAATTGACGACATTTTCTCGACAAAAAGCTCGACTTCAGGGGGAACAGTCCGTCTTGACGAGATGTTGGCGGCTGGATACATGATGGATGAAATATAACTATGGATGTCAACATTGTGTACGTGCTGAAAGATTAATTGATGATTAATTATCAAAATATACCTAAAGATGTCAACATTGTGTATGTGCTGAAAGATTAATTTATGATCGTTCATCAAAATATAACGATAAATGTCAACATTAAGTGCGTGCTGAAAGATTAATTTATGATTGTTTATCAAAATATAACTATAGATATATTTTCCACTGGGGACGAGACAACTGTGTGCTATTACTGTCATCGAGCGTGATGTGCGTACAGTAAAAGTCTCCATGGTTGAACAGGAAGTTGATCGGTGTGTTGACAGTGGATAGCCATGCCGTAACAGCGGGGCATTAATCAGGGATTAGATGTGGGATTGATTAAAGTGCTTCGGGACGAGGAGCTGACTTCTGCTTGCCGAGGCCATTCATAACGCCAGTGACAAACTCCAAAAGGAAATCTCCCGCTGCGCGGGTGAATTGTGGCCAAGGTTGCCGGCGGTGACGGATCGCTGGGACAACAAAACAAAAAGCACTCCAGTTGAGGAGAGAGAGGGCCTTCAAGAGTTCTTTTCTGCGCTTCACACTGACTTACTTAACTCCATCTCCATTAAACCCCGCATGGAGTCTTGAGGGCCGCTGATTAACTGCTCCACTCATTCCGTGGAAGGTTTGCTCATTGTCAACCACCAACATGAGGAACTAATATTAGCATTATTGTCAACCACCAACACGAGAAACTAATGTTAGCATTATTGTCAACCACTTACATGAGAAACTAATGTTAGCATTATTGTCAACCACCAACATGAGGAACTAATATTAGCATTATTGTCAACCACCAACACGAGAAACTAATGTTAGCATTATTGTCAACCACTTACATGAGAAACTAATGTTAGCATTATTGTCAACCACCAACATGAGGAACTAATATTAGCATTATTGTCAACCACCAACACGAGAAACTAATGTTAGCATTATTGTCAACCACTTACATGAAGAACTAATATTATCATTATTGTCAACCACCAACATGAGGAACTAATATTATCATTATTGTCAACCACCAACATGAGGAACTAATATTAGCATTATTGTCAACCACCAATATGAGGAACTAATATTAGCATTATTGTCAACCACCAACATGAGGAACTAATATTAGCATTATTGTCAACCACCAATATGAGAAACTAATGTTAGCAGTATTGTCAACCACCAACATGAGGAACTAATATTAGCATTATTGTCAACCACCAACATGACGAACTAATATTAGCATTATTGTCAACCACCAACATGAGGAACTAATATTAGCATTATTGTCAACCACCAACATGAGGAACTAATATTAGCATTATTGTCAACCACCAACATGAGGAACTTTGTAGCTTACCATTGTTGTCAGCCACTTACACAAGGAACTAATATGAGCATTATTGTCAACCACCAACATGAGGAACTAATATTAGCATTATTGTCAACCACCAACATGAGAAAATAATGTTAGCATCATTGTCAACCACCAACATGAGGAACTGATAATAGCATTATTGTCAACCACCAACATGAGGAACTAATATTAGCATTATTGTCAACCACCAACATGAGAAACTAATATTAGCATTTTTGTCAACCACCAACATGAGGAACTTATATTATCATTATTGTCAACCACCAACATGAGGAACTAATATTAGCATTATTGTCAACCACCAACATGAGGAACTAATATTAGCATTATTTTCAACCACCAACATGAGGAACTAATAATAGCATTATTGTCAACGACCAACATGAGGAACTAATATTAGCATTATTGTCAACCACCAACATGAGAAACTAATGTTAGCATTATTGTCAACCACTTACATGAAGAACTAATATTATCATTATTGTCAACCACCAACATGAGAAACTAATATTAGCATCATTGTCAACCACCAACATGAGAAACTAATATTAGCATTATTGTCAACCACCAATATGAGAAACTAATGTTAGCATTATTGTCAACCACCAACATGAGGAACTAATATTAGCATTACTGTCAACCACCAACATGAGGAACTAATATTAGCATTATTGTCAACCACCAACATGAGGAACTAATATTAGCATTATTGTCAACCACCAACATGAGAATCTAATATTAACATTATTGTCAACCACCAACATGAGGAACTAATAATAGCATTATTGTCAACCACCAACATGAGGAACTAATATCAGCATTATTGTCAACCACCAACATGAGAAACTAATATTAGCATCATTGTCAACCACCAACATGAGAAACTAATATTAGCATTATTGTCAACCACCAATATGAGGAACTAATATTAGCATTATTGTCAACCACCAACATGAGGAACTAATATTAGCATTATTGTCAACCACCAATATGAGAAACTAATGTTAGCATTATTGTCAACCACCCACATGAGGAACTAGTATTAGCATTATTGTCAACCACCAACATGAGAA
The DNA here is from genome assembly GCF_033978795.1 of Nerophis ophidion. NCBI lineage: Eukaryota > Metazoa > Chordata > Actinopteri > Syngnathiformes > Syngnathidae > Nerophis > Nerophis ophidion. The sequence continues at coordinate 67,066,472 of NC_084619.1, read as the reverse complement.
ACTAATGTTAGCATTATTGTCAACCACCAACACGAGGAACTAATATTAGCATTATTGTCAACCACCAACATGAGGAACTAATATTAGCATGATTGTCAACCACCAACATGAGGAACTAATAATAGCATTATTGTCAACCACCAACATGAGGAACTAATATCAGCATTATTGTCAACCACCAACATGAGAAACTAATATTAGCATCATTGTCAACCACCAACATGAGAAACTAATATTAGCATTATTGTCAACCACCAATATGAGGAACTAATATTAGCATTATTGTCAACCACCAACATGAGGAACTAATATTAGCATTATTGTCAACCACCAATATGAGAAACTAATGTTAGCATTATTGTCAACCACCAACATGAGGAACTAATATTAGCATTATTGTCACCCACCAACATGACGAACTAATATTAGCATTATTGTCAACCACCAACATGAGGAACTAATATTAGCATTATTGTCAACCACCAACATGAGGAACTAATATTAGCATTACTGTCAACCACCAACATGAGGAACTTTGTAGCTTACCATTGTTGTCAGCCACTTACACAAGGAACTAATATGAGCATTATTGTCAACCACCAACATGAGGAACTAATATTAGCATTATTGTCAACCACCAACATGAGAAAATAATGTTAGCATCATTGTCAACCACCAACATGAGGAACTGATAATAGCATTATTGTCAACCACCAACATGAGGAACTAATATTAGCATTATTGTCAACCACCAACATGAGAAACTAATATTAGCATTATTGTCAACCACCAATATGAGAAACTAATGTTAGCATTATTGTCAACCACCAACATGAGGAACTAATATTAGCATTATTGTCAACCACCAACATGAGAATCTAATATTAACATTATTGTCAACCACCAACATGAGGAACTAATATTTGCATTATTGTCAACCACTAATATGAGGAACTAATATTAGCATTATTGTCAACCACCAACATGAGGAACTAATATTTGCATTATTGTCAACCACTAATATGAGGAACTAATATTAGCATTATTATAGTGCACTCATTCATTCATTAGTGCTCATCTACACTTCAGATTAGTGCACTCATTATTTCATTAGTGGACATCTACACTCTAGATTAGTGCACTCATTCAGTAGTGCACATCCACTCATAGATTAGTGCACTCATTCAGTAGTGCCTATCTACACTTAGATTAGTGCACTTATTTATTAGTGCCTATCTACACACTACATTTGTGCACTCATTCATTAGTGCACATCCTCTCGTAGATTAGTGCACTCATTCAGTGGTGCCTATCTACACCTAGATTAGTGCACTTATTTATCAGTGCACATATACACACTAAATTAGTGTTCTCATTCTTTAGTGCACATCGACACCTTCGGTTAGTGCACTCATTCATTATGTCATTTTCATTAGTGCACATCTACACCATGATTAGTGCACTCATTTATCAGGGCACATCTACACCCTAGATTAGTGCACTCATTCATTCATTAGTGCACATCGACACTCCAGTTTAGTGCACTCATGTATTTTCACACATCTACACCGAGATTAGTGCACTCATTCATTAGTCCACATCTACACATAGATTAATGCACTCATTTATTAGTGCCTATCTACACCTAGATTAGTGCACTTATTTATTAGTGCACATCGACACCTGAGGTTATTGCACTCATTCATTATCTTGTTTTCATTAGTGCACATCTACACCCTGGGTTAGTGCACTCATTCATTCTGTCGTTTTCATTAGTGCACATCTACACCATGATTAGTGCACTAATTTATCAGGGCACATCTACACACTAGATTAGTGCACTCATTCCTTACTGTAGTTGTAGTAGTATGTGTTATTGTGTTTATTATTATTGTTGTTTATTGTCCTTTGCATGGGAAGAACCCGTTTCAATAAATACTATTTTATTTAAATAAAAACATATTTTATCACGGAAGTCGCATTGCTAAAATTATTAATATTATCAATACATTATTACTGTTATTAAATTATTATTATTATTATTATTAACAATAGCAGTAGTAATAGTGTTATTATTATTTTCATCCTCACACTTACAGATGCAATCATACATATATTCCAATGTTTTAATATTATTATGATTCATTTTATTTTATTTAATATTTTTATTTTTAATACACAATTTATAATCTAATTTGGAAAATATTTAAGGTATTATTTCCTACTTTTTTACCATATCAGGTATTCCACATGATCAGTCATTATTAATAGTAGCAGTTATATTACTGTTCTTATTGTTTTTTATCGATATTATTTTGTATTACATAATATCTCCTACAAAGTACCTATTTTATTAAAGAAAAAAGAAAAATCCCATTTAGTTATTATCATTCATATATTGGAGTAGTGTTGGACTTGGTTGCCTGTATTATTGTTATTCCATCCATCCATTTCTACCGCTTGTCTTTTTACTATTATTTTTTTTATATACATTTTATTTTTGATATTATTATTGCTATCATTTTTCCCCAAAACCTTTCTTTTTTCAAAAGAGTGAACTTTCGTAAAACTTCCAAAAGTATGATTTGAGGGAACAATAACATAAACAATACATCATAACCATTATTATTATTATGAATTAAAATATCGTTACACTGTTTATATTCTTGACAAAATTGCAAGATCCTACTTTATTTAATTTTCTTAATAAACTTGGGCATCGGAAAAATTATTTAAATATTATTTTTTGTAATAATAATAATCATTAGTATTATTACTACTATTGTTATTGTTAGCTCTATTCCTATTTGTTGATATATTAACGCTTATTTACTCATTCTACGCCATGTTTTAATAACTACACCAATTTAGTTAAAATTGTTCACCTTAATAATCCTGTCGCAGAGGGCTATGATTCTCTTTGTTATTATCTTTTTTTTTTGGCCACGATTCATATCCTCACTGTCACTTCCAGCGTGGGTCGCATGGACGACTGCCTCGGGCGCCATTCTCTGGGGGGCGCCCCGAGCATGAGGGGTAAAAAAAAAACAAAAAAACACTGTCACTGTTCGTCATGACGTTGATTATTAGTGTTGTTTTCACCGAGGTTCATTTAGTCAGAGTTAAATTGTCCAGTTTCAGTTTATGTGGAAGATGCATAAAATACAATTTCCTGATGTACTAAAAGTTTTAAATGTTTTAAATGACATTTTTCTCTTTTGCTCCAACTTTGGTTCAATGTTCACAAATTACTTATTGAAGTGTTCAACTACTTTGTTCACATTGTCATGTTTTACATTTCCATCTAAGAACTATTTAGGATAGTCCCTTTTAGCACCATTTGTATTGATGCTGGCAGCACGGTGGCGCGGGGGTTGGTGCGCTTGCCTCGCAATACAAAGGTCCTGAGTTCAAATCCCGGGCTACGGGATCTTTCTGTGTGGAGTTTGCATGTTCGCCCCTGTGACTGCGTGGGTTCCCTCCGGGTACTCCGGCTTCCTCCCACCTCCAAAGACATGCACCTGGCGATAGGCCCCTCCTACCTCCAATGACATGCACCTGAGGATAGGCCCCTCCCATCTCAAAGACATATACCTGGGGACAGGCCCCTCCTACCTCCAAAGACATGCACCTGGGGGCAGGCCCCTCCCACCTCCAAAGACATGCACCTAAAGATAGGCCCTTCCTATCTCCAAAGACATGCACCTGGGGATAGGCCCCTCCCACCTCCAAAGACATGCACCTAAAGATAGGCCCCTCCCACCTCCAAAGACATGCACCTAGGCATAGCCCCCTCCCACCTCCAAAGACATGCACCTGGGGATAGGCCCCTCCCACCTCCAAAGACATACACCTGAGGATAGGCCCCTCCCACCTCCAAAGACATGCACCTCAGGATAGGCCCTTCCTATCTCCAAAGACATGCACCTGGACATAGGCCCCTCCCACCTCCAAAGACATCCACCTGGGGATAGGCCCCTCCCACCTCCAAAGACATGCACCTGGGGATTGGCCCCTCCCACCTCTAAAGACATGCACCTGGGGATAGGCCCCTCCCACCTCCAAAGACATCCACCTGGGGATAGGCCCCTCCCACCTCCAAAGACATGCACCTCAGGATAGAACCTTCCTATCTCCAAAGACATGCACCTGGACATAGGCCCCTCCCACCTCCAAAGACATGCACCTGCGGATAGGCCCCTCCCACACACACACCATAATAATAATACCGTGTGTTGAAGCACAGTACGTCTGACTATGGTAGTCTTAATGCTTCGACAGTCCATCAAGCGGTGCGACTTTGTAGCTTACCAAAGTACTAAAACATTTTGACAGATTTTTGAGCGCCGTGTGTAATTTTTTTATATTCTCAATGCAACCTCAAAGTTTTGGTACTGCTTGCCTATGGATACATACTAGCGTCATTTATTGAGCAGGCGTGTCAGGCTCAAACACCGATGACATCTATTAGACAAGACAAGAAGCAAAGTAATCGAACAGAGACAGGATTCAATTTAGCTCATGAGGAGAAACGTCTGGGGCTGCACCCTCAGCTACAGCCTCCCACCATGCTCTGAAGGCAGTCCCAAAGCGCTCCTCCTTTATTTGAGCATTTTCTGATTACAATACATTAACAAAATAAAGTAATATCTATCTAACTATTATGCAGCTGCTCTTAAGGGGAAGGGTACATGAACAGTTCAAACAAAAAGTTGCTTGGAGCGGTGTCGGGTTTTTCCCCCTCTCTGCTTGGATCCGCTTTGAACTGAACTCTTGCGGCTGTGTTGGAGCCACTATGGATTGAACTTTCACAGTATCATGTTAGACCCGCTCGACATCCATTGCTTTCGGTCCCCTAGAGGGGGGGTTCCAACATTTGAGGTCCTCTCCAAGGTTTCTCTTGGTCAGCATTGTCACTGGTGTCCCACTGGATGTGAATTCTCCCTGCCCACAGAGTGTGAGTTTTCCTTGCCCTTTTGTGGGTTCTTCCGAGGATGTTGTAGTCGTAATGGTTTGTACAGTCCTTTGAGATATTTGTGATTTAGGGCTATATAAATCAATCAATCAATCAATGTTTATTTATATAGCCCCAAATCACAAATGTCTCAAAGGACTGCACAAATCATTACGACTACAACATCCTCGGAAGAACCCACAAAATAAACATTGATTGATAGACCTCGGGTCATGACAAGGTCTTCCTGTGGCTGTCCAATAGATCAAAGAAACCGACACCTCCACGTCGCATCCCACCGCACACAGTGGAGGTTTACAAGCGGTAGACCTTTTGCTTGATCAGAACAAAGACAGCTTTTGTCTTCTCGTAGTGCAACCTGAACTCAAGGGAAAACAAGTTGTGTGACAACTTACAAACAACTTGTGGTAGACTCTCGCTGTTGTGCAGGTTCCATGAACCACCAAGGAAGGACATTCCTTTTGAGCAGGTTTGACTTGCTTTATTTTTCAATCAGGCTTGTCTGCAGGTCGGGTAACTTTTCAGCTCCTCTTCCACTGCTCACTCTTCGGTCGCTTTTCAGCCGCCCCCGTCGTCGTCGCTTCCACTCCTCATGCACTGCTGCAGGCTCTCCAACTCCTTCTCCCCCACCCTCCTCCGCTGCCGCCCTTTTATACAGCGAGAGGAGATTCCACGCACCTGAACTCGATCATGGCGTCGCTCCCGGCAAGCCCCGCCTCTCCGCTCGGTCACTGTCCCCGCCTCCTCACCACCATTTTGGGCCGGGCTCTGGCGTGCCCTGCCCCGCTGCTTGTTTGCCGGCTACGCCTTTCCACACAACTATTCTGACAGGCGTCCACCTGCAGTGCACACGTATCTCTTATGTGTGACTGCCATCTACTGGTCACACTTATCATTACACTGTGTACCAAATAAAATTGCTTCTAGGTCGGTAAGCAAAAGCAGAATTAATATCTGCATAAGGCGCGGCGAGTTATAAGGCCAGTTTTGGGAAAATGAAAGGATTTTAAACTGGCTTTATAGTCGGAAAACACTAAATGTCCAGTGCTGTATGTGCCCATACTGCATATGTTGTGGAAAACTGCCGCATGAGTAAATTATTCCTGCGTTTCTGCGAGTGCGAGATGAAGAGTTCAAGCAGCTGCCGAGTCTGCAGATGTCACACATGCTGGCAGAGGATTGGATTGGGAAGGCAGGAGGGCGGAGGTCAACTTTGGCTACGCTCTCCCTCTAGTTCACACTTGAAGTGTGTTGGATGCATGTTGTCGGACTGTGGGAGGAGGCGGAGAACACCCGCAGGAACACGGCAGAGCCTCCAAGTGACCTCTATGTGCTCAACGCGTCTGTAGCCGCCAATGCTGGCGGTCAATTTGTGTATCCTGTATAATAAACAAACTGCAGGAACATCGTTATTATAAGAGTACACACCGAGGGACTATTTTTCGAGCGACATGCTACAGTTTTAGCCGTAAAAGCTAACTATGGAAAGAGATGAGCTAGCTTCTACGTCAACACTGTGATAGGACAGCAATCTGTACTGAGTGAAAAACATGAACAATCATATTAAAGTACCTGTAAAGTATTAGTTCATGTTTTGTTTGTACACAGCTAGCCAGACAAAGTACCGTATTTCCTTGAATTGCTGTCGGGTATCTAGTATGCGCATGCTTAGCATTACCGCCGGCTCAGGATTAACGCCGGGTCAAACTCGTTTCGCAACATATTATTTTTATTAGCGCATGTCTAGAATTTCCACCGGGTCAAACTCGTCACGTCACGAGTGACACTTCACCTGTCATCATTTTCAAAATGGAGGAGGCTGAATTCAATCATTTGAAATCGCATAAAGGGAAGAAGATTAAAAGCTAGTCAGTAGGATTTAAGGTCCAAGCTATTGAATATGCTAAAAAGAACAATAAGCAGCTATGTTTTATTAATATACCGTAGCTGCGTGTGTCAAGTATGAGTAATTCAATGACTCCCGCCTCCTGGTGGTAGAGGGCGCTAGTGATCCTTCTTGCGACTACTCGGCTGCAGAAGAAGTGACAACAAGCAGCAAGAGTGAGCGGCGTGTGTTTGTTTTTTCCTCTCGCTTGCACTTTTAACACGGAGGATTACATATCTAAAATAAAACCGTTTTCTGAACTGGACTTTCAATCGAAGCAGGAGGTAATTAAGGAAGCTCTCCATCGAGACAGACAGACTTTTAAAACTGAAGAAAGATAAGGAAGACTTCCATAAACAACAATGCTTTTGTTTAGAAGGAGCTGCACATGGACTTCATTTATAAATAAAGGTAAAACAATAATATTTTTTTTTTATTATTTTTTATTAAATGTGCTTTTCATGATGGTATCCTTACATCACACTCAAATTTTTAAGCGCAGGCCTAAATTTAACGCATGCCTTTGGTAAACGCCGGATTGAGAAGAGGTTGTAAATTAATTAGCGCCCCGGCGGAAATTCAAGGAAATACGGAATGTACGCAGGATTACATATCTAAAATAAAACAGTTTTCTAAACAGGACTTTCAGCCGAAGCAGGAGGTAAAAAAGGAAGATCTCCATCGAGACAAAGAGACTTTTAAAACTGAAGAAAGATAAGGAAGACTTCTATAAACAAGTTATCGATGCTTTTGATCAGAAAGAGCTGCGCATGGACTTCATTCATAAATAAAAGTAAGACAATAATAACGTTTTTTGTTTTTTTTTATTAAATGTGCTTTTCATGATGGTATCCTTACATCATACTCAAATTTATAAGCGCAGGCCTAAATTTACCGCATGCCTTTGGTAAGCGCCGGAGTGAGAAGAGGTTGTAAATTAATTTTCACCCCGGTGGAAATTCAAGGAAATACGGTATGTACGGAAGATTACATATTTAAAATAAAACAGTTTTCTAAACTGGAATTTCAGTCAAAGCAGGAGGTAATAAAGGAAGATCTCCATCGAGACAAAGAGACTTTTAAAACTGAAGAAAGATAAGGAAGACTTCCATAAACAAGTTATCGATGCTTTTGATCAAAAGGAGCTGCGCATGGACTTCATTTATAAGTAAAGGTAAAACCATAATAACGTTTTTTTTTTATTAAATGTGCTTTTCATAATGGTATCCTTACATCACACTCAAATTTTGAAGCACAGGCCTAAATTTACCGCATGCTTTTGGTAAGCGCCGGGGTGAGAAGAGGTTTTAAAATAATTAGCGCCCCGGCGGCAATTCAAGAAAATCCGGTATATACTGTAGTTGTGATCGATATTAGGATGACTCACACCATGGTCAGATGTACGTCCGGTTCTACCTGCTTCTGGTTCCTGTTCTTGGCTCGTCTTTTGCTAAGCTTTAGCGTAGCTTCCCGTACCATGTTTTAGTTTGGCTGGACTATAGAAAGCCAATCATTTTTCTTACCTGCATTGTGCTTCCGGACCTCCATCTGCATCTCGGGGAAACGATCATAACGTTACCGTTCGAGCCAGACCTAACGGGGTCTGCACAGACAACAGACCGCGTGGAAAAAGAAACTGTACATAAAGAACGCCTGGGGGAGTTAATAACTCCCATAAAGTTTGTCCATTTGGGGAAATGTTGCACAGCGATAATCGGCTCATTTGTCACATGACATTTGATGTGATGCTCTGCATAAGCGAGATGTGTTTTAGTGGACGTCTCATCCGAGTCATGAATCATCCTCTGGCCACATTTCACTCCGGCAGACCAATGTTGATGAAGTCGCAAATCATATTCACACTT
>NC_084619.1:67037747-67052747 GCF_033978795.1 Nerophis ophidion | reverse complement strand
GGCACCCACCTGTTTCCTGCTCACCTGTGGAATGTTCCAAATAAGTGTTTGATGAGCATTCCTCAACTTTCTCAGTATTTATTGCCACTGTTCCCAACTTCTTTGTCACATGTTCCTGGCATCAAATTCCAAAGTTAATGATTATTGGCACAAAAAAAAATGTTTATCAGTTTGAACATCAAATATGTTGTCTTTGTAGCATATTCAACTGAATATGGGTTGAAAAGGATTTGCAAATCATTGTATTCTGTTTATATTTACATCTAACACAATTTCCCAACCCTTATGGAAACGGGGTTTGTACTAGAGTCTGTGAACATTGCTCCAAAGTCAGGATTTTTTTCTGTTGATTTACAAAAGTAAACACTGACAGATGCAAAGGCATCAATTAATGATAAAACAAGATGGCAGCTAAAGAAGGACTTACCTTTTCGTCCCTGAAAAAACCCGAACAGGTGATGTTACCACTTCTGGTGCTGACCTATGTGACGGTACTAATACTATAGTGGCCATTAACTGTTGACTTCTACAGCTGGGTTGCCCAAAGTCAATCAATAAATCAATCAATTCAAGTCTATTTATTTAGTCCTAAATCACCAGTGTCTCAAAGGGCTACACAAGCCACAATGAAGTGCAGGAAAGGGGCCATCTGATCAATATCTGGTCAACATATGAAATAACAAGTTTGTGTAAAAATTGGAAGCGCTCTCCCTCTGGTCAACACATGAAATAACAAGTGTGTGTAAACACTTGAGGTGCTCCCCTTCTGGTCAACACATGAAATAACAAGTGTGTGTAAAAAGTGGAAGCGCTCCCCCTCCGAAGTGCAGGAAAGGGGCCATCTGATCAATATCTGGTCAACAAATGAAATAACAAGTTTGTGTAAAAATTGGAAGCGCTCTCCCTCTGGTCAACACATGAAATAACAAGTGTGTGTAAAAATTGCAATGCGCCCCCTCTGTTCAACATATAAAATAACAAGTGTGTGTAAACACTTGAGGTGCTCCCCTTCTGGTCAACACATCAAATAACAAGTGTGTGTAAAAAGTGGAAGCGCTCCCCCTCCGAAGTGCAGGAAAGGGGCCATCTGATCAATATCTGGTCAACATATGAAATAACAAGTTTGTGTAAAAATTGGAAGCGCTCTCCCTCTGGTCAACACATGAAATAACAAGTGTGTGTAAAAATTGCAATGCGCCCCCTCTGTTCAACATATAAAATAACAAGTGTGTGTAAACACTTGAGGTGCTCCCCTTCTGGTCAACACTTGAAATAACAAGTGTGTGTAAAAATTGGAAGCGCTCCCCCTCCGGTCAACATATGAAATAACAAGTGTGTGTACAAATTGCAATGCGCCCCCTCTGTTCAACATATGAAATAATAAGTGTGTGTAAAACTTGGAAGCGCTCCCCCTCCGGTCAACAAATGAAATAACAAGTGTGTGTAAAAATTGGAAGCGCTCCCCCTCCGGTCAACATATGAAATAAATGTGTGGATGAAATTGTAAATGCGCCCCATTATGCCAAAGTTATTTAAAAAAATAATAATAAAATATGTATATCGAGACATACTGTAATAACTTGAAGTAAATAATGCCATGATCTGTGGTCTGGATCTCGTTTTGTTTAGTTATGTTCTGTTAGTTTTGGACTCCATTAGTTTCTGTTTTTGTGCACCCTTGTTTGTTTTAGTTTCCATGACGACTCATTAGTTTCACCTGCCTCGTGTTCGGATCACGCACCTGCTTTAATCGGAGACTATTATTTAAGCCTGTTTTGCCAGGCAGTCGTCCTGGCGACTACCCTGTTTTTGATCTGTTCATGCCATAGTTACACGCTCTTTTCATGCCATGGTTTCACGCTTGTGACCTGCGATTGTTTGCTTGCCAAGTAAGTTTTTGTTTGTTCATGCCGCAGTTTGGTTTCTTGTTTGTTTTTTTCTACGCCATAGCTTATGCTAGTAATTTACTTTTTACTCCAAGTGCGATACGCCTTGTTTTCCGTTTTTTTGTACCTTTTTGAGAGAATATATTAAATATGTTCCTACCTTCACGCCTGGTCCAGAGTAGTCCGTTTGCATCCCGGGAGAACTAAACCCGCAACAAGCTGCGACCCCCTGGACATGACAGAATGTCCTCAGTACGACTAACTGATAAAAAAGGCTTAAATTAAAGCTGCAAGCAGTGATGGACGGGACCGACTTTTGCTGGTGTTTCCTGCCTTTACCCATTCAACATATCTTTACCTGCACATTATCTACCTTCCCTGCATCCAGGGGTCACACTGGTGCTTCTTTCTTTCACCCATACATGCTGGTGCTTCCTTCCATCACCCAGACAACATATCTTTACCTGCCCATTACCTACCTTCTCTGTATCCTGGAGTCAAACTGGTGCCTCCTTCTTTCACCCAGTCAACATATCTTTAGCCGCACGGTACCTACCTTCTCTGCATTGTGTGGTCACGCTGATTTTAAGTGGCCATCTTGAGACGGCAGCAGCATCAGCGCAGTAGTTCTTTGAAGGCTCGTAAAATCAAAACCGGAGCAGTTCGCAAAACTCTTTGCGCAACTTTTAATCAAAAGGGTTCAATCTCTTTCCTGTGCGAGTTTGAAGTCGACACAAGAAACGCGCTCAGAGGAGATAATGTTGGAAAAAAGGTGACAGGTTTTTTACAAAACCTTTGTTTTGAAAGGGTAATTGCCAACTTCCTATTGATTTTTGCTGAAGAATGTTAATTAAGGAAATATAGGTCTAAGTGAGACCTACATAGAGGTTTTTGTTTCATTTCTCTACGACATTCCTACCGGAAGTTACAAGCAGTTTTGTCTGTTTTCTTACCAAGAGCAGTTTTGTCAGTGTTTTATTCCTAGGGATTGCTAGAGCGCAATTTTTAGTTTTGGGGTTTGGATTTTTTAATAGATGGCAATTTTCGCCAGTCCTGATGTGCGTGTAAAATTGGGTGAGTTTTAAAGCATGTTAAGGGGGTCAAATTACAGCTCAAAGAGGCGGCGGAATAATAATAATAATAATAATAATAATAATAAAACCTTAGAAATACAATACGGTCCTCTGTCCCAAAGGGACATTCGGTCCCTAATAATAGTCTCTAATTAAAGCAGGTGTGTGATCTGAACACATGAGGCAGGTGAAACTGAGTCGTCATGGAAACTAAAACAAACAAGGGTGCACAAAAACAGGAACTGATGGAGTCCATAAGTAAAGGAACATAACTAAACAAAACAAGATCTAGACCACAGATTATGACAGCAGCACATGTAAAAGCCAGTTAAAACATCTCATTGCGCTAAAATTGAACGTGTGGGAAGAAAAACATGGCCGGCCTTGGTAGGATGTTGATATTGTGTACTCTTCCACGTCATGGCCGCCTGCAGTTTGACCTGCCGCTTACCTGAGGGAACAGAAAGAGGGTTGTGAATGACTCTTGCCGTCTTAGTGTGAGTTGCATGGACCACCCAGGAAGGACATCTGGTTGAGCAGGTTTGACACCTTTATTTTTTTGAATAAAAACGCTTCTTTGTCGATCAGGTCGCTTTTCAGCTCCTTCTCCGTTCCGGTCGGCTTTTCAGCTGCCGTTGCCGTCGTCCTCGTCTGGGGCTCATTCTCGGATCGTTCTTGTTTCTTCCGGCACCTCTTCTCTCTTGATCTTTCCTCCTTCTCCCCTATACTTTGAGGAGATTGTGAGCCGGGGTGTGAGCCACGCACCTCATCTCGATCGCTGCGGCGTCGCTCCCGGCACGCTCCGCCTCTTCATTCCGCCGCATTCTCCGCCTCCTGGCCACCATCCTGAGCAGGGCCAAAGCGTTTCCTGCCCCCGCCGTCGGCCCGTCGGCTCCGCCTCTCCACAAGGATGTTGTCGTGTTTTATTATTTTTTTGGGCCATACTTGGGATCAAAGCCAACATTTTTCCGCGCCGGCGTGGTTCATTACGCTTCATTTGCATACTCTTTGCTTTAAAGCGGCATCTCCCGACACGTGCGAGGGGGTGGGAATTACATTTCGCCTGGCAGGGATTTATCCGCCTGACCTTTGCAATTATGAGCAGGCTTTTCTCCGTCTTATTGATCGGCCTCTCACAATGAGAATAAATGACATTTAACGAGTAAAAGTTGAAGGCTAATGAAGCCTGGTGGTGGGGAGGAGGGCACCATACGCCGCACGGTAAATGTGATCCCGCATGAATACACAAATGTCCTTTTAGAGCAATCCGTCCTGTCAGCCACTCAGACTAATCATAATGTTGATGTTAATAATCTATATCTGCTCTGCACTTTTACTGCAGAAAACACTTTTCTTATTTGTACTAAAGCCAAAAGCAGTGAAGTTGTCACTTTGTGTAAATGCTAAATAAAAAGAGAATACAACAAATCCTTCTCAACTTATATTCAATTGAATAGACTGCAAAGACAAGATATTTCACGCTCACACTGAGAAACTTTGGTATTTTTTTGCAAATTTTAGCTAATTTGGAATTTGACGCCTGCGACATGTTTCGAGAAAGCTGGCACCAGTGGCAAAAAAGACTGAGAACGTTGAGTAATGCTCGGCAAAGACTTGTATGGAACATCCCACAGGTGAACAGGTTAATTGGGAACAAGTGGGTGCCATGATTTGGTAAAAAAGCATATAAAAGTCGTTCACAAACAAAGACGGGGCGAGGGTCGGCACTTTGTCAACAAATCCCTGAGCAAATTGTTTAATTTATTGCAAGGAATTTAGGGATTTCACCATCTACGCTCCGTAATATCATCAAAAGGTTCAGAGAATCTGGAGAAATCACTGCACATTGAATGCCCGTGACTTTCGAACCCTCAGGCTGTACTGCACCAAAATGCGACATCAATGTGTAAAGGATATCACTACATGGGCTCAGGTACACTCCATAAAACCACTGTTAGTAACTACAGTTGGTTGCTACATCTGTAAGCGCAAGTTAACACTCTACTATGCAAAGCCGCAGCCATTTATCAACAACACCCAGAAACAGTTGGCTGGCCCAAGCTCATCTAAGGGATCCCAAACTAGACTCCTATGGGTGGTGGGGGTCAGTCTGGGGCCAGGAAAAAAAAATAATAATAATGATTGTAATAATTGTGTTGGCCACTAGATATCCTTTCAAGAGAATGATACAGGGTGACAGAACAGGATCACCAATGGGTCGCCACTAGGGAGGGGGAAAATCCTAGACTAGGCTCCTATGGGTGGTGCGGCTCAGTCTGGGGCCAGGAAAAAAAACAAATAATAATGATTGTAATAATTGTGTTGGCCACTAGATATCCTTTCAAGAGAATGATACAGGGTGACAGAACAGGATCACCGATGTTTCGCCACTAGGGAGGGGGAAAATCCCAGACTAGGCTCCTATGGGTGGTGGGGCTCAGTCTGGGGCCAGGAAAAAAAACAAATAATAATGATTGTAATAATTGTGTTGGCCACTAGATATCCTTTCAAGAGAATGATACAGGGTGACAGAACAGGATCACCGATGGGTCGCCACTAGGGAGGTGGAAAATCCCAGACTAGGCTCCTATAGGTGGTGGGGCTCAGTCTGGGGCCAGGAAAAAAACAAATAATAATGATTGTAATAATTCTGTTGGCCACTAGATATCCTTTCAAGAGAATGATACAGGGTGACAGAATAGGATCACCGATGGGTCGCCACTAGGGAGGTGGAAAATCCCAGACTAGGCTCCTATAGGTGGTGGGGCTCAGTCTGGGGCCAGGAAAAAAACAAATAATAATGATTGTAATAATTGTGTTGGCCACTAGATATCCTTTCAAGAGAATGATACAGGGTGACAGAACAGGATCACCGATGTTTCGCCACTAGGGAGGGGGAAAATCCCAGACTAGGCTCCTATGGGTGGTGGGGCTCAGTCTGGGGCCAGGAAAAAAAACAAATAATAATGATTGTAATAATTGTGTTGGCCACTAGATATCCTTTCAAGAGAATGATACAGGGTGACAGAACAGGATCACCGATGGGTCGCCACTAGGGAGGTGGAAAATCCCAGACTAGGCTCCTATAGGTGGTGGGGCTCAGTCTGGGGCCAGGAAAAAAACAAATAATAATGATTGTAATAATTGTGTTGGCCACTAGATATCCTTTCAAGAGAATGATACAGGGTGACAGAATAGGATCACCGATGGGTCGCCACTAGGGAGGTGGAAAATCCCAGACTAGGCTCCTATAGGTGGTGGGGCTCAGTCTGGGGCCAGGAAAAAAACAAATAATAATGATTGTAATAATTGTGTTGGCCACTAGATATCCTTTCAAGAAAATGATACAGGGGGACAGAATATGATCACTAATGGGTCGCTGCTAGGTGGGGGGATCCCATACTAGGCTCCTATGGGTGATGGGGCTCTGTCTGGGGCCAGGAAAAAAAATAATAATAATGGTTTTAATATTTGTGTTGTCCACTAAATATCCTTTCAAGAGAATGATACAGGGTGACAGAACAGGATCACTGATGGGTCGCTGCTAGGTGGGGGGGGGGGTGGGGGGGGGGTGGGGGGGGGTTTCCCAGACTAGGCTCCTATTGGTTGTGGGGCTCAGTCTGGGGCCAGGAATAAAAAAATAATAATGATTGTAATACTTTTGTTGTCCACTAGATATCCTTTCAAGAGAATGATACAGGCTTACAAAACAGGAAGACTAAAGAGTCAACATTGGGGGGGGGGCAGGAAAAAAAAACAAATAATAATGATTGTAATAATTGTTTTGTCCACTAGATATCCGTGGTCTGCAGAGCTTCATGGACCAGGCTTCCCGCCTGGGCCTGGACGTGTCCCTGCAGCGGGTGGACCGCAACGTCAGCCGGGTCTTCACCGACCTTTTCAACACCCTGAAGACCGAGGAGCTCAACCGCTACCGGGACACGCTGCGGCGGGCCGTGCTGCTCATGAGCCCCCGGGGAGCACAGGTGTTCATCCACCAGGTAGGACACCTCCTTCTACTTTTTACACCGAAATGCGTCCATTCTCCCTTTTCTGTCTACACACCGTGTCTGCTTGTAAGTACTCTGTGTGCGCGCGCTGCCGAACATGCTCCTCTGCTCGTAAAACCAGCAATGTCACCACGTGCCCGTTAAAATAAAAAATAAAAAACGGTACTTTTCAAACAGAGTATAGTAGTTTTTGATTTATCACTACTGCGATACTACACTAGTACAGGTATACCGTACAAGTCTAGTTAGCAGTAAAACACAGAGAGGTTGCAGACATGTGCTGCCTTCACAGCTGACTTCCTCTGCAGTGTCAGGGACCATAAAGCGGCATGCAATGTGTGTATGGTCATCTCTCACAACGCAGATTATTGTTTTGGAGCGCTGTGGAAATATGGGCAAGTACTGGATGTGCTTGATGCAGACTGCGGCAGGAAATAATAGGACTGCCCCCCATTGGTTGTATCGTTTTCTCTCCAACAAAGCCTTTTCTGGGCAAAATGTCCCTCCAAAGTCAAACTGATTGTCATCCCGTGTTTTTTCTTTTTTGTTTGACTTTTATTGTGTTTTTTTTTGTGTGTTTTTTTTATGACGCCAGCACATAAGGGTGCCAGTGATACCGAGAAGAAAGAGTGTAACGATAACCATAGAACCAAAAATATCAACAAAACACCAAAGATGGCGTCAGAAGTCCGTCCTTTATTGCTGTTAATTGCGTGCTAGTGGCAAATACATTTCTACAAAGTAGGAATAATGAATAAAACATTGAATATTTGTCAGGGCCGGAGCATAAAACATATTTAAGGTACAGTTTTTAACATTCTGAGAGTCTTAGAGACATGAAGTAATACCCTTTATACTGGTTTTGATCCAATATGGTAATGTTGGCTTAGGATCACCTCGTGTGTGTGACAACCATTGGGAAATTAACTTTAACTTTAAGTCAGAACTCAAATGTTGGCGTTGAGATAGACAGGTAGTCTTTTCTCAAGTATATGGTTATCACTTTTGCATTCCGAAGTCGTTTCCTACGAGAAGTGGTCCAATCCACCTGCGAATGGCAAAGTAAGGGGTTATCATCTTATTATGTGCTCAAACTGAAATACCACTGTTTAATTGAACCCAAGGGTTTGCTTTCTCCAAGGTGAATGTAAACGTTCACCACATGTAGACTTTTGACAAGAACAAGAAAGTTTGAACGTACTACACCTATATTGGCTCACCCGCACTGGCTTCCTGTGACTTTAAGGTTTTAATGTATGCATATATATATATCCCCGTTTCCATATAAGTTGGGAAACTGTGTTAGATGTAAATATAAACGGAATACAATGATTTGCAAATCCTTTTCAACCCATATTCAATTGAATGCACTACAAAGACAAGATATTTGATGTTCAAACTCATAAAGTTTTTTTTTTTTTTTGCAAATAATAATTAACTTAGAATTCCATAGCTGCAACACGTGCCAAACTAGTTGGGAAAGGGCATGTTCACCACTGTGTTACATCACCTTTTATTTTAACAACACTCAATAAACGTTTGGGAACTGAGGAAAAAATTGTTGAAGCTTATATATATATATATATATATATATATATATATATATATATATATATATATGAAATGTATATGCATATATATACATATATGCATATTTGTATGCATATATATTTGTATGTATATATATATGTTGAGATTCGCTTTTTGGATCCTCCACAAATTATTGTTTATTGTTCCATTTTTATTTTCACTCTCCGTCTGATCCTATTATTTCCTGTTTAAGTCGGTCACCATGGCTGCTTATTAGTTTCACCTGTTTTTCTCACGGCCCTGCACACCTGTCCTCACTAATCACCTGCCTTATATAAACCTGCATCTTTTGTTGTTCAGTCCGGGATCCAAATTTGTTCTTACACAACGGTACGTCTGCTTTGCACTTTTGCTTCCATGCAATTTCTGTATCATTTTCGCGAGTTCTCACGCTGCGCAATTTTATTCAATTCCTAGCTCTCATGCTAAGTGTTCTGTTTTTCCCCCTTTGTGTGCCTATGTGCCAGTTTAGTTTACTATTTGTTTATCCTAGCTTTCATGCTGGCGTCTTTTGTTCGCCTTTTCTTAGCTCCAGTATTTTTGTTCTCCAGCATCTTTTGTTAAATAAATTATTAGTTCATACCTTTTGCTGTGTCCAATTTTCGACGCATCCTCGAGGGAATCGAACCCGGCATCACTATGCCAAACAGGCGTAACAATATATAAATATATATATATGTGTATATTAACCATTGTTTACAATGAACAATCTGCATCATATAAAGTCAATGTATTTGTTTTGGACAGGCACCCTTTAGTAGCAAAGGCTTGAAAAACACAAAAAATGTGATAAAAAATAGGACTTTCTTATAGCTGGATGCTTTTCGGGAGGTGAGAGTGAAGAGCGTATGAAAGCTGACAAAACTACTTGAGTAAAGTGTGTTAAAAGGATCGCAGAAGAGAGTCCAATAGTCAAGGTCGTCTCAGCCGTAATTAATTCTGGAGATGAGATTTCCAGCGAGGTGTCATCCTGCCCTCCAGACACTAGAAGCCTCCACCTGAGCAGCGTCTCAGGTATGGCTCTCTGACAACAGCCAAACAGGTATTAATGAAGCTCAGGTGGATTATCAAAGCGTGGCAATAATTCACACAAACTGAGAGGCGGCGCAGGGACTTGGTCGCCTCCCTCAGATGAATGATCAAGCCGGGGCAGGGGGAACAAAGAATGTAAACGGGCAGATTAAACACAACTTTGTGTGTGAAAGGGGGGACAAAAAAACAAAAAGGGAGCGAGTGCCAAAGCCGTGTCGTGCAAGAAAAGCTCAAAGACGGGTCATTAATAAAAAGGCTGATTGATGTCTTTGGAAGGCTTTACTTCCATGGAGATCATTTTTATTACCGCAGGCCAGGATTCATGCAAAGGAACTTCAAAAAACTACAATTCAACCTAAACGCCTCAAAAGAAGCTTGACTCCAGCACCGGCATTAAAGTACAGTAGCGTAGTAGGCCTAAACCGTAGTGTGCTCTTAATCCCGTTTCCATATGAGTTGGGAAATTGTGTTAGATGTAAATATAAACGGAATACAATGATTTGCAAATTATTTTCAACCCATATTCAGTTGAATATGCTACAAAGACAACATATTTGATGTTCAAACTGATAAACATTTTTTTGGGGGCAAATAATCATTAACTTTAGAATTTGATGCCAGCAACACGTGACACAGAAGTTGGGAAAAGTGGCAAAAAATACTGATAAAGTTGAGGAATGCTCATCAAACACTTATTTGAAAAATCTCACAATTATGCAGGCTAATTGGGAACAGGTGGGTGCCATGATTGGGTATAAAAGCAGCTTCCCGAAAATTGCTCAGTCTTTCACAAGAAAGGATGGGGTGAGGTACACCCCTTTGTCCACAACTGCGTGAGCAAATAGTCAAAACAGTTTAAGAATCACGTTTCTCAAAGTGCAATTGCAAGAAATTTAGGGATTTCAACATCTACGCTCCATAAAATCATCAAAAGGTTCAGAGAATCCGGAGAAATCACTCCACGTAATCGGCATGGCCGGAAACCAACATTGAATGACCGTGACCTTCGATCCCTCAGACGGCACTGTATCAAAAACCGACATCAATCTCTAAAGGATATCACCACATGGGCTCAGGAACACTTCAGAAAACCACTCTCAGTAAATACAGTTGGTCACTACATGTGTAAATGCAAGTTAAAGCTCTACTATGCAAAGCGAAAGCCATTTATCAACAACATCCAGAAACGCCGCCGCTTCTCTGGGCCGGATATCATCTAAAATGGACTAATGCAAAGTGGAAAAGGGTTCTGTGGTCTGACGAGTCCACATTTCAAATTGTTTTTGGAAATATTCCACATTGTGTCATCCGGACCAAAGGGGAAGCGAATCGTCCAGACTTTTATCGACACAAAGTTCAAAAGCCAGCATGTGTGATGGTATGGGGGTGCATTAGTGCATTATGGGTAATTTACACATCTGTGAAGGCACCATTAATGCTGAAAGGTACATACAGGTTTTGGAACAACATATGCTGTTATCTAAGCGCTGTCTTTTTCATGGACGCCCCTGCTTATTTCAGCAAGACAAGGCCAAGCCACATTGAGCATGTGTTACAACAGCGTGGCTTTGTAAAAAAGAAGAGTGCGGGTACTTTCCTTGCCCGCCTGCAGTCCAGACCTGTGTGTGTGTGTGTGTGTGTGTGTGTGTGTGTGTGTGTGTGTGTGTGTGTGTGTGTATTTATAAATATATAATATATATGGCCCATTCATTAAAAAAACAAGGTTGTTTTCATCAAGTTTATTTACATTTTTGACCACTGTAACATTACACACAGTTTGAACGGTAACACTGCATTTGAATATAATTAGGGGATTATTTGGCGTACCTCTAGTGGTACACCTAGTGAAATAGTCTGTTCCAAAGTCAAACTGCCACTTCCATAAAAATGATCTTAAAGGAGCAGGCAATGTTTTAGAGCGTTTTCTTATCAAAACATGACGCTAACTCTGTTTTACAGCACGCCTCCTTGAAGAGTAAATCAATCAATCAATCAATCAATCAATCAATCAATCAATGTTTATTTATATAGCCCCAAATCACTAATGTCTCAAAGGACTGCACGAATCATTACGACGACAACATCCTCGGAAGAACCCACAAAAGGGCAAGGAAAACTCACACCCAGTGGGCAGGGAGAATTCACATCCAGTGGGACGCCAGTGACAATGCTGACTATGAGAAACCTTGGAGAGGACCTCAGATGTGGGCAACTCCCCCCCTCTAGGGGACCGAAAGCAATGGATGTCGAGCGGGTCTAACATGATACTGTGAAAGTTCAATCCATAGTGGCTCCAACACAGCCGCGAGAGTTCAGTTCAAGCGGATCCAAGACAGCAGCGAGAGTCCCGTCCACAGGAAACCATCTCAAGCGGAGGCGGATCATCAGCGTAGAGATGTCCCCAACCGATACAGGCGAGCGGTCCATCCTGGGTCCCGACGAGCGGTCCATCCTGGGTCTCGACTCTGGACAGCCAGTACTTCATCCATGGTCATCGGACCGGACCCACTCCACAAGGGAGGGGGGGACATAGGAGAAAGAAAAGAAGCGGCAGATCAACTGGTCCAAAAAGGAGGTCTATTTAAAGGCTAGAGTATACAGATGAGTTTTAAGGTGAGACTTAAATGCTTCTACTGAGGTAGCATCTCGAACTGTTACCGGGAGGGCATTCCAGAGTACTGGAGCCCGAACGGAAAACGCTCTATAGCCCGCAGACTTTTTTTGGGCTCTAGGAATCACTAATAAGCCGGAGTCTTTTGAACGCAGATTTCTTGCCGGGACATATGGTACAATACAATCGGCAAGATAGGCTGGAGCTAGACCGTGTAGTATTTTATACGTAAATAATAATAAAAAGAACCTCCGTCGGTAGGTTGCCTACAGCCACGGATGCTCTTTTTTTTTTTTAGATTCGCGTGAATCGGGAACCCAGTTAACTTTGCAGAGCACCCCCTGGAGGCTTGCAGTTAATTGAAAGTACGCGTTAATTTTAGTACTTTTAATACTTAAAAGGGGTCGAATGATTAAAAAAAAAAAACAACAACGAATGTGCTAACACGTTTATTTTTACTCACGGCAGCTCTCCTCTAACACAACAGGTTAACGATGTATTTGAATTTCATTAGTGTTGGCGGACTCACCGTAAAGTGCATTCGTCCGTGTCAGGGTCAAACTGTCCCCTCCATAAAAGCTTTATTGACTGAGCACAGAGTTTTTGTTTTTTTAATTGCTTTCATTTTGCACGTGTCGGCCCAAACCACCAAGAGGACCAGGCATTTTTTTTGTTTTTTTTCAACTGAAATAATTATTCGGAGTGCATGAGAAACTGGCCTGGTTTACCAGGATCCGAATCCCACGCCTGTGTGATCTACTAAGACTGAAAAAAGGTGCAGATGGCCATTTTCCAATGAAGATTTAGCGCGTACTAAACCATGGAGACACTCATTTACCCCACGTCCTTGTTATCATCCATGTTTGGCTGTGTTTTCAAACATGCAGGAGATATTTATCACTTTTTGTGGGCGTTTTTAGACACAGTCCAAAGTGCATCAACGACAGAACCCGCCTTTTTTTTTTTCAACTTACTGTGCTCGAAATGCAAAATAATGCATATTTCGGGAAGTTTTTTTCCTTGTAGGAGATCTGTGAATAACATATATCATAACAGCATTAATAAAACACCGGCAGACACCTGAACACATCATTAGGTCAGCCCCTTAGGTCACCCAGCATGTAGCAGTACAATTATAAAAGGATGTTGCTTCATAGATATGTCTAATATTTTGGTATATGTCATGATCCATTGCCCGGATAATGTTTTCTTTCGTTAAAGACTCCCTTAGTTCTGTTTCAGCACCCCTAGATTTTTGTTTTCTTGGTTGCCATGGGTGCTGATTATTTTCACCTGCCTCTGATTAGTGCCCGGGAGCAGGTGAGCTTACTATTCCTATTACTATTACTACTATTCCGCCCATAAAATCCGATACATTACCATCTAAAAAGTGTAGACAATGCTCCATTTACATTTGGTAACTTGAATATTAACAAGTATTAGTGATTAGAAGGACAAGTTGGTACACTTCGACAGCCAATTTAGACCCGGAACTGGCAAAATACATATGAAAAGATGCTCAATTCCACCCCCTTTCTACATGAGGATTATTAGTCGTTCTTTATCTAAATGGGAATGTATGAACATCCTCGCAGTCTGCTTCCTAATGACAGCAGACATTGTACAGTAAGTGATGTTTTAATACCATTGTTTATATATAATCAGGGATGAAGTTGCCATGGTTTCCGAGGGGGGACTCGTCGCCATCAGGAGGCACAAAAACCCAGACATGTAACAAATATGCATCAAAAAGTGGAAATAATATCTTTGTGCCGCAACTTGCGGGTTCCGGGTTCGATCCCTGCTTCCTGTATACCAGTCACCTGGGCAAGACACTAGACCCACCTGCTCCCGGTGCCACCCACACTGCTTTAAATGGAACTTAGATAATAGGTTTCAGTAAGTAAAGCACTCTGAGTCTCTAGAGAAAAGTGGTATATAAATATAATTCAATTCATTAATTGAGTACATTGCACAACTCAACAGAAGCAATGTTGTCTAAGTGACTTTCACACCAACAGCTGAGGAGCAACATCTAAACGAACCGACTACTTCCAATCTCCTCCGGGAGGTTGCCTACAGCCACAAATTTGAATGTTAATGTTTTTAGCACAGTCTGATAGCAATGTTTCCTCTATATTTTTTTTGTGTGTGTGAGCAAACGCAAAATCTCCTGGAGAATTCGGTGGAGCGCAGGTGAGTGACATCAGACGTGTAAACTGTGGCCACACCTGCTGCACACCTGTCCCAAACCTGACTTAATAGCAAGGTACATGTTTGATTAATATAATCAAATTATTTTCTAATGAAGATGCTTTGGCCCACTTTCAATGACAAAAACATAAATTATTGTTTTTCCTGAGCTGTGAAAATCATTTTTACCTTGAAAATCAACTTTTACCTTAAAAATCTTTTTTTTCCTTGAAAATTAGCTTTTACCTTGGATGATTTTCAAGGTAAAAGTTGATTTTCATGACAAAAAATGATTTTCAAGGAAAAAAATAATTTTCAAGGTAAAAGTTGATTTTCAAGGAAAAAAAAACGATTTTCATAGGAAAAAATGATTTTCAAGGGAAAAAATGATTTTCGAGGAAAAACATGATTTTCAAGGAAAAAATGATTTTCAAGGTAAGAGTTGATTTTCAAGGAAAAAAAATATTTTTGAGGGGAAAATGATTTTCAAGGAAAAAAAAAGATTTTCAAGGTAAAAGTTGATTTTCAAGGAACAAAATTATTTTCAAGGTAAAAGTTGATTTTCAAGGAAAAAAAAGATTTTCAAGGGAAAAAATGATTTTCAA
>NC_084619.1:66940247-67032747 GCF_033978795.1 Nerophis ophidion | reverse complement strand
GCCACTAATACACTCCCATACCATCACACATGCTGACTTTTACACTTTCACCCGAGAAGAGTCCTCATGGTTCTTTTCCTCTTTGGTCCACAGTCTCCAAAAACAATTTAAAACGTGGCCTCGTCCGACCACAGACTACTTTTCCACTTTCCATCTGTGCATCTTAGATGAGCTCGGGCCCAGAAAAGCGTTTCCGGGTGTTGTTGATAAATGTCTTTGGCTTTGCATAGTAGAGTTTTAACTTACACTTACAGATGTAGCGACCAACTGTAGTTGCTGACAGTGGTTTTCTGAGGTGTTCCTGAGCCCATGCAGTGATATCCTTTACACAATGTCGCTTTTTGATGCGCTACCGCCTGAGGGATCGAAGGTCACGGGCATTCAGTGTGGGTTTTTTAGCCTTGCCGCTTACGTGCAGTGATTTCTCCAGATTTTCTGACCATTTGGATGATATTACGGCACGTAGGATAAACAAACACATTAGTGCATCCTCTATTTGTGCTTGGAAGCCTTCAGTGTCATGGCCGCCGAAAATACGGCAGTTAAAATATCAGCGGCAGTTGACACACCGCGACAAATATAATTATATCACTTGAGAGAATAAAAAAAAAAAACACTTTCGTATGACTTGATGGAGGCTTCTTGACGGCCTTCCATTTACTGGTCTTCATGTCTTCCCTGCCGGGGCTTCAAAGCACTAACGTGGAAAGATGAATGGCCGTTAACTCTTAACGTGGCTCCTGACCTGAGGGTTCCTGCTTCCGGGTTCCTGCTCCTTAGTTGCATCGCAGCTTGCACCGTCCCTGTCCCTGCCATTCACCCGTCTCGGTCCCAGGACCACCCACTCTGGTGCACATCTAGAAATGGATAAAACTCTTTGTGTAAGAGAGGAAAAATCTCCTAACCTGAGGGGTCCTGCTTCCGGGTTCCTGATTCCTGGTTCCTAGTTGCATCGCACTTTCCGCCAACCCCATCGCTTCCGTTCACCCGTCTCGGTCCCAGGTCTACCCACTCTGGTACACATGTAGAAAATGGCTAAAACTTTGGAGTAAGACAGGAAAAAAGCTCCTAACCTGAGGGTTCCTCCTTCCGGTTTCCTGATTCCTGGTCCCTGATTCCTGGTTCCTGGTGGCATCGCAGCTTCCGCCATCCCCATCGCTTCCGTTCACCCGTCTCGGTCCTAAGACCACCCACTCTGGTGCACATCTAGAAAATGGATAAAACTCTTTGTGTAAGAGAGGAAAAATCTCCTAACCTGATGGGTCCTGCTTCCGGGTTCAGGATTCCTGGTTTCTAGTTGCATC
The DNA here is from genome assembly GCF_033978795.1 of Nerophis ophidion. Taxonomy (NCBI): domain Eukaryota; kingdom Metazoa; phylum Chordata; class Actinopteri; order Syngnathiformes; family Syngnathidae; genus Nerophis; species Nerophis ophidion. Next base: position 67,031,443 of record NC_084619.1, on the reverse strand, counting down.
GCACTTCCCGCCAACCCCATCCCTTCTGTTCACCCGTCTCGGTCCCAGGTCTACCCACTCTGGTACACATGTAGAAAATGGCTAAAACTTTAGAGTAAGAGAGGAAAAAGCTCCTAACCTGAGGGTTCCTGCTTCCGGGTTCCTGCATCCGGGTTCCTGCTTCCAGGTTGCATCGCAGCTTCGGCCGTCCCCGTCGCTGCTGTTCACCCGTCTCGGTCCCAGGGCCACCCACTCTGGTACACATCTAGAAAATGGCTAAAACTATTTGAGTAAGAAAGGAAAAAGCTCCTAACCTGAGGGTTCCTGCTTCCGGGTTCCTGATTGCATCGCAGCTTCCACCGTCCCCGTCGCTGCTTTTAACCGGTCTTGGTCCCAGGGCCACCCATTCTGGTACACATGTAGAAAATGGCTAAAACTTTGGAGTAAGAGAGGAAAAAGCTCCTAACCTGAGGGTTCCTGCTTCCGGGTTCCTGCTTCCAGGTTGCATCGCAGCTTCGGCCGTCCCCGTCGCTGCCGTTCACCCGTCTCGGTCCCAGTACCACCCACTCGGGTGCACATTTAGAAAAGGGATCAAACTCTTTGTGTAAGAGAGGAAAAATCTCCTAACCTGAGGGTTCCTGATTCCTGGTTCCTGGTTGCATCGCACTTCCCGCCAACCCCATCGCTTCCGTTCACCCGTCTCGGTCCCAGGTCTACCCACTCTGGTACACATGTGGAAAATGGCTAAAACTTTGGAGTAAGAGAGGAAAAAAGCTCTTAACCTGAGGGTTCCTGCTTCTGGGTTCCTGATTCCTGGTTCCTGGTGGCATCGCAGCTTCCGCCATCCCTATCGCAGCCGTTCGCCCGTCTCAGTCCCAGGGCCACCCATTCTGGTACACATGTAGAAAATGGCTGAAACTCTGACTATGAGAGGGAAAAAGCTTTTAACCTAAGGTTTACTGCTTCCTGATTCCTAGTTGTATCGCAGGTTTCGCCATCCTCGTCGCTGTCGTTCACCCGTCTCGGTCCCAGGGCCACCCACTCTGGTGCACATGCAGAAAATGTCTAAAATTTCTTCAATACTTCAGTACACTTATTGGGGGTTGAATCACCAAAAATGATTCCCAGGCGCGGCCACCGCTGCCGCTCACTGCTCCCCTCACCTCCCAGGGGGTGATCAAGGGTGACGGGTCAAATGCAGAGAATAATTTGGCCACACCAAGTCTGTATTTTACAATCATTGCTACTTTGACTTGAACTTGAGCACTGGGTACTAGTGTTGTGTTTTCAGGAGGAGTGTTGACGGCACAGACCACAAGAGGGCGTAGGAAGCTCAATGATTTTATCATATGTATATATATATATATAAAACGAAAAAATAATAGTAATAATAAACTAAAGATTGAGGTGTGACAAAAATCCAAGTGTGTGTGTGTGTGTGTGTGTGTGTGTGTTGTGTGTGAGTGGCTAAGTGGCTAAGTGTGGAATTATCTGTTATGTGTTACCGTGAGTGTTAAGCGAATCTTTCGCCAGACCAAAGGGGGCAAGGCAAGAAGGCAGTATGTGGGCAAGCCAGCGGTCGGGGGCCGGAGAGAAGCAACGAGGTTTGTGTCCAAGCAGGGGGTCGAGGATCGAGGGAGGCAGTCCATAGTCCAAAGAGAACTCGAGGCCTCGATCATTCTTAAGTTATAACGTCATTGGGCAGACACGCTGTTTATAACGTGGGAAAGCAGACGTGAAAACAGGCTGTCCTCTCAGGTCCGCATTGAGCTGGAGGGGGCGTGGCCACCAGCTCCGCCTGAATTTCGGGAGATTTTCGATAGGAAATTTGTCCCGGTCGGTTTTTGGTAAAGGCGCTGAATTTCGGGGTTGTCCCGGAAAATACGTGAGGGTTGGCAAGTATGGTTGGGGCACACCGCTCAATCTCGGGAGACACGGACATAAGACACGGGAAGTGGGAAGACACAGTTTAAGTACGCAGGAGGGAAGCCAGAGACAGGATGATTCCCACGGGAAGTTAGCCACGTTTCGGGGCCGCATCTTCAGGTCTTTAGGACTTTAGGCTACCTGCCCTCTTTAGTCCCAGGTGCGCTGATTACAGATTGCATGCAGCCGAGCAGGGGTGTGGCCGGGAGCGAGCAGAGACGTGTCATGCCTGTTCAAAAAAATATATACGGGGAAGCGGTACTTTTCAAATAGAGCACAGTACCGTTTTTGTTTGATTAGTACTGCAATACTCTACGAGTACCGGTATACCGTAGAACCCTAAATGGACCAAAGTGTTGTTATGAGAGGAATAAAGAGGGTTTCTCCTCCTGCAGAAAACAACACACCTCCACCTTTCTCATCACTCCTCCACCTTTATGGTCTGACTTGATTGTGGCCTGTATTTTTTTTTTTATCTGGACCTCCCAGCTGCCGGGAGACTGCAGCTCCGCACACTTTAGTAACGTCTCCCCCGCCAAAATAAAAGCATGACAGGCGGCTGGACTTTATCCGGCTGACCGTCTGCTCCCTCCTGCCTGACATCACCAGCTCCCCCAGCCTCGCCCCCACCCCCACATTCCATTTCCCTCCCAATGAGAGCGAGACAAATGGAGGCTGCCCGGAGATGATCCATCATCGTCCTCCATCTCTTCCTCTCATTCTTTCTCCTCTTTCCAGGACATTTCCTGCATGTGTTTCTGCCCACGTCTTAATGGCTCCTCCTTCTCTTCCAGTATCTTCCTGCCCTCCTCTTTACTCGCCGTTGACCTCAAACCTCCTTTGTCCACCTCTCCCTTCCCCTTCCTTCCTCAGCCTCTCAACCCACGCTTTGTTTGGAAACACCAAGTCGGTGCTAGTTAGTTTCAAACATGCCCAACATTGAGCCACGCCCCTTGATCACATAACATGTTAGCATGTTAGCTTGCTAGCATGTTAGCATGCTAGCATGTTAGTTGCTTTCAAACATGCCCAACATGGAGGCACATCCCTTGATCATACGTCATTTTGGTCATGTTAACATGTTGGCACCCTAGTCATGTTAGCATCTTAGCACCTTAGTCATGTTAACATGCTAGCATGTTATCATGTTATCACGTTAGCATGTTAGCATGATAGTCATGTTAGCATGTTAGTTGTTTAAAAAAATGTGCAACATGGAGGCATATCCATTGAGCACACTTCGTGTTAGTCATGTTAGTATGTTAGCATGTTAGTCATGTTAGCATGTTAACATGTTAGCATGTTATTCACGTTAGCATGTTAGTTGCTTTTAAAAATGCGCAACATGGAGGCACATCCCTTGATCACACGTCATTTTAGTCATGTTAGCATGTTATCATGTTAGCATGATAGTCATGTTAGCATGTTAGCATGTTAGTTATGTTAGCATGTTAGTTGCTTTCAAAAATGTGCAACATGGATGCACATCCCTTGATCACACGTCATTTTAGTCATGTTAGCATGTTAGCATGATAATCATGTTATCATGCTAGCATGTTAGTTGCTTTCAAACATGCCCAACATGGAGGCACATCCCTTGATCACACGTCATTTTGGTCATGTTAACATGTTAGCACCTTAGTCATGTTAGCATGCTAGCATGTTATGTTATCACGTTAGCATTTTAGCATGATAGTCATGTTAGCATGTTAGTTGCTTTCAAAAATGCGCAACATGGAGGCATATCCATTGAGCACACTTTATATTAGTCATGTTTGTATGTTAACTTGTTAGCACGTTAGCATGTTAGAATGTTAGTCGTGTTAGCATGTTAGTTGCTTTTAAAAATGCGCAACACGGAGGCACATCCCTCGATCACACGTCATTCTAGTCATGTTAGCATTATATCATGTTAGCATGTTAGCATGATAGCATGTTAGTTGCTTTCAAACATGCCCAACATGGAGGCACATCCCTTGATCACATGTCATTTTGATCATGTTAACATGTTAACACCTTAGTCATGTTAGCATGCTAGCATGTTATCACGTTAGCATTTTAGCATGATAGTCATGTTAGCATGTTAGTTGCTTTCAAAAATGTGCAACATGGAGTCATATCCATTGCGCACACTTCATGTTAGTCATGTTAGTATGTTAGCATGTTAGTCATCTTAGCATGTTAACATGCTAGCATGTTAGTCATGTTAGCATGTTTGTTGCTTTTAAAAATGCGCAACATGGAGGCACATCCCTTGATCACACGTCATTTTAGTCATGTTAGCATGTTAGCATAATAGTCATGTTAGCATGTTAGTTGCTTTCAAAAATGTGCAACATGGAGGCATATCCATTGAGCACACTTCATGTTAGTCATGTTAGTATGTTAGCATGTTAATCATGTTAGCATGTTAATATGCTAGCATGTTAGCATGTTAGTCATGTTAGCATGTTAGTTGCTTTTAAAAATGCGCAACATGGAGGCACATCCCTTGATCACACGTCATGTTGGTCATGTTAATATGTTAGCAGCTTAGTCATGTTAGCATGCTAGTATGTTATCATGTTAGCATGTTAGCATGATAGTCATGTTAGCTGCTTTCAAAAATGTGCAACATGGAGGCATACCCATTGAGCATACTTCATGTTAGTCATGTTAGTATGTTAGCATGTCAACATGTTAGCATGTTAGTCATGTTAGTTGCTTTTAAAAATGCGCAACATGGAGGCACATCCCTAGATCACACGTCCTTTTAGTCATGTTAGCATGTTAGAATGTTATCATGTTAGCATGTTAACATGATAGTCATGTTAGCATTTTAGCATGTTAGTAATGTTAGCATGTTAGTTGCTTTTAAAAATGCGCAACATGCGGGCACATCCCCTGATCACATGTCATTTTAGTCGTGTTAGCATGTTATCATGTTAGCATGATAGTCATGTTAGCATGTTAGCATGTTAGTTATGTTAGCATGTTAGTTGCTTTCAAAAATGTGCAACATGGATATACATCCCTTGATCACACGTCATTTTAGTCGTGTTAGCATGTAATCATGTTAGCATGATAGTCATGTTAGCATGTTAGCATGTTAGTTATGTTAGCATGTTAGTTGCTTTCAAAAATGTTTAACATGGATGCACATCCCTTGATCACACGTCATTTTTAGGCATGTTAGCATGCTAACATGTTAGCATATAGAAAATTCCTTGCACCAACGCTGCTGACGTTCCCAACCAAACTGGTTGTTATTTCCCCTCCTTTGGGTCGGTATGGCTCGGTTGGTATAGTGGCCACGCCGGCATCTTGAGGGTTCCGGGTTCGATCCCCACTCCCCGCCATCCTAGCCACTGCCGTTGTGTCCTTTGGCCTGACACTTTAGCCACCTGCTCCCAGTGTGGTGTCACCTTCACTGCTTTCAATGGAACTCAGATGTTGGCTTTCACAGTGTAAAAGTGCTTGGAGTCACTAGAGAAAAGCGCTATATAAATATAATTCACTTCACCCGTTAAAAAAAAAAAAAAATGTCAGTTGTTGCTGCTTGTTGTAGTCCACAAAGCATCAGGGGCCAAAGGAGCCAACTCTCTGGACTATCTTTATCCTCACGCCGTTCTCTTTTAAGTCCAAAATAGTCACCGGCAGATGTGCTTTATTGTGTTCCGCGTGACGCCATCAGCTCGCCACGGCGTGTGAGAGCGGCGTTACCTCGGAGCGTGGCGGGAACACTAATTGCTTTGTGTGATGACTAAATCCAGGATGGAGGGGGAAACGTGAGGCAAAGTCCAAATAAAAGCAACACGGTATTTTCAGAGCAATCAGGAGACATGCTGGTGCAGCTGCTTGGCTGCTAAACTCACACCACTTTCTCTTTTTACTAACTGTCTACCTTAAATGTGCTGCGCAAAGTCAATCTGGAAGATAAGTGGCGCCGCTCGCGCATGTCTCAAAAATACCCAACATCGAGGCACGCCCTCTTTATCACACGTCATGTTAGCCTGTTAGCATGTTGGCGTGTTAACATGCTAGTTGCTTTCAAACATGCCAAAATGGAGGCATGCCCCTTGATCGCATGTCATGTTAGCGTGTTAGCATTTTAGCATGTTAGCGTGTTAGCATGCCAGTTGCTTTCAAACATAGGCAATAAGGAGGCACGCCCCTTGATCACAATTCATGGTAGTGTGTTACCATGTTAGCATGATAGCTGCTTTCAAGCATGCCCAAAATGGAGGCATGCACCTGGATCACATGTCAAGTTAGCATGTTAGCATGTTAACATGTTAGTCATGTAACCATGTTAGCATGTTAACATGTTAGTCGCTTTCAAAAATGCCCAACAGAGAGGCACACCCCTTGATCCCATGTCATGTTAGCATGTTAGCGTGTTAGCATGTTAGTCATGTAACCATGTTAGCATGTTAACATGTTAGTCGCTTTCAAAAATGCCCAACAGAGGGGCACGCCCCTTGATCCCATGTCATGTTAGCATGTTAGCGTGATAGCATGTTAGTCATGTAACCATGTTAGCATGTTAACATGTTAGTCGCTTTCAAAAATGCCCAACAAAGGGGCACGCCGCTTGATCACATGTCATGTTAGCATGTTAGTGTTAGCATGTTAGTCATGTAACCATGTTAGCATGTTAGTTGCTTTCAAAAATGCCCAAAAGGGAGGCACGCCCCTTGATGACATGTCATGCTAGCATGCTAGCATGTTAGCATTTCAGTCATGTTAGCATGTTAGACATGTTAGCATGCTAGCATTCTAGTCATGTTAGTATGTTAGTCATGTTAGCATGCTAGAATGTTAGCATGTTAGTTGCTTTCAAACATGCCCAACATGGAGGCACGCCCCTTGATCACATGTCGTGTTAGCGTGTTAGACATGTAACCATGTTAACATGTTAGTTGCTTTCAAAAATGCCCAAAATGGAGGCACGCCCCTTGATCACATGTCATGCTAGCATGTTAGCATGTTAGAAATGTAACCATGTTAGCATGTTAGCATGTAGTTGCTTTCAGAAATGCCCAAAATGGAGGCACGCCCTTTGATCACATGTCATGTTAACATGTTAGCATGTTAGTCATGCAACCATGTTAGCATGTTAACATGTTAGTTGCTTTCAAAAATGCCCAAAATGGAGGCACGCCCCTTGATCACATGTCATGTTAGCATGTTAGACATAAAACCATGTTAGCATATTAGCATGTTAGTTGCTTTCAAAAATGCCAAAAATGGAGGCACGCCCCTTGATCCCATGTCATGTTAGCATGCTAGCATGTTAGCATGTCAGTCATGTCAGCATGTTATTCATGTTGGCATGCTACCATTCTAGTCATGTTAGCATGCTTGCATGTTAGCATGTAAGTCACGTTAGTCATGTTAGCATGTTAGTTGCTTTCAAAAATGTCCAAAATGGAGGCACGCCCCTTGATCCCATGTCATGTTAGCATGTTAGCATTTCAGTCATGTTAGCATGTTAGTCATGTTAGCATGCTATCATTCTAGTCATGTTAGCATGTTAGCATGCTAGCATGTTAGTCACATTAGCATGTTAGCATGTTAGTCACGTTAGCATGTCAGTCATGTTAGCATGTTAGCATGTTAGTCATATTAGCATGTTAGTTGCTTTCAAAAATGCGCAACATGGAGGCACATTATGGCACTATGGAACAGAGCGGTCAAGCAAACATGGTTCCCGACCACATGTCAACCTGCAGATTTTGATGAGAATAAGTGGTAATAAGTTGGCTCTTACCGTCTCAAACCCAGCCGGTGTTTCCTTTGTTTACATTCCCGAAAAGTGACGGTGAAGCTTTAGTATGAAACAGAGCGGTCAAGTGAACATGGTTCCCGACCACATGTCAACCTGCAGATTTCGGTGAGAAAATGGTGGTAATAAGTCGGCTCTTACCGTCACAAACCCAGCCGGTGTTTCCTTTGTTTACATTCCCGAAAGCTGACGGTGAAGCTTTACTATGGAACAGAGCGGTCAAGAAAACATGGTTCCGGATCCACATGTCAACCTGCAGATTTCGGTGAGAAAATGGTGGTAATAAGTCGGCTCTTACCATAGACATGAGCGGAGAGCTTGCGTCGTTCCTTCTGCACCTGTCAAAGAGGCAGCTGCGAACCCTCTTGCTTCCTCCCACCGGCCGCCCCCGAACAAGGGATGCGTCCACCGCCTCGTGGCTTCCCTCAGAGACACTGGCGGTCACCACACCCGTGGCCACACCCCTCCGATTTTAAGGTACAACCATATAATCTCACTAAAACACTAGTAACACAATAAGCAGATAAGTATGTGGGGCGGCATAGCTCGGTTGGTAGAGTGGTCGTGCCAGCAACTTGAGGGTTGCAGGTTCGATTCCCGTTTCTGCCGTCCTAGTCACTGCCGTTGTGTCCTTGAGCGAGACACTTTACCCACCTACTCCCAGTGCTTCCCACACTGGTTTAAATGTAACATCGATATTGGGTTTCACTACGTAAAGCGCTTTGAGTCACTAGAGAAAAGCGCTATATAAATATAATTCACTTCACTTCATTAGGGATTATCCTAGTAAATGTGTCGAATAACATCTGAATCGCTCCCACTGCCGTCGTCTTTTTTTTTTCTTTTCTAGTCCTTCACTCTCACTTTCCTCATCCACGAATCGTTCATATTCGCTCAAATGAATGGGGAAATCGTCGCTTTCTTGGCGCGAATCGCTCTAGCTGCTGGTGGCCATGATTGTAAACAATGTGGGGATGTGAGGAGCTCCACAACTCCGTGACGTCACGCGCACATCGTCTGCTACTTCCGTTTTTTTTTTTAGCGACCAAAAGTTGCGAACTTTATCGTCGATGTTCTCTACTAAATCCTTTCAGCAAAAATATGGCACATAGAATGGAGCTGCTATCCCCGTTTAAATAAGAAAATCTCATTTTAGTAGGCCTTTAACATGAAAATAAAAAGAACGTTGGCGAGGAAATAAAAGCAAAAAGAAAAAAAGGAGTCCCTTTCCAAGCATGAATGGCCTCCTGGCCGCCTGTATTTGTCTCCCTGCAGCATCACATGACACACAATTATAGCGGCGGCACGCGGCGCCATCAGCGTTGGAGAGCCGGCCCAGCATGAATATGTTGCCCCTATTCTCCTGGTGCTGGGTCTAAAAATATAAAGAGAGGGGTAATTGCAAAGCCAAGCACTTGGAAAACAAATGGGCCTGCGTTTTCTCATACACCGCCTGTACCGCCATGCAAAAAAAAAAAAAAGCTCTTGAGAGAATGTTCAATTAAAGTGAAGCACACGGCCCCAGTGGAAGGAATATAAATGATAATGTGCTTTTTTTCCCCCTCCTGTTTATATGCAATACAATCAAGTATTTAGCGTGCGTGTGCATATTCATGTCATCCTCGCCCTGCTTGGAGATGTATCGTGTGCTTTTATGAGTGGGCGGATTAAAAAAATAAACAAATAAATAAAATAATACAACTTGATGTTTTGTGCAAGCACCTTGGAAATGTATTGTGTGTGTGGCTAATGTGTGCAAATGAAAAGGTGCTTTTATGAGTGGGTGGGTTAATTGTATTTGAAAAAAAATGTAATTGGTCAAATTAAAAAATTTAAAAAATAATAATTTATTTTAATTAGAATTTTTTTCAATGAATACGATTTTAAAAAATGAATGAAAAAAATAAAAAATTATAACTCGCTGTCACCTTGGAAATGTATTGTGTGCGTGCCTGATGTGTGCACAAGAAAAGGTGCTTTTATGAGTGGGTGGACTAATTGTATTTGAAAAAAATGTAATTGATAAGATAAAAAATAAAAATATAAAAAATAATTCATGTAAATTAAAAATGTTTTCAATGAATACGATTGAAAAAATGTATAAAAAAATTAAAAATTCTAACTCGATGTCACCTTGGAAATGTATGGTGTGCGTTAATTTTATTTTAATGTTTTTAAATCAAGGAAATAAAAAAAAAAAAAATAATGATAATGATTTTTTTTTTTTTTAAATTAATAACATTGAAAAAAAATATATATATACACACACATATATATATATACAGTATATATACCCATCCATCCATTTTCTACCGCTTATTCCCTTTTGGGGTCGCGGGGGGTGCTGGCGCCTATCTCAGCTATGATCGGGCGGAAGGCGGGGTACACCCTGGACAAGTCGCTACCTCATCGCAGGGCCAACACAGATAGACAGACAACATTCACACTCACATTCACACACTAGGGACAATTTAGTGTTGCCAAATATATATACATATATATATATATGTATATATATATATATATATATATATATATATATATATATATATATATATATATATATGTATATTAGTACTTGCACAATACAGCAAGTTATATATATATATATATATATATATATATATATATATATATATATATATATATATATATATATATATATATATATATATATATATAAGTATATATATATTGCCGCCGGGGCGCTAGTTAATTTAAAACCTCTGCACTCACTCCTGCGATCACCAAAGACATGCGGTAAAAGTAAGCATGCGCTAATTATTTTAAAACCTCTTTTCACTCCAGCACTTACCAAATGTATTTAGTAAAAATTTGAGTGTGATGTAAGCTTGGACCTTAAATCCTACTGAATAGCTCTTAATCTTCTTCCCTTTATGTGATTTCAAATTACCGGTATTGAAATCAGCCTCCTCCATTTTGAAAATGATGACAGGGGAAGTGTCACTCGTGACGTCACGAGTTTGACCCAGCAGTAATACTAAGCATGCGCTAATCATTTTGGGATGCGAGTTTGACCCGGCAGTAATTCAAGGCAGGCGCATACTATATACCCTGCGGCAATTCAAGGAAATACGGTATATATATATATATATATATATATATATATATATATATATATATATACTCGCTGTTTTGTGCAAGCACCTTGGAAATGTATTGTGTGCGTGCCTAATGTGTGCGCTTTTATGAGTGGGTGCATTAAGAAAAATAATAATAAAATAAACAAAATGTTTTTTTTTAATAAAAACAAATAAAAATTATAAAAATATAATATTACAAATCGCTGGTTCGTTCAAGCACGTTGGGAATGTATTGTGTGCGTGCCTGATGTGTGTGCATGAAAAGGGGCTTTCATGAGTGGGTGTATTAATTTTATTTTGTTTTTTTCGATGAATAAAATAGAAAAATAAACAATATAATAATAATAATAATATAGTATAACACACAGTTTTGTGCAAGCAAATTGGTGGATTATTTTTTTGATGTTTTCTTTAATGAATAAAATAAAATAAAAAAATAATAATAATAATAATAAAGCTAATACAACTCGCTGTTTTGTGCAAGAAATCTTGGACATGTATTGTGTGCGTGCCTGATGTGTGTGCATGAAAAGGTGCTTTTAAGAGTGGGTGGATTAAAACAATAAATACACAATTAAAAAATAGAAAATTAAAAAAAATAACAAATACAAATTTATAAAATTAAATAAAATAAAATAAAAAATTCAATAATACAACTCGCTGGTTTGTGCAAGCACCTTGCATATGTATTGTGTGCGTGCCTGATGTGTGCGCATGAAAAGGTGCTTTTAAGAGTGGGTGGATTAAAAAAATAAATACAAAACAAAAAAAAAAGTTTTAATTATTTTTCTAATAAAAATAAATAAAAAATGCAAAAATTAATTCATACAACTCGCTGGTTGGTGCAAGCACATTGGACATGTATTGTGTGCGTGCCTGATGTGTGCATGAGAAGGTGCTTTTAAGAGTGGGAGGATTAAAACAATAAATACAAAATAAAAAAAAAATATATATAAAAAAAATTAAGTAAAAATAAATAAAAAACACAAACATTTATTATTACAACTCGCTGGTTCGTGCAAGCACCTTGGACATGTATTGTGTGCGTGCCTGATGTGTGCGCATGAAAAGGTGCTTTTAAGAATGGGTGGATTAAAAAAATAAATACAAAATTAAAAAAAATTAAAAAACATTTTTTTTGATAAAAATAAGTAAAAAGTATAAAAATTAATTAATACAACTCGCTGGTTCGTGCAAGCACCTTGGGCATGTATTGTGTGTGTGCCTGATGTGTGCATGAGAAGGTGCTTTTAAGAGTGGGAGGATTAAAACAATAAATACAAAATAAATAAAAAAAATATATAAAAAAAATTAAGTAAAAATAAATAAAAAACACAAACATTTATCATTACAACTCGCTGGTTCGTGCAAGCACCTTGGACATGTATTGTGTGCGTGCCTGGTGTGTGCGCATGAACAGGTGCTTTTAAGAGTGGGTGGATTAAAAAAATAAATACAAAATTAAAAAAAATAAAAAAACATTTTTTTTGATAAAAATAAATAAAAAGTATAAAAATTAATTAATACAACTCGCTGGTTCGTGCAAGCACCTTGGGCATGTATTGTGTGCGTGCCTGATGTGTGCGCATTAAAAGGTGCTTTTAAGAGTGGGTGGATTAAAACAATAAATACAAAATAAAAAATTAAAAAAATATTAAAAAAAATTGAGTAAAAATAAATAAAAAACACAAACATTTATTAATATAACTCGCTTTTTTGTGCAAGCAGCTTGGACATGTATTGTGTGCGTGCCTGATGTGTGCATGAAAAGGTGCTTTTAAGAGTGAGTGGATTAAAACAATAAATACAAAATAAAAAATAAAAAACATATAAAAAAAAATAATTTCAAATAAATAAAAAACACAAACATTTATTAATATAACTCGCTTTTTTCGTGCAAGCACCTTGGACATGTATTGTGTGCGTGCCTGATGTGTGCATGAAAAGGTGCTTTTAAGAGTGAGTGGATTAAAACAATAAATACAAAATAAAAAATAAAAAACATATAAAAAAAATTAATTTCAAATAAATAAAAAACACAAACATTTATTAATATAACTCGCTTTTTTCGTGCAAGCACCTTGGACATGTATTGTGTGCGTGCCTGATGTGTGCATGAAAAGGTGCTTTTAAGAGTGAGTGGATTAAAATAAATAAATACAAAATAAAAAATAAAATATTTTTTTAATAAAAATAAATAAAAAATACAAAAACTAATTAATACAACTCGCTGGTTCGTGCAAGCACCTTGGACATGTATTGTGTGCGTGCCTGATGTGTGCATGAAAAGGTGCTTTTAAGAGTGGGTGGATTAAATTAATAATAATAATAATAATAATAATAATAATTAGAAAAAGGTGGTGACTTGTCCAGGGTGTGCCCTGTCTTCCGCCCAAATGCAGCTGATACAGGCTTCAGTGACCCCTGCGACCCCAAAAGGGAAAAGCGGTAAAAAATGAATGGAGGGATAAAAATAATAATACAAATTAAATAAAAATAAAATAATAAAACTTGCTAATTCGCGCAAGTCCCTTGGAAATGTCTTGAAGTGAATTTGTGAAGTGAATTATATTTATATAGCGCTTTTCTCTAGTGACTCAAAGTGCTTTACATAGTGAAACCCAATATCTAAGTTACATTTAAAGCAGTGTGGGTGTCACTGGGAGCAGGTGGGTAAAGTGCCTTGCCCAAGGATACAGCGGCAGTGACTAGAATGGCGGAAGCGGGAATCGAACCTGCAACCCTCAAGTTGCTGGCACGGCCACTCTACCAACCGAGCTATGCCGCCTGATGTGTGTGCATGAAAATTTGCTTTTATGAGTGGGTGGACTAAAAAAAAAGAATAAAAAAGGAGTGGGTGGATGGTTGGATGGTCAGGTGGGAGGAAAAACTCCTTTTCTTCCCCCCTTAAGAACGGTTCCACTGCCACCTCTCCTCTCATCAACGACTTAGTTAGCTTTGAGCTAACTGCACTTTAATGGCGCCGTTGCCAGGGTGATTTACAGCCAACAGGAGACCCCCAGAAACACCCCCCTGCGTCACACTAAAGGGGCGCCCGTCTTCTTTATTGTCGGTTGAGGACGATGAGTTGCTGTAATCACCGCCCAAATTATTCAATTAGGCCCTTTTGTTTCCCAACCAGCCAGCAACACTCCAGTGCCAAATGGTAAAAAAAAAAAAAATAAAAACAAAGTGGCATGGTGAGAGGAGGAGTGGGAGATGCGAGTGACTCCATCAGTGGATCTGTTCTGCGAAAGGAGGAAAGCACTCGCTGCGATTTGTGCCGTACTCTCGCTGACGACGTTAGTACACGCTAACGTGTTCGTCTGCCAAAAATAAAACTAAATTAAAGCTGCAGGCAGTGATGGACGGGACCGACTTTTGCTGGTGTTTCCTGCCTTTACCCATTCAACATATCTTAACCTGCACATTACCTACCTTCCCTTCATCCTGGGGTCAAACTGGTGCTTCTTTCTCCCACCCATACATGCCGGTGCTTCCTGCCATCACCCAGACAACATATCTTTACCTGCACTTTACCTACCTTCTCAGTATCCTGGAGTCAAACTGGTGCCTCCTTCTTTCACCCAGTCAACATATCTTTACCTGCACATTACCTACCTTCCCTGCATCCCGGGGTCACACTGGTGCTTCTTTCTGTCACCCATACATGCTGGTGCTTCCTGCCATCACCCAGACAACATATCTTTACCTGCACATTACCTACCTTCTCTGTATCCTGGTGTCAAACTGGTGCCTCCTTCTTTCACCCAGTCAACATATCTTTACCTGCACATTACCTACCTTCCCTGCATCCTGGGGTCACACTGGTGCTTCTTTCTGTCACACATACACGCTGGTGCTTCCTGCCATCACCCAGACAACATATCTTCACCTGCACATTACCTACCTTCTCTGTATCCTGGTGTCAAACAGGTGCCTCCTACTTTCACCCAGTCAACATATCTTTACCTGCACATTACCTACCTTCCCTGCATCCCGGGGTCACACTGGTGCTTCTTTCTTTCACCCATACATGCTGGTGCTTCCTGCCATCACCCAGACAACATATCTTTACCTGCACATTACCTACTTTCTCTGTATCCTGGAGTCAAACTGGTGCCTCCTTCTTTCACCCAGTCAACATATCTTTACCTGCACATTACCTACCTTCCCTGCATCCTGGGGTCACACTGGTGCTTCTTTCTGTCAACCATACACGCTGGTGCTTCCTGCCATCACCCAGACAACATATCTTCAACTGCACATTACCTACCTTCTCTGTATCCTGGTGTCAAACTGGTGCCTCCTTCTTTCACCCAGTCAACGTATCTTTACCTGCACGTTACCTACCTTCTCTGCATCCTGGGGTCACACTGGTGCTCCTCTTTTTCACCCATACACGCTGGTGCTTCCTGCCATCACCCAGACAACATATCTTCACCTGCACATTACCTACCTTCTCTGTATCCTGGAGTCAAACTGGTGCCTCCTTCTTTCACCCAGTCAACATATCTTTACCTGCACATTACCTACCTTCCCTGCATCCTGGGGTCACACTGGTGCTTCTTTCTGTCAACCATACACGCTGGTGCTTCCTGCCATCACCCAGACAACATATCTTTACCTGCACATTACCTACCTTCTCTGTATCCTGGTGTCAAACTGGTGCCTCCTTCTTTCACCCAGTCAACATATCTTTACCCGCACAGTACCTACCTTCTCTGCATTGGTGCTTCCTGCTTTTAAGCGGCCATCTTGAGACGGCAGCAGCGCAGCAGCATCAGCGCAGCTGTTCTTTAAAGGCTCGTAAAATCAAAACCGGAACAGTTAGAAAAACTCTTTGCGCAATTTTTAATTACAAGGGTTTGAAGCCGACACAACAAACGCACTCAGAGGAGATAATGTTTGAAAGGTGACAGCTTTTTACAAAACTTTTGTTTTGAAGGGGTAATTGCCAACTTCCTGTTGATTTTTGCTGAAGGATGTTAATTAATGAAATATAGGTCTAAGTAAGACCTACACAGAGGTTTTTGTTTCATGTTTCTACAACATTCCTACGGGAAGTTACAATTAGTTTTGTCTGTGTTTCATTCTTAGGGGCAGTTTTGTCTGTGTTTTATTCCTAGGGGGCACTACAGCGCAATTTTAAGTTTTGGGGTTTGATTTTTTATTAGATCGCAATTTTCGCCAGTCCTGATGTGTGTTTCGAGTTTGGTGAGTTTTAAAGCATTTTAAAAGGGGCCAAATTACAGCTCAAAGAGGCAAAAATTAAATGTTTAGGAAACGTTTGTTTTGAAGGGGTGTTTAAAATCTTTTTGTTGATTTTCGCTGAAAGATGTCAGTTTATGAAATGTAGGTCTAGATCAGACCTACATAGAGGTTTTTGTTTCATGTCTGTACGACATTCCTAACGGAAGTTACAAGCAGTTTTGTCTGTGTTTTTCCTAGGGGGCGCTAGAGCGCATTTTTGAGTTTTGAGTTTTGTTTTTTTATTAGATGATAATTTGTGCCCGTCATGATGTGTGTGTAACATTTTGTGAGTTTGAAACATGTTAAGGGTGTCAAATTACAGCTCAAAGAGGCAAAAATGAAATTTTTAGGAAACTTTTGTTTTGAAGGGGTGTTTAAAATCTTTTTGTTGATTTTCGCTGAAAGATGTTACTTTATGAAATGTAGGTCTAAATCAGACCTACATAGATGTTTTTGTTTCATGTCTCTACGACATTCCTAACGGAAGTTACAAGCAGTTTTGTCTGTGTTTTTCCTAGGGGGTGCTAGAGCGCAATTTTGAGTTTTAGGTTTTGTTTTTTTATTAGATAGCAATTTGTGTCAGTCCTGATATGTGTGTAAAATTTAGTGAGTTTTGAAGCATGTTAAGGGGGTCAAATTACAGCTCAAAGAGGCGACGGTATAATAATAATAAAACCTTAGAAATACAATAGGTTCGTCCCACCCAAAGGACATTCGGTCCCTAAAAATTCAGATAATACGTCTGGACAATGTGGTGTTTGTTTTCCCGAGATGCAAGAATAGAAGTAGACATGACGTGAAAGTAGGGACATGATTTAATTTTACTATTAAAAAAAATTTTTTAAAAAGGAACACGGGGTGCAAACAAAAGGCGCGCACTAGGTGGAGAACAAACTTGGCTTTTAAAACAATAACCTAGCACTCGGGCAAAAACTATGGACATGAAAACGAAAACCTTCTGTGACATGAAAATAGACAACACTCACTTGGCATGGAACTTTAGTAGCAGAAGTCCAACAGCGTTAGTGTCATCACAACGACCGACAGAAAAAGACAGGCTTTAAATAATCAGTGACAGGTGTGTGAGTCCAAACGTGGAACGGGTGAAACTAATGGGTAACCATGGAAACAAGGCAAACACGAACGTTCAAAAACAGGAAGCAATGGCGTCTTAAACTAAACAGAACATAACCAAACAAAACATGATCACATGACATGACAACGTCTGCAAATAGGTGCCATTCTGGGGTCCTTATACACACAGCATAATAATAGTGTATGTTGAAGCACAGTACGTTTGACTATGGTAGTCGTAATGTTCCACAATCTGTCAAGCGGTGCAACTTCGTATTTTACTGAAGTTGTACTAAAACATTTTGAAAGATTTGACTAAAACTGTCCGGATGGTTAGTTTCCTCTTTGGTCCACAGTTTCCAAAACCGATTTGAAATGCGGACGACAGAACACTTCTCCACTTTTAGTCAGTCCATCTTAGATGAGCTCGGGGCCCAAGCGGAGCCGGCGGCGTTTCCGGGTGTTGTTGATAAATGGCTTTGGCCTTGCATGGTAGGGTTTTAACTTGCACTTGCAGATGTGGCGACCGACTGTAGTTACTGACGGCGGTTTTCTGAAGTGTTCCCCAGCCCATGTGGTGATATCTTTTACACACCGATATGGCTTTTTGATGCAGTACCGCCTGAGGGATCAGTAGTCTGTAATATTATCGCTTACATGCAGTGATTTCTCCAGATTTTTTAAACTTTTTGATGATTTTACGGACCGTAGATGGTAAAATCCCTAAATTCCTTGCAATAGCTGGTTGAGAAATGTTGTTCTAAAACTGTTCGACAATTTGCTGACAAATTGGTGACACTCACCCCATCCTTGTTTGTGAATTACTTAGCATTTCATGGAAGCTGCTTTTATACCCAATCATGGCAGCCACCTGTTCCCAATTAGCCTGCACACCTGTGGGATGTTCCAAATAAGTGTTCGATGAGCATTCCTCAACGTTATCAGTATTTATTGCCACCTTTCCCAACTTCTTTGTCACATGTTGCTGTCATCAAATTCTAAAGTTCATGATTTTTTGCAACAAAAAAACAAATATGTTGTCTTTGTAGCATATTCAACTGAATATGGGTTAAAAATGATTTGCAAATCATTGTATTCCGTTTATATTTACATCTAATACAATTTCCGAACAGGGTTTGTAGATGAGCTCGGGCCCAGCGAAGCCGGTGGCGTTTCCGGGTGTTGTTGATAAATGGCTTGGGCTTTGCATGGTAGGGTTTTAACTTGCACTTGCAGATGTGACGACCGACTGTAGTTACTGACGGCGGTTTTCGGAAGTGTTCCCCAGCCCATGTGGTGATATCCTTTACACACCGATATGGCTTTTTGATGCCTGAGGTGCGTAATATCACTGGGCACCCCTGACATAGGACAACAGTGGCCATATTGCCCTGCTATGAAGCGTGGGGGTGAGGAAGGACGCCAATGCATCACTGACATGTTCTTGGGCTTCCCCCAAAAGCGTAAAGAAGGCTGGCGGGGGTCTTCAAGGCGGGTGGTGACGGGGGACGGATGAAGGGGGCGGTGGTCAGCCGTCCGGTGGAATCTCCAGCCGAGTCCCTCTCGGTTCGCTATTCAGAAAACAGTAATTGCGTCATCTCTCAAGCTCTTTGCCTGCGTCCGACCGGGAGACCGCAGCCATTAATCAAACTAATGGAGAAGTAAGTGATTTCAAAATAAAGGCTTTGATCAGGCGGCCCTCCCATCTTTCCTTTCTCGCAGTCCTTAATAAAGGCCAACTGAAATGGATTTTCTTATTTAAACGGGGACAGCAGGTCCATTCTTTGTGTCATACTTGATCATTTCGCCATATTGCCATATTTTTGCTGAAAGGATTTAGTAGAGAACATCGATGATTAAGTTTGCAACTTTTGGTCGCTAATAAAAAAGCCTCGCCTGTACCGGAAGTAGCAGACGATGTTCGCGTGATGTCACGGGTTGTGGAGGTCCTCATATCTGAACATTGGTTACAATCATGGCCACCAGCAGCTAGAGCGATTCAGACCGAGAAAGCGACGATTTCCCCATTAATTTGAGCGAGGATGAAAGATTTTTGGATGAGGAAAGTGAGAGTGAAGAACTAGAAAAAAAAAGACTATACGGTGGGAGCGATTCAGATGTTGTTAGACAAATTTACTAAGATACTTCTGGAAAATCCCTTATCTTCTTATTGTGTTACTAGTGTTTTAGTGAGATTATATGGTCGTACCTGTACAACCTGAAAGTTGGAGGGTTGTGGCCACGGATGTGGTGACCGCCAGTGTCTCCGAGGGAAGACTTAGACTTAGACAAACTTTAATGATCCACAAGGGAAATTGTTCAACACAGTAACTTAGTTACAATGATGGAAAGTGTAAGGATGGACAAGGCAGGTATAAATAGACTAGGTAAAGCAATGTAAAATATAACGTTTCTCGACGAGGCGAAGGCAGCGGCTCAGGCCAGGCTGAGATTTTTTTTTTTTTCCTTCCAACAACGGTGGAAGCATCCGACGGTCAGGGGCGGCCGGTCAGAGGAGGCAAGCGTGTCGCAGCTGCCTCTTTGACAGTTGCAGGAGAAACGCCGCAATCTCTCCGCTCATGTCTACGGTAAGAGCCTACTTATTACCACCATTTTCTCACCCAAACCTGCCGGTTGACATGTGGTAGGGAACCATGTTCGCTTGACCGTTCTGTTCCATAATAAGGTTTCACCGTCATCTTTCGGGAATGTAAACAAAGAAACACCGGCTGTGTTTATGTGGCTAAAGCCGGCCGCAATACACCGCTTCCTACCTACATCTTTCTTCTTTGACGTCTCCATTATTAATTGAACAAATTGCAAAATATTCAGTTAGACGGATGTCCAGAATACTGTGGTCGGTAGTAGTGGGTTTCAGTTGGTCTTTAAAGGAGCGGCGACTATATCTCCGTGTTAGCCGCACCAAACTTCGCTCTTACGCATCCGGCTTGCTCGCCGCTTCTGATCGGACTTGATTTGAAATATAGAGCAGCGGCGAATCGACTGGGAGGTTGGAGAAAAGGCACTCTCTGTAAAAAAAATTAAAATAAAAAATGACCGTGGCTTATTAAGTAGCGAGCAGCTTGTGCCAAGGAGTCACTCCTCTGAGCGCAATATCGATCCTGCAGAGACAGATTACATTTTCACTGCTCCTCAGGTGTATTGAAATGTGCTGCATAAAAGGCGTAACTAGGACTCGGGGCTACGGCCCGCAAATTAGACTCCCTCCCGTCGAAGGCATAAATTACCGCCCCTGTGAAAATGCCTTCGCCTGTTTGATGCCTGGCAAGATTACAGCAAAGCACTCGCACAAGCGCTTCATTTACTTGATGAATTTACTGTCCGGGACATGAACACTTAGTCCCGATTCTGTTTGCTTTACTTTGAAGGACTGAATTACCTCATGAGTGGTGAGTCCACATGTGCTGCGTAGTGATTTTAGTTGAGTTTAGTTTCAACTGCAGTCAGGGGGAGAATGCGGATGAGCTTCCCTGAGACAATTTCTCACAGTTTGTGCAGAAATTATTTGGTTATGCAAACCAATTGTTGCAACAGTTGTCCGGATGGCTGGTCCCATACATTTATGGAGGTGTATCTGGGCTGGTCTGCGGTTGTGAAGCCGGTTGGATGTACTGCCAAATTTTCCGAAAACGCCTTTGCAGGCTTATGGTAGAGAAATTAACATTCAGTTCATGGGCAAAAGCTCTGGTGGACATTCCTGTCGCTCCCTCAAAACTTGCCACATCTGTGGCATTGTGATGTGTGATAAATCCTCTCAAAATGCAGCACGGAACCACACAGGAAGTCCTTCATACCGACAGCCATCAGAATGCCATGCAGCGCTACTATTTAACCTTTTAATAGGGACCCAAACAAGTTTTGCATTTAATATTGTACAAGCAATGCTTATATAACTTTATAGTGACATGCAAAATCGAGTTTCAAATAATAATAATAATAATAATTACTAAAAAAATATCAATGGCATATGAAATAAAATAAAAATAAAAATTGAATGCCTCTTTTCTATTTGCAGCCTTATGAGGTAAATATCAAAATAAACTTTTTTCCACAGGCTAATAATACATTTGAAAATAAAATAACAATAATGAATGAATAATGCGGATGAGCTTCCCTGAGACAATTTTTCACAGTTTGTGCAGAAATTATTTGGTTATGCAAACCAATTGTTGCAACAGTTGTCCGGGTGGCTGGTCCCATACATTTATGGAGGTGTATCTGGGCTGGTCTGCGGTTGTGAGGCCAGTTAGATGTACTGCCAAATTTTCCGAAAACGCCTTTGCAGGCTTATGGTAGAGAAATTAACATTCAGTTCATGGGCAAAAGCTCGGTGGACATTCTTGTAGCTCCCTCAAAACTTGCCACATCTGTGGCATTGTGATGTGTGATAAATCCTCTCAAAATGCAACACGGAACCACACAGGAAGTCCTTCATACTGACAGCCATCAGAATGCCATGCAGCGCTACTATTTAACCTTTTAATAAGGACCCAAACAAGTTTTGCATTTGATATTGTACAAGCAATGCTTATATAACTTTATAGTGACATGCAAAATCGAGTTTCAAATAATAATAATAATTATTAAAAAAATATCAATGGCATATGAAATTAAATAAAAATTAAAATTGAATGCCTCTTTTCTATTTGAAGCCTTATGAGGTAAGTATCAAAATAAACTTTTTTCCACAGGCTAATAATACACTTGAAAATAAAATAACAATAATGAATGAATAATGCGGATGAGCTTCCCTGAGACAATTTCTCACAGTTTGTGCAGAAATTATTTTGTTATGCAAACCAATTGTTGCAACAGTTGTACGGGTGGCTGGTCCCATACATTTATGGAGGTGTATCTGGGCTGGTCTGCGGTTGTGAGGCCGGTTAGATGTACTGCCAAATTTTCCGAAAACGCCTTTGCAGGCTTATGGTAGAGAAATTAACATTCAGTTCATGGGCAAAAGCTCTGGTGGACATTCTTGTAGCGCCCTCAAAACTTGCCACATCTTTGGCATTGTGATGTGTGATAAATCCTCTCAAAATGCAACACGGAACCACACAGGAAGTCCTTCATACTGACAGCCATCAGAATGCCATGCAGCGCTACTTTTTAACCTTTTAATAGGGACCCAAACAAGTTTTGCATTTGATATTGTACAAGCAATGCTTATATAACTTTATAGTGACATGCAAAATCGAGTTTCAAATAATAATAATAATAATTATTAAAAAAATATCAATGGCATATGAAATTAAATAAAAATTAAAATTGAATGCCTCTTTTCTATTTGAAGCCTTATGAGGTAAGTATCAAAATAAACTTTTTTCCACAGGCTAATAATACACTTGAAAATAAAATAACAATAATGAATGAATAATGCGGATGAGCTTCCCTGAGACAATTTCTCACAGTTTGTGCAGAAATTATTTGGTTATGCAAACCAATTGTTGCAACAGTTGTACGGGTGGCTGGTCCCATACATTTATGGAGGTGTATCTCGGCTGGTCTGCGGTTGTGAGAACGGTTGGATGTACTGCCAAATTTTCCGAAAACGCCTTTGCAGGCTAATGGTAGAGAAATTAACATTCAGTTCATGGGCAAAAGCTCTGGTGGACATTCCTGTCGCTCCCTCAAAACTTGCCACATCTGTGGCATTGTGATGTGTGATAAATCCTCTCAAAATGCAACACGAAACCACACAGGAAGTCCTTCATACCGACAGCCATCAAAAGTCCTTGCAGCGCTACTATTTAACCTTTTAATAGGGACCCAAACAAGTTTTGCATTTGATATTGTACAAGCAATGCTTGTATAACTTTATAGTGACATGCAAAATCGAGTTTCAAATAATAATAATAATTATTTAAAAAATATCAATGGCATATGAAATAAAATAAAAATAAAAATTGAATGCCTCTTTTCTATTTGCAGCCTTATTAGGTAAATATCAAAATAAACTTTTTTCCACAGGCTAATAATACATTTGAAAATAAAATAACAATAATGAATGAATAATGCGGATGAGCTTCCCTGAGACAATTTCTCACGGTTTGTGCAGAAATTATTTGGTTATGCAAACCAATTGTTGCAACAGTTGTCCGGGTGGCTGGTCCCATACATTTCTGGAGGTATATCTCGGCTGGTCTGCGGTTGTGAGAACGGTTGGATGTACTGCCAAATTTTCCGAAAACGCCTTTGCAGGCTTATGGTAGAGAAATTAACATTCAGTTCATGGGCAAAAGCTCTGGTGGACAATCCTGTCGCTCCCTCAAAACTTGCCACATCTTTGGCATTGTGATGTGTGATAAATCCTCTCAAAATGCAACACGAAACCACACAGGAAGTCCTTCATACCGACAGCCATCAGAATGCCATGCAACGCTACTATTTAACCTTTTAATAGGGACCCAAACAAGTTTTGCATTTAATATTGTACAAGCAATGGTTATATAACTTTATAGTGACATGCAGAATCGAGATTCAAATAATAATAATAACAATAACTATTTAAAAAATATCAATGGCATATGAAATAAAATATAAATACAAATTGAATGCCTCTTTTCTATTTGCAGCCTTATGAGGTAAATATCAAAAAAAACTTTTTTCCACAGGCTAATAATACATTTGAAAATAAAATAACAATAATGAATGAATCAAACAGTCAAGCCTTGAAGTAGCAAGAGAAAGTGCATGAATAAAACGTTAATTATTGCTCACTTTGCTACACCGATTTGATTTAACACTAAATATGTAGCAAGAAACGCTTACATAACTTAATGGTGCAAAATCAACTTTCAAAAAACAAACAAAAAACATCAATGGTATATTCAATAAAATTGAAATATTTTCTATTTGCAGCTTTCTTAAGGTAAATATCAACATTAACTTGTTCCACACTGTTTGTAGAGAACGCTAAAGGCAGCGCCTTTGGGGAACGCCCCCAATATTGGGAGAATCGGGAGAAATTCCGGAGAATGGTTGACCTCGGAGATTTTTGGGAAAGGCATTGAACTTCAGGAGTCTCCCGGGAAAATCGGGATGGTTGGCAATTATGAGTATTAGCGGTAAATGCGGTGTTACAGTGGTGCTACCGCTGTATAGTACCTTAGGGCCAGCTCTAATGTTAATTTGAAATTGCCTCAAGGGCCAAATTAAATTACACGGCGGGCCAGAGTTTGACACCCATGGACTGGAGAATCCACTCCTGCAGGTAGACTACATCCAGGACTCTGCAAGCTCTGTGGCAGCACACTCTAGTTTATTTTGAACAATTTGGGTGCATCCCGTCGATTTTATTTCCCACAGAGGATTGATATTGTCAACAAAACGTCGCCCATGTTCCATACCCTCTCCTGGCCAACATTGTGGCCCAACATCAGCCCAAATGGTCCTTACTTCTACTCAATCAATCAATCAATCAATCAATCAATATTTATTTATATAGTCCTGAATCACAAATGTCTCAAAGGACTGTACAAAGCGTTACGACTACGACATCCTCGGAAGAACCCACATAAGGGCAAGAAAAACTCACATCCAGTGGGACGCCAGTGACAATGATGACTATGAGAAACCTTGGAGAGGACCTCAGAAGCGGGCAACCCCCCCTCCCTCTCTAGGGGACCGAAAGCAATGGATGTCGAACGGGTCTAACATGATACTGTGAAAGTTCAATCCATAGTGGCTCCAACACAGCCGCGAGAGTTTAGTTCAAAGCGGATCCAAGACAGCAGCGAGAGTCCCGTCCACAGGAAACCATCCCAAGCGGAGTCGGATTAGCAGCGTAGAGATGTCCCCAACCGATACACAGGCGAGCGGTCCATCCTGGGTCTCGACTCTGGACAGCCAGTATTTCAACCATGGTCCACAAGGGTGGGGTGGACAGAGGAGAAAAAGAAAAGAAGCGGCAGATCAACTGGTCTAAAAAGGAGGTCTATTTAAAGGCTAGAGTATACAGATGAGTTTTAAGGTGAGACTTAAATGCTTCTACTGAGGTGGGATCTCAAACTGTTACCGGGAGGGCATTAAAGAGTACTGGAGCCCGAACGGAAAACGGTCTATAGCCCGCAGACTTTTTTTGGGCTTTAGGAATCACTAATAAGCCGGAGTCTTTTGAACGCAGAATTCATCTACTTATTCTTGAACTTCCACTTCTTCTTCTTCTTCTTCTCCAGATTTTGGCGCGCTCTACATTTTTTCATCAAAGTGTTCCCACTTCAGACTGTTCAGCCTTTTCGGGAATCACCGGCTTTCCCTTGACAAATTTTTCAAAAATCCCAGAATTCCAATTTTTCCGGGACATTTTTTTCCCATTCAAAATGAATTGGCCATTTTTCAAACTTCCACCATTTGAACCAATTCAAACCATTCAACATATTGCATTCAATAAAAAAAGCCTCGCCTGTACCGGAAGTAGCAGACGATGTGCGTGTGACGTCACGGGTTGTGGAGCTCCTCACATCTGAACATTGTTTACAATCATGGCCACCAGCAGCGAGAGCGATTCGGACCGAGAAAGTGACGATTTCCCCATTAATTTGAGCGAGAATGAAAGATTCATGGATGAGGAAAGTGAGAGTGAAAAACTGGAAAAAAAAAAGACTATACGGTGGGAGCGATTCAGATGTTATTAGACACATTTACGAGGATAATTCTGGAAAAATCGCTTATCTGCTTATTGTGTTTTAGTGAGATTATATGGTCGTACCTGTACAACCTGAAGGTCGGCCCCGCACCTTTCTTCAGCTCCAGTCGACGGGTGGTGGCGACGCCCATCTCTGGCCTTCTCAAGTGACCCTCTTCGAAACACCATCTTTCGAAATGATCGCTGCATAAAACACTGTACTTTTTGTGTGTGGTCCAATCCAACCGTGTTCGCTTGACCGCTCCGTTCCATAGTAAAGCTTCACCGTCATCTTTCGGGAATGTAAACAATGAAACACCGGCTGTTTTTGTGTTGCGAATGGCGGCCGCAGTACACCGCTTCCCACCTACAGCTTTCTTCTTAGACGTCTCCATTATTCATTGAACAAATTGCAAAAGATTCAGCAACACATATGTCCATACTACTGTGGAATTACGCGATGAAAACAGACGACTTATAGCTGGGAACGGTGCTGGAACAAAATGTCATCATACCGAAACCTTTCCGTGCCCGCCACACTTCTCCAGACAGCCCAGAAGCCTCTTGAATGTTGAAGTACCTAAAGCGTGTGGCGCCGGTCGCATCAATACGCCGCACATCTCTTCCATGAGCAAGGCAGGAGTGTCTGTCCTCTTTAGCGCCACTTCACACTTCAAGGAGGACGCTATACCTCATGTTTTTTCAACTGAAATGGCAGCAACACACTTAAGTTAACTTCATGCAAAGTCGTTAAATACGAAGTAAAAACACGAGTTAATGTTGCATCTTTCTGGCGACACGTAGCAAGAATTCTTGCTTGACAAAGTCGAACCATCAGCTGGAGGTTCCACAGCCACCGTATGCAACACAGCTAGCTGTGTCACACTTGCCACTGACAGTTTGTGTTTTAGTTTTTCCTCTGTGTGTTTAGTATTTCCTCTCAGCACTCTTATTTTGCTTCAGCTTCCTGTTTGTCTCCCTGAGTGCTTTGTTTCCCCTCGGCTGCGGCTGATTGGCACCTGGCCACACCTGGTGTCAATCAGCCCGCTCCTATTTGTACCTACTTTGTCTTCCAATCAGTGCTGGATTATTGTCTTGTCGATGTCACGTATTGTATTGTCGCCCCTCTCGTGTCGTTGCAGCGTAGCGGTAAGCTATAATTCGTTAGATGTTTGTAGCTTGCTGTTTTTTGTTCCCTGCTTCCTATTTGGTCTTTTTACAACACGTAACGACTTCTGTTACCTGTTCTGTTTATGCTAGCTTCCATGCTAAGCTCCTTTTGTTTGTTATCCGCCTCGTGCGCGCTTTTTGTTTTACCCCTTTTGTCTGTTCTTGTTTAGCTTGGATTAAAACATGTTTTCTTATTCAATGCCTGCTTCCATTTCTGCATCTTGGGGTTCGTCACAAACTAACTCTGACAAGCTGACTGTCATTAGTGCTGGCGGGAGAGTCGCAAAGTCTTTTTGTCCTATTCTTCAATGAAATTGTAGCATTTTTACGTTCAAACGGAGAGTAATTATTCTTATAGTGTGTTTAGAGTGGGTGTTGTTGACCTTTGGAAGGGACAGAGCACAAACGTGATGTCATCAGAGGAGTACAAGTCTCTGTTTGAGCCGTGTACACGCATACGCTGAGCGCAGGGTTTTAAAAGGCGATTTTAAGGATAAAAGTTTGCTTTTTAAAGACAAAAGTTGCGTTTTTAAGGACAAAAGTCTGTGTATTTAAGGACTAAAGTTTGCATTTTAAGGATATAAGTTTTCGGTTTTAAGGACAAAAGTTTGCGGTTTTAAGGACAAAAGTATGCATTTTTAAGGACGAAAGTATGTGTTTTTAAGTCCAAAAGTATCCGTTTTTAGGAACAAAAATTTGTTTTTAAGGACCAAAGTCTGTGTTTTTAGGGGCAAAAGTTTGCGTTTTTAAAGACAAAAGTCTGCCTTTTTAAGGACAAAAGTCTGCTTTTTTACAGACAAAATTATTTGTTTTTAAGGACAAAAGTCTGCGTTTTAAGGACAAAAGTTTGCATTTTTTAAGACAAAGGTCTGTGTTCTACGTACAAAATTCGGCATTTTTAAAGACAAAAGTCTGTGTTTTTAAATAAAAAAAGTCTGGGTTTTTTTAAACAAAAAAAGTCTGGGTTTTTAAGGAAAAAAGTCTGCATTTTTAAGGGCAAAAATTTTGCCTTTTTAAAGAAAAAAGATTGCCTTTTTAAAGACAAAAGTCTGCGTTGTTAGGACAAAAGTCTGCATTTTACGTACAAAAGTATGCATTTTTACGTACAAAAGTATGCATTTTTATGTACAAAAGTATGCATTTTTATGTACAAAAGTATGAATTTTTACATACAAAAGTATGCATTTTTAAGGACAAAAGTATGCATTTTTAAGGACAAAAGTATGCTTTTTAAAGACAAAAGTCTGTGTTTTTAAGAACAAAAGTATGCATTTTTAAGGACAAAAGTAAGAGGGTTTTTTTTAATGACAAAAGTATGCATTTTTAAGGGACAAAAGTTTGCGTTTTAAGGAAAAAGTCACTGTTTTTAAGTAAAAAAGTATGCGTTTTTAAGAAAAAAAAGTCTGCATTTTAAGGACAAAAGTCTGCGTTTTTAAGGACAAAAGTAAGCGTTTTTAAGGACAAAAGTCTGTGTTTTTAGGACAAAAGTCCGTGTTTTTAAGGACAAAAGTCTGCGTTTTTAAGGACAAAAGTGTGCCTTTTTAAGGACAAAAGTCTGCGTTTTTAAAGACAAAAGTCTGCATTTTTAAGGACAAAAGTGTGCAATTTTAAAAACAAAAGTCTGCATTTTTAAGGACAAAAGTCTGCGTTTTTAAGGACAAAAGTTTGCATTTTTTAAGACAAAGGTTTGTGTTCTATGTACAAAATTCTGCATTTTTAGAGACAAAAGTCTGTGTTTTTAAAGAAAAAAGTCTGCGTTTTTAAGGACAAAAGTCTGCGTTTTTAAGGACAAAAGTAAGCGTTTTTAAGGACAAAAGTCTGTGTTTTTAGGACAAAAGTCCGCGTTTTTAAGGACAAAAGTATGTGTTTTTAAGGACAAAAGTCTGCATTTTTAAGGACAAAAGTCTGTGTTTTTAAAGACAAATGTCTGCATTTTTAAGGACAAAAGTGTGCAATTTTAAAAACAAAAGTCTGCATTTTTAAGGACAAAAGTTTGCATTTTTAAGGGCAAAAGTTTGCCTTTTCAAAGAAAAAAGTTTGCTTTTTTAAAGACAAAAGTCTGCGTTGTTAGGACAAAAGTCTGCATTTTACGTACAAAAGTATGCATTTTTACATACAAAAGTATGCATTTTTACGTACAAAAGTATGCATTTTTAAGGACAAAAGAATGCATTTTTAAGGGCAAAAGTATGCGTTTTTATAGACAAAGTCTGGGTTTTTAAGAACAAAAGTATGCATTTTTAAGGACAAAAGTATGTGGGGTTTTTTAATGACAGAAGTATGCATTTTTAAGGACAAATGTATGAGGGGTTTTTTTATTGACAAAAGTATGCATTTTTAAGGGACAAAAGTTTGCGTTTTAAGGAAAAAGTCATTGTTTTTAAGTAAAAAAGTATGCGTTTTTAAGAAAAAAAGTCTGCATTTTAAGTACAAAAGTCTGCATTTTTAAGGACAAAAGTCTGCGTTTTTAAGGACAAAAGTCTGCGTTTTTAAGGACAAAAGTCTGCCTTTTTAAGGACAAAAGTCTGCGTTTTTAAAGACAAAAGTCTGCATTTTTAAGGACAAAAGTCTACCTTTTTAAGGACAAAAGTTCGCATTTTTTAAGACAAAGGTTTGTGTTCTACGTACAAAATTCTGCATTTTTAAAGACAAAAGTCTGTGTTTTAAAAAAAAAAAGTATGCGTTTTTTTAAACAACAAAAGTCTGGGTTTTTAAGGACAAAAGTCTGCATTTTTAAGGGCAAAAGTTTGTCTTTTTAAAGACAAAAGTTTGCTTTCTTAAAGACAAAATTCTTTGTTTTTAAGGACACAAGTCTGCATTTTACGTACAAAAGTATGCATTTTTACATACAAAAGTATGCATTTTTACATACAAAAGTATGCATTTTTACGTACAAAAGTATGCATTTTTACATACAAAAGTATGCATTTTTACATACAAAAGTATGCATTTTTACATACAAAAGTATGCATTTTTAACGACAAAAGTATGCGTTTTTAAAGACAAAAGTCTGTATTTTTAAGAACAAAAGTATGCATTTTTAAAGACAAAAGTAAGAGTTTTTTTTATCAATGACAAAAGTAAGCATTTTTTAGGGATAAAAGTTTGCGTTTTTAAGGAAAAAGTCACTGTTTTTAAGTACAAAAGTATGCGTTTTTAAGAAAAAAAGTCTGCATTTTATGGACAAAAGTCTGCATTTTTAAGGACAAAAGTCTGCGTTTTTAAGGACAAAAGTCGATGTTTTTAAGAACAAAAGTATGTGTTTTCAAGCACAAAAGTATGACTTTTATTTTAATGACAAAAGTATGCATTTTTAAGGAAAAAGTCACTGTTTTTAAGTACAAACATATGCGTTTTTAAGAAAAAAGTCTGCATTTTAAAGACAAAAGTCTGCGTTTTTAAGGACAAAAGTCTGCGTTTTTAAGGACAAAAGTCTGTGTTTGTAGGACAAAAGTCTGCATTTTTAAGGACAAAAGTCTGCGTTTTTAAGGACAAAAGTCTGCGTTTTTAAGGACAAAAGTTTGCGGTTTTAAGGACAAAAGTTTGCGGTTTTAAGGAAAAAAGTCTGTGTTTTTAAGGACGAAAGTATGCGTTATTAAGTCCAAAAGTATCCGTATTTAGGAAAAAATATTTTGTGAACTCGCATGTCAGCTGTTGTGTGCAAGAATCCAGGAGAGTTGAGTGAAGGTAAGAATATTTAATACAAATAAGAAAATAACAAAAGCAAACATAAAGCAATCGTGCAGATAAACGTTCTCAACATAGATTTAATCATCGAGCACCGAGGAGTGCTCGAGTGAAACATAAATAGACACTAGTGTGATTGACAGCAGGTGTGAACCGCTGCCAAAAACGAAAAGGGAAAAACAACAGTGCTCCGTGAATAAAACAGGAAATACAACAAAATAAGAGCACTGAACAGGAAGTAAATACAAAAACACGAAAAACTAACAGAAATGCAGTGACAGATTGTCACAAAAAATTTGTTTTTAAGGACCAAAGTCTGTGTTTTTAAAGACGAAAGCCTGCATTTTAAGGACAAAAGTCCGCTTTTTACAGACAAAATTATTTGTTTTTAAAGACAAAAGCCTGCATTTCAAGGACAAAAGTCCGCTTTTTTACAGACACAATTATTTGGTTTTAAGGACAAAAGTCTGCGTTTTAAGGACAAAAGTTTGCATTTTTTAAGACAAAGGTCTGTGTTCTACGTACAAAATTCTGCATTTTTAATGACAAAAGTTTGTGTTTTTAAAGAAAAAAGTATGCGTTTTTTTAAACAACAAAAGCCTGGGTTTTTAAGGACAAAAGTCTGCATTTTTAAGGGCAAAAGTTTGCCTTTTTAAAGACAAAAGTCTGCTTTTTTAAAGACAAAAGTCTGCGTTGTTAGGACAAAAGTCTGCATTTTACGTACAAAAGTATGCATTTTTAAGGACAAAAGTATGCGTCTTTAAAGACAAAAGACTGTGTTTTTAAGAACAAAAGTATGCGTTTTTAAGGACAAAAGTATGAGGGGGTTTTTTTATGACAAAAGTATGCATTTTTAAGGACAAAAGTTTGAGTTTTTAAGGAAAAAGTCACTGTTTTTAATTACAAAAGTATGTGTTTTTAAGAAAAAAAAGTATGCGTTTTTAAGGACAAAAGTCTGCATTTTTAAGTCCAAAAGTATCCGTTTTTAAGTCCAAAAGTATCCGTTTTTAGGAACAAAAATATGTTTTTAAGGACCAAAGTCTGTGTTTTTAAGGGCAAATGTTTGCATTTTTAAAGACAAAAGCCTGCATTTTAAGGACAAAAGTCTGCTTTTTTTACAGACAAAAATCTTTGTTTTTAAGGACAAAAGTCTGCTTTTTAAGGACAAAAGTTTGCATTTTTCAAGACAAAGGTCTGTGTTTTTAAAGAAAAAAGAATGCGTTTTTTTAAACAACAAACATCTGGGATTTTAAGGACAAAAGTCTGCACTGTTAATGGCAAAAGTTTGCCTTTTTAAAGACAAAATGTTGCTTTTTTAAAGACAAAAGTCTGCGTTGTTAGGACAAAAGTCTGCATTTTACGTACAAAAGTATGCATTTTTACAAACAAAAGTATACATTTTTACGTACAAAAGTATGCATTTTTAAGGACAAAAGTATGCGTTTTTAAAGACTAAAGTATGCATTTTTAAGGACAAAAGTATGCGTTTTTAAGGACAAAACTATGAGGTTTTTTTAATGACAAAAGTATGCATTTTTAAGGGACAAAAGTATGCATTTTTAAAGACAAAATCTGTGTTTTTAAGAACAAAAGTATGCGTTTTTAAGGACAAAACTATGAGGTTTTTTTAATGACAAAAGTATGCATTTTTAAGGGACAAAAGTTTGTGTTTTTAACCTTCCTCTTGTGTTACCTTTCTGTTACCATCTCCTATGTTAACGGGTCGTTTTGACCCATGTCTTAAATCAGCTGTAAAATACACTAAAAACAACTATCTATCATCCAATTTGTTTCTCATCTCTTCGTTACCTTGTTAGGCTTTTTTAACCATGAAAATTTTGGTTTTGATATTTTTGGTGTGTTGGGCCTTTTTTTTATCAGTACACCCCTCGATTTCAATTTAAAAAATGGTAAAATGAACCTCAAGAGAATCGTATAAATAAATAAAAGGTTGTTGTGTTTCCTGACTATTACTGAGGGTTATTAGAACAAATCGCTTACATAAATTTGTTTTATTCTTTTTTTCATTTTAATAATTTTATACTGAATTGACCTCACATGTCTGGACATGCCCGTCTGTTAGTTTTTGTACTGGATAAAAAGGTAAAATGAGAATCCCCGAAAGTTCACATGATTGGCAGAGGAGCTGGCTTTCATTGTGTTCAGTTTTGGCTCAAATTATTGCTTGATAATCTTAATTTTATAACTGGGTCGAAACCGACTTGAACAACGCCAAGGTCATAATTTCAACCAAAGCATTTTATAATTTAGTGAAAAAATAAATAATAATAAAAAAGAAAGTTTTATTTTGTTGAAATAGAGGTTCCCGACAAAGTCAAAAAGCCTTGAGGCAAAAAAATACATTTATGTGGTTCTTTCTAAGCATTGAAAAACTAAAACGGGTCGATGCCGACCCTAACACAAGACGAAGGTTAAGGAAAAAAAGTCACTGTTTTTAAGTAAAGAAAAAAACGTTTTTAAGAAAAAAAAGTCTGCATTTTATGGACAAAAGTCTGCGTTTTTAAGGACAAGTGTCTGCCTTTTTAAGGACAAAAGTCTGAGTTTTTAAGGACAAAAGTCTGCGTTTTTAAGGACAAAAGTCTGCGTTTGTAAAGACGAAAGTCTGCATTTTTAAGGACAAAAGTGTGCAATTTTAAAAACAAAAGTCTGCATTTTCAAGGACAAAAGTATGCGTTTTTAAAGACAAAAGTCTGTGTTTTTAAGAACAAAAGTATGCATTTTTAAGGGACAAAAGTTTGCGTTTTAAGGAAAAAGTCACTGTTTTTAAGTACAAAAGTATGCATTTTTAAGAAAAAAAGTCTGAATTTTATGGACAAAAGTCTGCATTTTTAAGGACAAAAGTAAGCGTTTTTTAGGACAAAAGTCTGTGTTTTTACGACAAAAGTCCGCGTTTTTAAGGACAAAAGTCTGCATTTTTAA
Source organism: Nerophis ophidion (assembly GCF_033978795.1). Lineage (NCBI taxonomy): Eukaryota > Metazoa > Chordata > Actinopteri > Syngnathiformes > Syngnathidae > Nerophis > Nerophis ophidion. Next base: position 66,997,896 of record NC_084619.1, on the reverse strand, counting down.
AAACAAAACTGTGCAATTTTAAAAACAAAAGTCTGCATTTTTAAGGACAAAAGTCTGCATTTTTATGGACAAAAGTCTGCATTTTTAAGGGCAAAAGTTTGTCTTTTTAAATACAAAAGTTTGCTTTTTTAAAGACAAAATTCTTTTTTTTTAAGCACAAAAGTCTGCGTTTTTAGGACAAAAGAGTGCATTTTACGTAAAAAAAGTACGCATTTTTAAGTACAAAAGTATGCATTTTTATGTACAAAAGTATGCAATTTTAAGGACAAAAGTATGCGTTTTTAAAGACAAAAGTCTGTGTTTTTAAGAACAAAAGTATGCATTTTTAAGGACAAAAGTATGAGGGTTTTTTTTAATGACAAAAGTATGCATTTTTAAGGGACAAAAGTTTGCGTTTTAAGGAAAAAGTCACTGTTTTTAAGTACAAAAGTATGCATTTTTAAGAAAAAAAGTCTGAATTTTATGGACAAAAGTCTGCATTTTTAAGGACAAAAGTAAGCGTTTTTTAGGACAAAAGTCTGTGTTTTTACGACAAAAGTCCGCGTTTTTAAGGACAAAAGTCTGCATTTTTAAAAACAAAACTGTGCAATTTTAACAACAAAAGTCTGCATTTTTAAGGACAAAAGTCTGCCTTTTTATGGACAAAAGTCTGCATTTTTAAGGGCAAAAGTTTGTCGTTTTAAATACAAAAGTTTGCTTTTTTAAAGACAAAATTCTGTTTTTTTAAGCACAAAAGTCTGCGTTTTTAGGACAAAAGAGTGCATTTTACGTAAAAAAAAGTACGCATTTTTAAGTACAAAAGTATGCATTTTTATGTACAAAAGTATGCAATTTTAAGGACAAAAGTATGCGTTTTTAAAGACAAAAGTCTGTGTTTTTAAGTACAAAAGTATGCATTTTTATGTACAAAAGTATGCAATTTTAAGGACAAAAGTATGCGTTTTTAAAGACAAAAGTCTGTGTTTTTAAGAACAAAAGTATGCATTTTTAAGGACAAAAGTATGAGGGGTTTTTTTTAATGACAAAAGTATGCATTTTTAAGGGACAAAAGTTTGCGTTTTAAGGAAAAAGTCACTGTTTTTAAGTAAAAAAGTCTGCGTTTTTAAGAAAAAAAAGTCTACAATCCAAGGACAAAAGTCTGTGTTTTTAAGGACAAAAGTCTGAATTTTTAAGGGTAAAAGTTTGCCTTTTTAAAGACAAAAGCTTGCTTTTTTAAAGACAAAAGTCCGCGTTGTTAGGACAAACGTCTGAGTTTTACGTACAAAAGTATGCATTTTTACATACAAAAGTATGAGGGTTTTTTTTTATGACAAAAGAATGCATTTTTAAGGAACAAAAGTTTGCGTTTTAAGGGAAAAGTCACTATTTTTAAGTACAAAAGTATGCATTTTTAAGAAAAAAAGTCTGCATTCTATGGACAAAAGTCTGCATTTCTAAGGACAAAAGTAAGCGTTTTTTAGGACAAAAGTCTGTGTTTTTAGGACAAAAGTCCGCGTTTTTAAGGACAAAAGTCTGCATTTTTAAAAACAAAACTAGACAATTTTAAAAACAAAAGTCTGCATTTTTTAGGACAAAAGTCTGCATTTTTAAGGACAAAAGTTTGTGTTTTAAGGACAAAAATCTGCATTTTTAAGGGCAAAAGTTTGTCGTTTTGAATACAAAAGTTTGCTTTTTTAAAGACAAAATTATTTTTTTTTAAGGACAAAAGTCTGCGTTTTTAGGACAAAATAGTGCATTTTACGTAAAAAAGTACGCATTTTTACGTACAAAAGTATGCATTTTTACGTACAAAAGTATGCAATTTTAAGGACAAAAGTGTGTTTTTAAAGACAAAAGTCTGTGTTTTTAAGAACAAAAGTATGCATTTTTAAGGACAAAAGTATGAAGGGTTTTTTTAATGACAAAAGTATGCATTTTTAAGGGACAAAAGTTTGCGTTTTAAGGAAAAAGTCACTGTTTTTAAGTAAAAAAGTATGCATTTTTAAGAAAAAAAAGTCTGCAATTCAAGGACAAAAGTCTGTGTTTTTAAGGACAAATGTCTGCATTTTTAAGGGCAAAAGTTTGCCTTTTTAAAGACAAAAGCTTGCTTTTTTAAAAACAAAAGTCTGCTTTGTTAGGACAAACGTCTGAGTTTTACGTACAAAAGTATGCATTTTTACGTACAAAAGTATGTATTTTTACATACAAAAGTATGAGGGTTTTTTTTAATGACAAAAGAATGCATTTTTAAGGAACAAACGTTTGCGTTTTAAGGAAAAAGGCACTGTTTTTAAGTACAAAAGTATGCATTTTTAAGAAAAAAAGTCTGCATTTTATGGACAAAAGTCTGCATTTTTAAGGACAAAATTAAGCGTTTTTTAGGACAAAAGTCTGTGTTTTTAGGACAAAAGTCCGCGTTTTTAAGGACAAAAGTCTGCATTTTTAAAAACAAAACTGTGCAATTTTAAAAACAAAAGTCTGCAATTTCAAAAACAAAAGTTTACATTTGAGTTACATAATTACAAATAAGAATTATAAAGACAAGAGTCTGTGTTTTTAAGAACAAAAGTATGCATTTTTAAGGACAAAAGTATAAGTTGTTTTTTTTTAATGACAAAAGTATGCATTTTTAAGGGACAAAAGTTAGCGTTTTTAAGGAAAAAGTCACTCTTTTTAAGTACAAAAGTATGCGTTTTTAAGAAAAAAAGTCTGCATTTTAAGGACAAAAGTCTGCGTTTTTAAAGACAAAAGTCTGCGTTTTTATGGACAAAAGTGTGCAATTTTAAAAACAAAAGTGTGTATTTTTAAGGGCAAAAGTCTACATTTTTAAAGACAAAAATCTACGTTTTTATGGACAAAAGTTTGCGTTTTTAAGGACAAAAGTCTGCATTTTTAAGGGCAAAAGTTTGTCGTTTTAAATACAAAAGTTTGCTTTTTTAAAGACAAACTTCTTTTTTTAAGGACAAAAGTCTGCGTTTTTAGGACAAAAGAGTGCATTTTACGTAAAAAAGTACGCATTTTTACGTACAAAAGTATGCATTTTTACGTCAAAAAGTATGCAATTTTAAGGACAAAAGTGCGTTTTTAAAGACAAAAGTCTGTGTTTTTAAGAACAAAAGTATGCATTTTTAAGGACAAATGTATGAGGGGTTTTTTGAAAAACAAAAGTATGCATTTTTTAGGAAAAAGTCACTGTTTTTAAGTAAAAAAGTATGCGTTTTTAAGAAAAAAAATTCGGCATTTTAAGGACAAAAGTCTGTGTTTTTAAGAACAAAAGTCTGTGTTTTTAGGACAAAAGTCTGCGTTTTTAAGGACAAAAGTCTCCGTTTTTAAGAACAAAAGTCTCCCTTTTTAAGGACAAATGTCTGCGTTTTTAAAGACAAAAGTCTGCGTTTTTAAAGACAAAAGTCTGCATTTTTAAGGACAAAAGTATGCATTTTTAAGGAAAAAGTCACTGTTTTTAAGTAAAAAAGTATGCGTTTTTAAGAAAAAAAATTCGGCATTTTAAGGACAAAAGTCTGTGTTTTTAAGAACAAAAGTCTGTGTTTTTAGGACAAAAGTCTGCGTTTTTAAGGACAAAAGTCTCCGTTTTTAAGAACAAAAGTCTCCCTTTTTAAGGACAAAAGTCTGCGTTTTTAAAGACAAAAGTCTGCGTTTTTAAAGACAAAAGTCTGCATTTTTAAGGACAAAAGTCTGCGTTTTTAAAGACAAAAGTCTGCATTTTTAAGGACAAAAGTCTGCGTTTTTAAAGCCAAAAGTCTGCATTTTAAGGACAAAAGTGTGCAATTTTAAAAACAAAAGTCTGCGTTTTTAAAGACAAAAGTCTGCGTTTTTAAGGACAAAAATCTGCGTTTTTAAGGACAAAAGTCTGCGTTTTTAAGGACAAAAGTCTGCGTTTTTAAAGACAAAAGTTTGCGTTTTTAGGACAAAAGTCTGCGTTTTTAAGGACAAAAGTCTGCGTTTTTAAAGACAAAAGTCTGCATTTTTAAAGACAAAAGTCTGCATTTTTAAGGACAAAAGTCTGCGTTTTTAAAGACAAAAGTCTGCATTTTTAAGGACAAAAGTCTGCGTTTTTAAAGCCAAAAGTCTGCATTTTAAGGACAAAAGTGTGCAATTTTAAAAACAAAAGTCTGCGTTTTTAAAGACAAAAGTCTGCGTTTTTAAGGACAAAAATCTGCGTTTTTAAGGACAAAAGTCTGCGTTTTTAAAGACAAAAGTCTGCGTTTTTAAAGACAAAAGTCTGCGTTTTTAAGGACAAAAATCTGCGTTTTTAGGACAGAAGTCTGCATTTTTAAGGACAAAAGTCTACGTTTTCAAGGACAAAAGTCTGCAATTTTAAGGACAAACGTCTGCAATTTCAAAAACAAAAGTTTACATTTGAGTTACATAATTACAAATAAGAATTATAAAGACAAGAGTCTGTGTTTTTAAGAACAAAAGTATGAATTTTTAAGGACAAAAGTATTAGTTTTTTTTTTTTTAATGACAAAAGTATGCATTTTTAAGGGACAAAAGTTAGCGTTTTTAAGGAAAAAGTCACTCTTTTTAAGTACAAAAGTATGCGTTTTTAAGAAAAAAAGTCTGCATTTTAAGGACAAAAGTCTGCGTTTTTAAAGACAAAAGTCTGCATTTTTAAAGACAAAAGTGTGCAATTTTAAAAACAAAAGTGTGTATTTTTAAGGACAAAAGTCTGCATTTTTAAGGACAAAAATCTGCGTTTTTATGGACAAAAGTTTACGTTTTTAAGGACAAAAGTCTGCAATTTTAAAAACAAAAGTCTGCATTTTTAAGGACAAAAGTCTGCATTTTTAAGGACGAAAGTCTGCATTTTTAAAGACAAAAGTCTGCGTTTTTAAGGAAAAAAAATCTGCATTTTTAAGGACAAAAGTCTGCATTTTTAAGGACAAAAGTCTGCATTTTTAAAGACAAAAGTCTGCATTTTTAAGGATAAAAGTCTGCATTTTTAAGGACAAAAGTCTGCATTTTTAAGGACAAAAGTCTGCAATTTTAAAAACAAAAGTCTACATTTGAGTTACATAATTACATATAAGAATAACAGAAACAGCAGCGGCCATCACAAATAATAAAAAATAAGTTAGGTACATACAAAAGTTGTCCTTTTTGGCCTTCCCAAAGTCCTGACTTAAAGCTGTGGACAATGCTGAAGAAACAAGTCCATGTGAGAAAAGCGACACATTTTGTGTTTTTAAAAACAAATGTATGCATTTTTAAGGACAAAAGTATGAGTTTTTTTTTTTTTTAATGACAAAAGTATGCATTTTTAAGGGACAAAAGTAAGCGTTTTTAAGGAAAAAGTCACTCTTTTTAAGCACAAAAGTATGCGTTTTTAAGAAAAAAAGTCTGCATTTTAAGGACAAAAGTCTGCGTTTTTAAAGACAAAAGTCTGCATTTTTAAGGACAAAAGTGTGCAATTTTAAAAACAAAAGTGTGTATTTTTTAAGGACAAAAGTCTACATTTTTAAAGACAAAAATCTGCGTTTTTAAGGACAAAAGTCTGCATTTTTAAGGGCAAAAGTTTGTCGTTTTAAATACAAAAGTTTGCTTTTTTAAAGACAGACTTCTTTTTTTTAAGGACAAAAGTCTGCGTTTTTAGGACAAAAGTCTGCGTTTTTAAGGACAAAAGTCTGCATTTTTAAGGACAAAAGTGTACGTTTTCAAGGACAAAATTTTGCGTTTTTAAGGACAAAAGTCTGCAATTTTAAAAACAAAAGTTTACATTTGAGTTAACTAATTACAAATAAGAATTATAAAGACAAGAGTCTGTGTTTTTAAGAACAAAAGTATGAGGTTTTTTTTAATGACAAAAGTATGCATTTTTAAGAGACAAAAGTTAGCGTTTTTAAGGAAAAAGTCACTCTTTTTAAGTACAAAAGTATGCGTTTTTAAGAAAAAATGTCTGCATTTTAAGGACAAAAGTCTGCGTTTTTAAAGACAAAAGTGTGCAATTTTAAAAACAAAAATGTGTATTTTTAAGGACAAAAATCTGCGTTTTTATGGACAAAAGTTTGCGTTTTTAAAGACAAAAGTCTGCATTTTTAAGGACAAAAGTCTGCATTTTTAAGGACAAAAGTCTGCATTTTTAAGGACAAAAGTCTGCATTTTTAAAGACAAAAATCTGCATTTTTAAGGACAAAAGTCTGCATTTTTAAAGACAAAAGTCTGCGTTTTTAAAGACAAAAGTCTGCGTTTTTAAAGACAAAAGTCTGGGTTTTTAAGGACAAAAGTCTGCATTTTTAAGGACAAAAGTCTACATTTGAGTTACATAATTCCATGTAAGAATAACAGAAACAGCAGCGATCATCACAAATAATAAAAAATAAATTAGGTACATACAAAAGTTGTCCTTTTTGGCCTTCCCAAAGTCCTGACTTAAAGCTGTGGACAATGCTGAAGAAACAAGTCCATGTGAGAAAAGCGACACATTTACCTGAACTGCAGCAATTTTGTTGTGAAAAATGTAAGCAGAAGCTTTATAGCAGGTAATTTTGCCAAAGGGACATGTAAGCAAAAATGAACATTGCCGTACGCAAACTTTTGACCAGGACTGTATGTGAACCAAGGACAAACTGATCAAGTTTTGATCAGGAACTGGATGGTTTTTGTGACACGGCCATAACTCAAAGCATAATGGGACTTAATACGTGGCGTTGATACGGCGAGACCCCCAGAGGACGGATTGATTAACCCGTGATCAGGATCTGGGGAAGAGACATTTGCAAAAATTGGGCCAACTCAGAAGAAAACTTGGGGTAACTTTCTTCTGAACTGAGGGGAGATAAGGAGAGGGTTCAATACTTGATAAGATCTGCGTGTGGTCTTCATCCCATCTCCTGATTTAAAGCAGAATAATTGATACGTGTTTGATACTGTACGAGATCACATGGGATCAAACGGCAACTGTCGGCTCCGTCTGACTGTGAAGGAGATAAGCGCTTTAGAGAAACAGATACATTTGGAAGAAAAAAAAAATGACTGCTGGTGAATTATTATCAGTTCAAGTAGAGTTACTCACTTGTAATTCACTTTTCCACCACTTGTGGCAGTAATGACAAAATGAAACAAACAGAAGAAATGCCTTAAGCGCAAAAATGATGACTAAAGTGGTGCAGCTGTATTCCCCGCTCGCACTTTAATTTTATCGACAGTTGAATTAAGGAACATATTTATCACTCATTTGAAGTGAACTATATTTATATAGCACTTTTTCTCAAGTGACTCAAAGCGCTTTACATAGTGAATATCTAAGTTACATTTAAAACCAGTGTGGGTGGCACTGGGAGCAGGTGGGTAAAGTGTCTTGCCCAAGGACACAACGGCAGTGACTAGGATGGCAGAAGAGGGGATCGAACCTGCAACCCTCAAGTTGCTGGCACGGCCTCTCTACCAACCGAGCTATACAGCCCCCAATTTTATTTTAGCGCAACATACCGTATTTCCTTAAATTGCCGCCCGGGGGCGCTAATTATTTTAAAACCTCTTCTCACTCCGGCTCTTACCAAAGGCATGCGGTAAATTTAGGCCTGAGCTTATAAATTTGAGTGTGATGTAAGGATACCATCGTGAAAAGCACATTTAATAAAAATGTAGGTTTGCGCTTATAAATTTGAGTGTGATGTAAGGATACCATCATGAATAGCACATTTAATAAAAATGTAAGTTTGCGCTTATAAATTTGAGTGTGATGTAAGGATACCATCGTGAAAAGCACATTTAATAAAAATTTAGGTTTGCGCTTAGAAATTTGAGTGTGATGTAAGGATACCATCGTGAAAAGCACATTTAATAAAAATGTAGGTTTGCGCTTATAAATTTGAGTGTGATGTAAGGATACCATCGTGAAAAGCACATTTAATAAAAATGTAGGTTTGCGCTTATAAATTTGAGTGTGATGTAAGGATACCATCGTGAAAAGCACATTTAATAAAAATTTTGGTTTGCGCTTATAAATTTGAGTGTGATGTAAGGATACCATCGTGAAAAGCACATTTAATAAAAATGTAGGTTTGCGCTTATATATTTGAGTGTGATGTAAGGATACCATCGTGAAAAGCACATTTAATAAAAATTTAGGTTTGCGCTTATAAATTTGAGTGTGATGTAAGGATATCATCATGAAAAACACATTTAATAAAAATGTAGGTTTGCGCTTATAAATTTGAGTGTGATGTAAGGATACCATCGTGAAAAGCACATTTAATAAAAATTTAGGTTTGCGCTTATAAATTTGAGTGTGATGTAAGGATACCATCGTGAAAAGCACATTTAATAAAAATGTAGGTTTATGCTTATAAATTTGAGTGTGATGTAAGGATACCATCATGAAAAGCACATTTATTAAAAATTTAGGTTTGCGCTTATAAATTTGAGTGTGATGTAAGGATACCATCGTGAAAAGCACATTTAATAAAAATTTTGGTTTGCGCTTATAAATTTGAGTGTGATGTAAGGATACCATCATGAAAAGCACATTTAATAAAAATGTAGGTTTGCGCTTATAAATTTGAGTGTGATGTAAGGATACCATCGTGAAAAGCACATTTAATAAAAATTTAGGTTTGCGCTTATAAATTTGAGTGTGATGTAAGGATACCATCGTGAAAAGCACATTTAATAAAAATTTAGGTTTGCGCTTATAAATTTGAGTGTGATGTAAGGATACCATCATGAAAAGCACATTTATTAAAAATTTAGGTTTGCGCTTATAAATTTCAGTGTGATGTAAGGATACCATCGTGAAAAGCACATTTAATAAAAATTTAGGTTTGCGCTTATAAATTTGAGTGTGATGTAAGGATACCATCGGGAAAAGCACATTTAATAAAAATTTAGGTTTGCGCTTATAAATTTGAGTGTGATGTAAGGATACCATCGTGAAAAGCACATTTATTAAAAATTTAGGTTTGCGTTTATAAATTTGAGTGTGATGTAAGGATACCATCGTGAAAAGCACATTTAATAAAAATTTAGGTTTGCGCTTATAAATTTGAGTGTGATGTAAGGATACCATCGTGAAAAGCACATTTAATAAAAATTTAGGTTTGCGCTTATAAATTTGAGTGTGATGTAAGGATACCATCATGAAAAGCACATTTATTAAAAATGTTGGTTTGCGTTTATACATTTGAGTGTGATGTAAGGATAGCATCGTGAAAAGCACATTTAATAAAAATGTAGGTGTGCGCTTATAAATTTGAGTGTGATGTAAGGATACCATCATGAAAAGCACATTTAATAAACATTTAGGTTTGCGCTTGTAAATTTGAGTGTGATGTAAGGATACCATCATGAAAAGCACATTTATTAAAAATTTAGGTTTGCGTTTATAAATTTGAGTGTGATGTAAGGATACCATCGTGAAAAGCACATTTAATAAAAATTTAGGTTTGCGCTTATAAATTTGAGTGTGATGTAAGGATACCATCGTGAAAAGCACATTTAATAAAAATTAAGGTTTGCGCTTATAAATTTGAGTATGATGTAAGGATACCATCATGAAAAGCACATTTAATAAACATTTAGGTTTGCGCTTATAAATTTGAGTGTGATGTAAGGATACCATCATGAATAGCACATTTATTAAAAATTTAGGTTTGCGTTTATAAATTTGAGTGTGATGTAAGGATACCATCGTGAAAAGCACATTTAATAAAAATGTAGGTTTGCGCTTATAAATTTGAGTGTGATGTAAGGATACCATCATGAAAAGCATATTTTTTAAAAATTTAGGTTTGCGATTATAAATTTGAGTGTGATGTAAGGATACCACCGTGAAAAGCACATTTAATAAAAATTTAGGTTTGCGCTTGTAAATTTGAGTGTGATGTTAGGATACCATCGTGAAAAGCACATTTAATAAAAATGTAAGTTTGCGCTTATAAATTTGAGTGTGATGTAAGGATACCATCGTGAAAAGCACATTTAATAAAAATTTAGGTTTGCGCTTATAAATTTGAGTGTGATGTAAGGATACCATCGTGAAAAGCACATTTAATAAACATTTAGGTTTGCGCTTATAAATTTGAGTGTGATGTAAGGATACCATCATGAATAGCACATTTATTAAAAATTTAGGTTTGCGTTTATAAATTTGAGTGTGATGTAAGGATACCATCGTGAAAAGCACATTTAAAAAAAATTTAGGTTTGCGCTTATAAATTTGAGTGTGATGTAAGGATACCATCGTGAAAAGCACATTTAATAAAAATTTAGGTTTGCGCTTATAAATTTGAGTGTGATGTAAGGATACCATCATGAAAAGCACATTTAATAAAAATGTAGGTTTGCGCTTATAAATTTGAGTGTGATGTAAGGATACCATCATGAAAAGCACATTTATTAAAAATTTAGGTTTGCGATTATAAATTTGAGTGTGATGTAAGGATACCATCGTGAAAAGCACATTTAATAAAAATTTGGGTTTGCGCTTGTAAATTTGAGTGTGATGTAAGGATACCATCGTGAAAAGCACATTTAATAAAAATGTAAGTTTGCGCTTATAAATTTGAGTGTGATGTAAGGATACCATCGTGAAAAGCACATTTAATAAAAATTGAGGTTCGCGCTTATAAATTTGAGTGTGATGTAAGGATACCATCGTGAAAAGCACATTTAATAAAAATGTAGGTTTGCGCTTATAAATTTGAGTGTGATGTAAGGATACCATCGTGAAAAGCACATTTAATAAAAATTTAGGTTTGCGCTTATAAATTTGAGTGTGATGTAAGGATACCATCGTGAAAAGCACATTTAATAAAAATTTAGGTTTGCGCTAATACATTTGAGTGTGATGTAAGGATACCATCGTGAAAAGCACATTTAATAAAAATGTAGGTTTGCGCTTATAAATTTGAGTGTGATGTAAGGATACCAACCTGTAAAGCACATTTAATAAAAATTTAGGTTTGCGCTTATAAATTTGAGTGTGATGTAAGGATACCATCGTGAAAAGCACATTTAATAAAAAAAATGTAATTATGGTCTTACCTTTACTTATAAATGAAGTCCATGCACAGCTCCTTGTGATCAAAAGCATCCATAACTTGTTTACAGAAGTCTTCCTTATCTTTCTTCAGTTTTAAAATATTTTTTTCATCATTTATTCTCTACAAAAAAACCTTCCGTAAAAGGAAAAAAAATGTACGACGGAATGACCGATAGAAATACCCATTTTTTTATATACATAATTTATTTATTAAAAGTAAATTGAGCAAATTGGCTATTTTTGGCAATATATTTAATTGTGTATCAAACTGGTAGCCCTTCGCATTAATCAGTACCCAAGAAGTAGCTAGTTTTTCTCTTCTTTTTTTCGGTTGAATTTTAAAGAGTCGAAATGTAAAATAAACTATGTTTCAAAATTGTAATTTTTTTCGTGTTTTCTCCTCTTTTAAACCATTCAATTAAGTGTTTTTTCATCATTTATTCTCTACAAAAAACCTTCCGTAAAAGGAAAAAAAATGTACGACGGAATGACAGACAGAAATACCCATTTTTTTTTATATATATAATTAATTTATTAAAGGTAAATTGAGTAAATTGACTATTTCTGGCAATTTATTTAAGTGTGTATCAAACTGGTAGCCCTTCGCATTAATCAGTACCCAAGAAGTAGCTAGTTTTTCTCTTCTTTTTTTCGGTTGAATTTTAAAGAGTCGAAATTGAAGATAAACTATGTTTCAAAATTTTAATTTTTTTCGTGTTTTCTCCTCTTTTAAACCATTCAATTAAGTGTTTTTTCATCATTTATTCTCTACAAAAAAAATCTTCCATGAAAGGAAAAAAAATGTACGACGGAATGACGGACAGAAATACCCATTTATATATATATATATATATATATATATATATATATATATATATATATATATATATATATATATATATATATATATATATGTAGGTGTGGGAAAAAATCACAAGACTACTTCATCTCTACAGATCTGTTTCATGAGGGGTTCCCTCAATCATCAGGAGATTTTAATGGAAGCATTCACATACAATGGTTTATATAGGGCACAGAGTGGGTGGGTACAGGCAGGTGTAGGGGCGTGGTGATTGGCTCATGTGTTACCTAGGAGGTGTTTCCGTCTATGGCGGCATGTTGAAATGATTTCCCTGCGCTTGTTGAGGGATGATAGATCTGGATGATATATAATAAACAGTTTCTCTTTTAAGCATAGGTTGCATCTTTTATTACCACTGTTGTAAGGTGTGCTGGATGCAAGAATTTGCCATGTTATTGAATATTCAACATTATTGTCTTTGAGGTTCCAAATGTGTTTGCTGAGTTCTGTAGAATTCCGCAAAGTCTGGTTTTTAAAGGAGGCGTTGTGATTATTCCATCTTGTTTTGAACGCTCCTTCGGTTAATCCTAGGACTAACCTTCGCTCCTTTTGAATTTTAAAGAGTCGAAATTTAAAATAAACTATGTTTCAAAATTGTAATTTTTTTCGTGTTTTCTCCTCTTTTAAACCATTCAATTAAGTGATGTTTCATCATTTATTCTCTACAAAAAAAACTTCCGTAAAAGGAAAAAAAATGTACGACGGAATGACAGACAGAAATACCCATTTTTTTATATATATAATTAATTTATTAAAGGTAAATTGAGCAAATTGGCTATTTCTGACAATTTTTTTAAGTGTGTATCAAACTGGTAGCCCTTCGCATTAATCAGTACCCAAGAAGTAGCTCTTGCTTTCAAAAAGGTTGCTCACTCCGATCTACAATCTGGCATATTAACATTTTTTATGATCATTCATGTGCACTAATGTACTCTAATAGTGAAGTGAATTATATTTATATAGCGCTTTTCTCTAGTGACTCAAAGCGCTTTACATAGTGAAACCCAATATCTAAGGTACATTTTAAACCAGTGTGGGTGGCACTGGGAGCAGGTGGGTAAAGTGTCTTGCCCAAGGACACAACGGCAGTGACTAGGATGGCACAAGCGGGAATTGAACCTGCAACCCTCAAGTTGCTGGCACGGCCACTCTACCAACCGAGCTATGCCGCCCCACATAATACCAATAACACCAATAACACGTCATTGGTGTGCTAAGTGGGACAAGCCTAAGTTAAGTTGGAGAAAATGTTTCTAACCGGCCCGGTAGCCAAATGCGTCACGGACCGGCACCGGTCCCCGGACCGGTGGTTGGGGACCACTGTTCTAGCGGACACAAGATAAAATCAAGGCGGTCATGAGAAGACATGTGACCTGGGGAAAATACTAGTTGCTTTACTCATGCCTACGGATGAAAAAAAAACTTAAAAAGAGTCTGTTTCCACGTTCTTCTTCGGACCGTCGAGCCCACGTGTGAACATTAGCCGTTCTTCCCTGACAGACGCCGGAGGAGACGAAAGTCAGCCACGTTAGTCATGTCACGGCGTGACATTTGGCTCCAGCGAGAAGTCTAATGTGATGCTGACGCGTCCGCCTCGCCGTGCATCTCCAAGTCCGCCTCAAACACTGATGACATCTGCTAACCCCGTTTCCATATGAGTTGGGAAATTGTGTTAGATGTAAATATAAATGGAATACAATGATTTGCAAATCCTGTTCAAACTCATAAACTTTTTTTCTGTTTTTTTTTGCAGATAATAATTAATTAATTAGAATTTCATGGCTGCAACACGTGCCCAAGTAGTTGGGAAAGGGCATGTTCACCACTGTGTTACATCACCTTTTCATTTAACAACACTCAATAAACGTTTGGGAACTGAGTAAACTAATTGTTGAAGCTTTGAAAGTGGAATTCTTTCCCATTCTTGTTTTATGTAGAGCATGGGTGTCAAATTTGGCCCGCCGTGTAATTTAATTTGGCCCTTGAGGCAATATCAATTTAGCATTAGAGCTGGCCCGCCGGTGTTATACAGCGTCGGTGCCGCTGTAACACCGCATTCACCGCTAATACTCATACTGGCCAACCCTCCTAATTTTCCCGGTAGACTCCTGAAGTTCAAATATCCCGGGGCAACCATTCTCCCGAATTTCTACCGATTTCCACCTGGACAACTATATTGGGGGCGTTTAGCCTTTATCAATCAATCAATCAATCAATGTTTATTTATATAGCCTCAAATCACAAATGTCTCAAAGGACTGCACAAATCATTACGACTACAACATCCTCGGAAGAACCCACAAAAGGGCAAGGAAAACTCACACCCAATGGGCAGGGAGAATTCACATCAGGTGGGACGCCAGTGACAATGCTGACTATGAGAAACCTTGGAGAGGACCTCAGATGTGGGCAACCCCCCCCCCCCCCCTCTAGGGGACCGAAAGCAACGGATGTCGAGCGGGTCTAACATGATACAGTGAAAGTTCAATCCATAGTGGCTCCAACACAGCCGCGAGAGTTTAGTTCAAAGCGGATCCAAGACAGCAGCGGGAGTCCCGTCCACAGGAAACCATCTCAAGTGGAGGCGGATCAGCAGCGTAGAGATGTCCCCAACCGATACAGAAGAGCAGTCCATCCTGGGTCCCGACGAGCGGTCCATCCTGGGTCTCGACTCTGGACAGCCAGTACTTCATCCATGGTCATCGGACCGGACCCCCTCCACAAGGGAGGGGGGGACATAGGAGAAAGAAAAGAAGCGGCAGATCAACTGGTCTAAAAAGGAGGTCTATTTAAAGGCTAGAGTATACAGATGAGTTTTAAGGTGAGACTTAAATGCTTCTACTGAGGTAGCATCTCGAACTGTTACCGGGAGGGTATTCCAGAGTACTCGAGCCCGAACGGAAAACGCTCTATAGCCCGCAGACTTTTTTTGGGCTCTAGGAATCACTAATAAGCCGGAGTCTTTTGAACGCAGATTTCTTGCCGGGACATATGGTACAATACAATCGGCAAGATAGGCTGGAGCTAGACCGTGTAGTATTTTATACGTAAGTAGTAAAACCTTAAAGTCACATCTTAAGTGCACAGGAAACCAGTGCAGGTGAGCCAGTACAGGCGTAATGTGATCAAACTATCTTGTTCTTGTCAAAAGTCTTGCAGCCGCATTTTGTACCAACTGTAATCTTTTATACATTAGTATAAAAGATTACAGTTGGTACAAAGATTTAGCGTTCCTACAACCTGTCGTCACGTCCGCTTTCCCTCCATACTAACAGCGTGTCACATAATATTTGTGGCTTTTACACACACCCACACACACGCACAAGTGAATGCAAGGCATACTTGGTCAACAGCCATACAGGTCACACTGAGGGTGGCCGTGTAAACAACTTTAGCACTTTTACAAATATGCGCCACACTGGGAACCCACACCAAACAAGAATGACAAACACATTTCGGGTGAACATCCGCACCGTAACACAACAGAACAAATACCCAGTAGCCCTTGCAGCACTAACTCTTCCGGGAAACTTCCAGCAAACTGACCAATAATTAACGTTTTATTCATGCATTTTCTCTTAATACATCAAGGCTTGAATGTTTGGTTCATTCATTATTGTTATTTTATTTTCAAATGTATTATTAGCCTGTGGAAAAAATGTGATATTTACCTCAGAAGATTGCAAATAGAAAAAAAGGCATAAAATGTTTATTTAAATTGTATTTAATAGGCCATTGATCTTTTTTTAATTATTATTATTATTATTATTTGAAACTGGATTTTTCATGTCACTAAAGTTATATAAGCCTTGCTTGTTCAATATTTAATGCAAAACTTGTTTGGGTCCCTATTAAAAGGTTCATTTGTTCAACCTTGGCCCACGGCTTTGTTCCGTTTAAAATTTTGGCCCAGTCTGTATTTGAGTTGACACCCCTGATGTAGAGCTTCAGTCGTTCAACAGTCCGGGGTCTCCGCTGTCGTATTTTACGCTTCATAATACGCTACACATTTTCCACGGGAGACAGGTCTGGACTGCAGGCGGGCCAGGAAAGTACCCACACTCTTTTTTTACGAAGCCACACTGTTGTAAAATGTGCTGAATGTGGCTTGGCATTGTCTTACTGAAATAAGCAGGGGCGTCCATGAAAAAGACGTCACTTAGACGACAACATATGTTGTTCCAAAACCTGTATGTACCTTTCAGCATTAATGGTGCCTTCACAGATGTGTAAGTTACCCATGCCTTGGGCACTAATGCACCCCCAGACCATCACAAATGCTGGCTTTTGAACTTTGGGTCGATAACAGTCTGGATGGTTCGTTTCCCCTTTGGTCCGGATGGTTTCCAAAAAAAATTTTGAAATGTGGACCCGTCAGACCACAGAACACTTTTCCACTTTGCATCAGTCCATCTTAGATGATCACGGCCCAAAGAAGCTTGCGGCGTTTCTGGATGTTGTTGATAAATGGCTTTCGCTTTGCATAGTAGAGCTTTAACTTGCACTTACAGGTGTAGCGACAAACTGTATTTAGTGACAGTGGTTTTCTGAAGTGTTCCTGAGCCCATGTGGTGATATCTTTTAGAGATTGATGTCGGTTTTTGATACAGTGCCGTCTGAGGGATCGAAGGTCACGGTCATTCAATGTTGGTTTCCGGCCATGCCGCTTACGTGGAGTGATTTCTCCAGATTCTCTGAACCTTTTGATGATATTATGGAGCGTAGATGTTGAAATCCTTAAATTTCTTGCAATTGCACTTTGAGAAACGTTGTTCTTAAACTGTTTGACTATTTGCTCACACAGTTGTGGACAAAGGGGTGTACCTCGCCCCATCCTTTCTTGTGAAAGACTGAGCATTTTTTAGGACATATGTTTTTATACCCAATCATGGCACCCTCCTGTTACCAATTAGCCTGCACACCTGTGGAATGTTCCAAATAAGTGTTTGATGAGCATTCCTCAACTTTATCAGTATTCATTGCTACCGTTACCAACTTCTTTGTCATGTGTTGCTGGCATCAAATTCTAAAGTTAATGATTATTTGCAAAAAAAATGTTGAACATCAAATATGTTGTCTTTGTAGCATATTCAACTGAATATGGGTTGAAAATGATTTTTTTTTTAAATTATATTTATATAGCGCTTTTTCTCTAGTGACTCAAAGCACTTTACATAGTGACACCCAATATCTAAGTTACATTTAAACCAGTGTGGGTGGCACTGGGAGCAGGTGGGTAAAGTGTCTTGCCCAAGGACACAACCGCAGTGACTAGGATGGCGGAAGCGGGAATCGAACCTGCAACCCTCAGGTTGCCGGCACGGCCACTCTACCAACTGAGCTATACCCCCCCCACGGAATACAATGATTTGCAAATCATAGTATTACGTTTTTATTTACATCTAACACAATTTCCCAACTCATATGGAAACGGGGTTTGTATTAAACAGACAAGAAGCAAGGAATCAGGCAGAGACAGAGTTCAATTCGGCTCAATGAGGAGAGACATATTGGGCTGTACACTCAGTTACAATTCCAACCTACGCCCTAAGGCACAGCCCACGTGCTCCTCTATTTATTCGGGAGGTCCCTGGTTACATCACTGACCCTGCTTCTGAAGGAAGGGGGTGATTTCGGCAGCCCCAGTTAGACACAATCAATGATTATTCATGAAATGGTGATATCGCCCTGTCTCTGCTTTGTCTACGTCAAGGCACTCGATGTTCGCCCTTGGCAGTCAGCAGGTCGGGTCTGGACACAAACACTGATACGAGACTACTTGCAATCTGTCCCTTTGCACTGATAGAAAAGTACAACTTCAGCACAATTGATAGCAACCATAGCAACGGCCTTTAAGCATCAGAGTTGTGTGATAACTTACACAAAACTATTCCAACAGTCGTGTCTCCACATGTTCTCAGCCAGAGAAGGTGAGGAGGTCGCCCTCCTCCGTGATTCCACTCCCGGCTCTCCCGACAACTTTGTCCGCGGCGCCTCACACATTTATTCACATAAAACTCCAGACGCGCTACGCCGCGTGAAAGGAAAGTTATGCGCTTCATTAAAAAGACGGGGCCGCTTTCAAGGGAGGCCATTTCAGGTCTGAAGGCGAAATGCATTATTTACACGCGTCGGGATAACATTCTTCATTTTTGACCACCTTCTGTTAAGTTCACGCTTCTTGTTCACTCCCTAACTGCACACTCACCTTGCTTTTAACACCGCCGCACAACATCAATTAAGTGATGAAATGTGTTTAAACGCACGGTAAGAAGAGGGGTTTTAGGGACAAGACGTCATTACATTTGCTGAAAACATGATTTAATTAAAACATTAGAATAAGAACCAACAAAAGGGTGCTAACAAAGGACGAGCACGAGGCGGATAACAAACAAAAGGGTCTTTAGCATGGAAGCTAGCAAGAAACAAAAAGGGGCCTAGCGTGGAAGCTAGCGGGTAGCAAACATGAAAACAGAAGCCGTTACTTGTAGAGTGAAAACAAAACGGAAGCAGGGAACAAAAAACAGTAAGCTACAAAAAAGATACCGAAAGATAGCTTACCGCTACGCTGCAATGACTCGACGTGAAACGGACGTCATTGACGAGACAATAATCCAGCACTGACTGGAAAACAAAGCAGGTACAAATAGGAGCGGGCTGATTGACACCAGGTGTGGCGAATGGAAGACAAAGCAGGTACAAATGGGAGCGGGCTGATTGACACCAGGTGTGGCCAGCTGTCAATCAGCCGCAGCTGAAGGGAAACAAAGCACACAGGGAGATAAACAGGAAGCTGAACCAAAATAAGAGTGCTGACAGGAACTAAGGACAGGAAATACTAAACACACAGAGAAAAAACTAAAACACAAACAAACTCTCAGTGGCAAGCCTGACAATAACGACATATGTTGCTCCAAAAGCTGTATGTATGTACCTATCAGCATTAATGGTGCCTTCACAGATGTGTAAGTTAGCAATGCCTTGGGCACTAATACACCCCCATACCATCACACATGCTGCCTAGAACACTTTCACCCTAGAACACTCCCCATGGTTCTTTTCCTCTTTGGTCCACAGTTTCCAAAAACAATTTGAAAAGTGGACTCGTCAGACCACAGAACACTTTCGTACTTTGCATCAGTCCATCTTAGATGAGCTCAAGCCCAACAAAGTGTATCTGGGTGTTGTTGATAAATGGCTTTGGCTTTGCATAGTAGAGTTTTAACTTGCACTTACAGATGTAGCAACCGACCGTAGTTACTGGGGTGTTGTTTTCTGAAGCGTTCCTTAGCCCGTGTGGTGATATCCTTTACACACCGATGTGGCTTTTTGATGCTTGAGGGATGGAAGGTGCGTAATATCATGCAAGATTTCTCCACATTCTCTGAACCTTTTGATGATATTACGGAGCGTAGATGGCGAAATACTTAAATTCCTTGCAATAGCTGCTTGAGAAATGTTGTCCTTAAACAATTTGCTCAGGCATTTGTTGACAAAGTGGTGACCCTCACCCCGTCCATGGTAGCTGCTTTTACAGCCAATCATGGCACCCACCTGTTCCCAATTATCCTGTTCACCCGTGGGATGTTCCAAATAAGTATTTGACGAGCATTCCCCAATGCTCTCACTCTTTTTTGCCACTTGTGCCAGCTTTTTTTTGCATCAAATTCCAAATGAGTTGATATTTGTAAAAAAAAATTGCAAAGTTTGTCAGTGTGAAGATGAAATATATTGTCTTTGCAGTCTATTCAATTGAATATAAGTTGAAAAGGATTTGTTGTAGTCTCTTTTTATATAGCATTTACACAAGGTGACAACTTCACTGCTTTTGTACAACATAATACATAAATAAGTTTAATTAATATTAATTGTATTGTATATTTTCATACTGTTTTTGATGTGTTAGTCTGTTTTATATATTTTGATCAATACATTAGCTTATTTTTATGGCGTAAATGTGAGAGTATTTATTTTTAAAGGACCGTGTCGTTAAAATATGAAATAAAATGGTGTCCCGTCGGTTAATTATCTCCATAAATCCAATCTATCAGCTCGCCAATTGAAGTCCATCAAAGATTCACAACCTTAATTTCCCCCAGGTGGAAAGTGTCTTCAATCCATGCCTCGCTGAAGGGAATCCCCTCAGATATGCAAATTTGCCCCCCTGGCTAAAGTGCACTTTTCATGCGTTTTGTCTTTAAATCTCTTTCTTTCACAGGTGTTATGTCATATTCGTCGTAACGGCCGTATAACCTGAAAAAACACATTTCAGCTATTTTCAAAATGGAGGAGGCTGATTTCAATATTTTGAGATCGCATAAAGGATAGAAGATTAAGAGCTATTCAGTAGGGTTTAAGGTCCAGGCTTACATCACACTCAGATTTTTACTGCATGCCTTTGGTAAGTGCCAGAGTGAGAAGAGGTTTTGGATTAATTAGCGCCCTGGTGGCAATTCAAAGAAATACGGTATACATATTTATTAATAATACATCTCCAACTACATGACTGGCATTTCAGACGCTAACAACATGCCAAAAGAAGGTAATGTAGCGGCTTTAGTAGCACAACAGGAAGCTAACAACATACCAATAGAAGAAGCTAGCAACTTTAGCAATAAGACTGGCTTTTAGACGCTAACAACATGCCAAAAGAAGCTACTTTAGCGGCTTTAGTAACACAACAGGAAGATAACAACATACTAATAGAAGAAGCTAGCAACGTTAGCAATAAAACTGGCTTTTAGACGCTAACAACATGCCAAAAGAAGCTACTTTAGCGGCTTTAGTAACACAACAGGAAGCTAACAACATACTAATAGAAGAAGCTAGCAACGTCAGCAATAAAACTGGCTTTTATACGCTAACAACATGCCAAAAGAAGCTACTTTAGCGGCTTTAGTAACACAACAGGAAGATAACAACATACTAATAGAAGAAGCTAGCAACGTTAGCAATAAAACTGGCTTTCAGACGCTAACAACATGCCAAAAGAAGCTACTTTAGCGGCTTTAGTAACACAACAGGAAGATAACAACATACTAATAGAAGAAGCTAGCAACGTTAGCAATAAAACTGGCTTTCAGACGCTAACAACATGCCGAAAGAAGCTACTTTAGCGGCTTTAGTAAAACAACAGGAAGCTAAAAACATACCAATAGAAAAATCTAGCAATGTTAGCAACATGACTTGCTTTAAGATGCTAACAACATGCCAAGTATAAGCCAGCAACTTACAACATACTAATAGAAGCTAACAACTTTAGCGACTGAACAGGAAGCCAACAACATGCCAAGAGAAGCTAAAGGCTTTAGCAACACAATTAGAAGCTAGCAACATACCAATAAAAGCTAGCAGCTTTAGCAACACAACAGGAAGCTAGCAACATTCCAATAGAAAATAGCAGCTGTAGCAACACAACAGGAAGCTAGCAACATAGCAAAATAAGCTAGCAGCTTTAGCAACACAGCAGGAAGCTAGCAACATAGCAATAGAAGCTAGCAGATTTAGCAACACAACAGGAAGCTAGCAACATAGCAATAGAAGCTAGCAGCTTTAGCAACACAACAGAAAGCTAGCAACACAGCAATAGAAGCTAGTAGCTTTAGCAACACAACAGAAAGCTAGCCACATAGCAATAGAAGCTAGCAGCTTTAGCAACACAACAGGAAGCTAGCAACATAGCAATAGAAGCTAGCAACATAGCAATAGAAGCTAGCAGCTTTAGGAGCACAATCGGAAGCTAACAACTTACCAATAGAAGCTAGCAGCTTTAGGAGCACAATCGGAAGCTAACAACTTACCAATAGAAGCTAGCAGCTTTAGCAACACAACAGGAATCTGGCAACATAGCAATAGAAGCTAGCAGCTTTAGCAACACAACAGGAAGCTCACAACATAGCAATAGAAAATAGCAGCTTTAGCAAAACACAGGAAGCTAGCAATATACCAATAGAAACTAGTAGCTTTAGCAACACAACAGGAAGCTAGCAACATACCAATAGAAACAAGTAGATTTGGCAACACAACAAGAAGCTAGCAACATACCAATAGAAACTAGCAGCTTTAGCAACACAACAGGACGCAAGTAACATAGCAAAAGAAACTAGCAGCTGGGTATTGTTTTCAAGAGTGTATGTTATTACAACTCAACTAGGACGCTAACAGCGGCTAAATCAGCTAGCCTGTGCTAACGAGCTGGTATGCTAACGAGCTGCTAAGAGTCATGATCGGTTTTTAATGTGCTGCTCATTTACTTTCACCTTCATTAGCGTAGATGACACCTGGCCTTGGGAAAAGGTAATTAGTTCTGCAGGTTAGTTTCATCTTTCATCTCTAACCTTCACAAAGTATGAAGATGTACGAGTCCAAAGACCTGCACTTATAGTATTATTACTTTTATAGTGGTTGTGCCATAGCAAAATGGCTGTCTACCCAAGTGTCCATTGTGGATCTAACATAATAGTGAGAGTCCAGTCCATTGTGGATCTAACATAATAGTGAGAGTCCAGTCCATTGTGGATCTAACATAATAGTGAGAGTCCAGTCCATAGTGGATCTAACATAATAGTGAGAGTCCAGTCCATAGTGGATCTAACATAATAGTGTGAGAGTCCAGTCCATAGTGTATCTAACATAATAGTGTGAGAGTCCAGTCCATAGTGGATCTAACATAATAGTGAGAGTCCAGTCCATAGTGTATCTAACATAATAGTGAGAGTCCAGTCCGTAGTGGATTTAACATAATAGTGTGAGAGTCCAGTCCATAGTGGATCTAACATAATAGTGAGAGTCCAGTCCATAGTTGATCTTACATAATAGTGCGCGTCCAGTCCATAGTGGATCTAACATAATAGTGAGAGTCCAGTCCATAGTGGATCTAACATAATAGTGTGAGAGTCCAGTCCATAGTGGATCTAACATAATAGTGTAGTCCAGTCCATGGTGGTTCCAACATAATAGTGAGAGTACAGTCCAAAGTGGATCTAACATAATAGTGAGAGTCCAGTCCATAATGGATCTAACATGATAGTGTGAGAGTCCAGTCCATAGTGGATCTAACATAATAGTGAGAGTCCAGTCCATAATGGATCTAACATGATAGTGTGAGAGTCCAGTCCATAGTGGATCTAACATAATAGTGTGAGAGTACAGTCCAAAGTGGATCTAACATAATAGTGGGAGTCCAGTCCATAGTGGATCTAACATAATAGTGTGAGAGTACAGTCCAAAGTGGATCTAACATAATTGTGTGAGAGTCCAGTCCATAGTGGATCTAACATAATAGTGTAGTCCAGTCCATAGTGGATCTAACATAATAGTGTGGGAGTCCAGTCCATAGTGGATCTAACATAATAGTGTGAGAGTCCAGTCCATAGTAAATATAACATAATAGTGTGGGAGTCCAGTCCATAGTGGATCTAACATAATAGTGAGAGTCCAGTCCATAGTGGATCTAACATAATAGTGTGAGAGTCCAGTCCATAGTGGATCTAACATAATAGTGTAGTCCAGTCCATGGTGGATCCAACATAATAGTGAGAGTCCAGTCCATAGTGGATCTAACATAATAGTGTAGTCCAGTCCATGGTGGATCCAACATAATAGTGAGAGTACAGTCCAAAGTGGATCTAACATAATAGTGAGAGTCCAGTCCATAATGGATCTAACATGATAGTGTGAGAGTCCAGTCCATAGTGGATCAAACATAATAGTGAGAGTCCAGTCCATAATGGATCTAACATGATAGTGTGAGAGTCCAGTCCATAGTGGATCTAACATAATAGTGTGAGAGTACAGTCCAAAGTGGATCTAACATAATAGTGTAGTCCAGTCCATGGTGGATCCAACATAATAGTGAGAGTACAGTCCAAAGTGGATCTAACATAATAGTGAGAGTCCATTCCATAATGGATCTAACATGATAGTGTGAGAGTCCAGTCCATAGTGGATCAAACATAATAGTGAGAGTCCAGTCCATAATGGATCTAACATGATAGTGTGAGAGTCCAGTCCATAGTGGATCTAACATAATAGTGTGAGAGTACAGTCCAAAGTGGATCTAACATAATAGTGAGAGTCCAGTCCATAGTGGATCTAACATAATAGTGTGAGAGTACAGTCCAAAGTGGATCTAACATAATTGTGTGAGAGTCCAGTCCATAGTGGATCTAACATAATAGTGTAGTCCAGTCCATAGTGGATCTAACATAATAGTGTGAGAGTCCAGTCCATAGTGAATCTAACATAATAGTGTGGGAGTCCAGTCCATAGTGGATCTAACATAATAGTGAGAGTCCAGTCCAAAGTGGATCTAACATAATAGTGAGAGTCCAGTCCATAGTGGATCTAACATAATAGTGTGAGAGTCCAACACAGAAGTGTTTTGCTACAAACAATCTAGAATGTTGCCCACCTGCTCCCACATAAGTCCCTGCACCATCCCTCCTTGGCGTCCTCCTCCTCAACATTTGGACTTGGTCCGCCTCAGATCCATGGCGAGCGTAGGAGAACACGCCCGAGGCTCCTGATGAGAGATCTCAGTGCTGGAATGTTCCTCACTTGTCCCTCCAGGAGCAACTTCTCCACGCTCGCATCTTCTTCTTCTCAGCGCCGCACAAAGGACACCATCGCCCGAGTCAACTCCGGAGTGGGTTCACTCTCCCGTGTGTTCGCTTCCATCCCATCGGACGGGGACGCGGGTGATAAGGAGGATTCTATCCCAGCACCAGGCGCCTTTTTGTCTTTTAAGTTCCGCTTCTTCTGTGGAATCTTAGTGAGGATGCCACATTGTGCTCCATTCAAAAAATATCACAAGTGATATCAAGCTGATCCCAATTCCGTGTCGCAGTTTGTTTATCATCCAAACTAAATAATTCAGAGGTTCTCACACAGAAAACATTGAGGACCAGCAGTAACATACAGGAGCGTAATAGGGCTAAATATCCATTAAAAACATTATAAGCAAAGCAGAGGATGTTTTTGTACAAACCCCGTTTCCATATGAGTTGGGAAATTGTTAGACGTAAATATAAACAGAATACAATGATTTTCAAATCATTTTCAACCCATATTCAGTTGAATATGCGACAAAGACAACATATTTGATGTTCAAACTCATAAACTTTATTTTTTTTTTGCAAATAATAATTAACTTAGAATTTCATGGCTGCAACATGTGCCAAAGTAGTTGGGAAAGGGCATGTTCACCACTGTGTTACATCACCTTTTCTTTTAACAACGCTCAACAAACGTTTGGGAACTGAGGAAAATAATTGTTAAAGCTTTGAAAGTGGAATTCTTTCCCATTCTTGTTTTATGTAGAGCTTCAGTCGTTCAACAGTCCGGGGTCTCCGCTGTCGTATTTTACGCTTCATAATGCGCCACACATTTTCCATGGGAGACAGGTCTGGACTGCAGGTTGGCCATTTTTTACAAAGCCACGCTGTTGAAACACGTGCTGAATATGCCTTGGCATTGTTTTGAAGAAATAAGCAGGGGCGTCCATGAAAAAGACGGCGCTTGGATGACAACATATGTTGCTCCAAAACCTGTATGTACCTTTCAGCATTAATGGGGCCTTCACAGATGTGTAAGTTACCCATGCCTTGGGTACTAATACACCCCCATACCATCACACATGCTGGCTTTTGAACTTTGCGTCGATAACAGTCTGGATTGTTCGCGTCCCCTTTGGTCCGGATGACACAATGTCGAATATTTCCAAAAACATTTTGAAATGTGGACTCGTCAGACCACAGAACACTTTTCCACTTTGCATCAGTCCATCTTAGATGATCTCGGGCCCAGAGAAGCCGGCGACATTTCCGGATGTTGTTGATAAATGGCTTTCGCTTTGCATAGTAGAGCTTTGACTTGCATTTACAGATGTAGCGACAAACTGTATTTAGTGACAGTGGTTTTCTGAAGTGTTCCTGGGCCCATGCGGTGATATCCTTTAGAGATTGATGTCGGTTTTTGATACAGTGCCGTCTGAGGGATCGAAAGTTAAGGTCATTCAATGTTGGTTTCCGGCCATGCCGCTTACGTGGAGTGGTTTCTCCAGATTCTCTGAACCTTTTGATGATATCATGGAGCGTAGATGTTGAAATCCCTAAATTTCTTGCAATTGCACTTTGAAAAACGTTGTTCTTAAACTGTTTGACTATTTGCTCACGCAGTTGTGGACAAAGGGGTGTACCTCGCCCCATCCTTTCTTGTGAAAGACTGAGCATTTTTTTGGGAAGCTGTTTTTATACCCAATCATGGCACCCACCTGTTCCCAATTACACCTGTGCGATGTTCCAAATAAGTGTTTGATGAGCATTCCTCAACTTTATTTTTTGCCACTTTTCCCAACTTCTGTGTCACGTTTTGCTGGCATCAAATTCTAAAGTTAATGATTATTTGCAAAACTAAAAATGTTTATCAGTTTGAACATCAAATATGTTGTCTTTGTAGCATATTCAACTGAATATGGGTTGAAAAGGATTTGCAAATCATTGTATTCTGTTTATATTTACTTTTAACACAATTTCCCAACTCATATGGAAACGGGGTTTGTATATTTGCATAGTACATATATATATTTAACGTAAATACATTTTCTCTCAGGTCTCCAGAAGGTCAGAAATACACAAATGTGTGTGTGTGTGTGTGTGTGTGTGTGTGTGTGTGCGTGTGTGTGTGTGTGTGTGTGTGTGTGTTCCTTAAATGCAGAAAAAGCCGTAGGGACACATTGATAGTCGTCATCAGGACAGAACAACAACAATGAAACGCACAAAGTGTACTTCCCATTTTAGAAACAACTGATGAGGACGAATATTCATGAGGTTGGAAGAATGCTGATTTATCTCTTTATGTCTTTAAATAGCAAACAATGACTCATTCCAACCTTGGCGAAATGATCCTATACATTATGGATGTTGACGAGGGTGAAATGAAGCATTTTGTGATGAATACAGGAGAAATTAAAGCTGCAAGCAGCGATGGACCGGACCGACTTTTGCTGGTGTTTCCTGCCTTTATCCATTCAACATATCTTTACCTGCACATTACCTACCTTCCCTGCATCCTGGGGTCACACTGGTGCTTCTTTCTTTCGCCCATACATGCTGGTGGTTCCTGCCATCACCCAGGCAACATATCTTTACCTGAACATTACCTACCTTCTCTGTATCCTGGAGTCAAACCGGTGCCTCGTTTTTTCACCCAGGCAACATATCTTTACCCGCACATTACCTACCTTCTCTGCATTGTGTGGTCACGCCGGTGCTTCCTGCTTTTAAGCGGCCATCTTGAGACGACAGCAGCGCAGCAGCGTCAGCTCAGCTGTTCTTTGAAGGCTCGTAAAATCTAAACCGGAGCAGTTAGAAAAAGTCTTTGCGCAACTTTTAATTATAAGGGTTCAATCTCTTTCCTGTGCAAGTTTGAAGCCGACACAACAAACGCGCTCAGGGGAGATAATGTTTGAAAAAAGGTGACGGGTTTTTACAAAACTTTTGTTTTGAAGGGGTAATTGCCAACTTCCTGTTGATTTTTGCTGAACAATGTCAATGAATGAAATGTAGGTCTAAGTGAGACCCACATAGAAGTTTTTTGTTTCATGTCTCTACGACATTCCTACTGGAAGTTTTAAGCAGTTTTGTCTGTTTTCTTCCTAGGAGCAGTTTTGTCTGTTTTATTTGTAGGGAGCGTTAGAGCGCAATTTTGAGGTTTTTTATTTTTTATTTTATTAAATCGCAATTTTCTCCAGTCCTGATGTGTGTGTCCAGTTGGGTGAGTTTTGAAACATTTTAAGGGGGTCAAATTACAGCTCAAAGAGGCAAAAATTACATTTTTTAGGAAACTTTTTTTTTCAAGGGGTGTTTGCCAACTTCCTGTTGATTTTTGCTGAAGGTTGTTACTTTATTAAATGTAGGACTAAGTGAGACCTACATAGAGGTTTTTTGTTTCATGTCTCTACAAAATTCCTACCGGAAGTTACAAGCAGTTGTGTCTGTGTTTTCTTCCTAGGAGCAATTTTGTCTGTGTTTTATTCCTAGGGCTCGCTAAAGCGCAATTTTGAGTTTTGGGGTTGGGTTTTTTATTATTTTGTTATTTTTGCCAGTCCTGGTGTGTGTGTCCAGTTTGGTGAGTTTTAAAGCATATTAAGGGGGTCAAATCACAGCTCAAAGAGGCAAAAAGGACATTTTTTAGGAACCTTTTGTTTTGAAGGGGTGTTTGCCAACTTCCTGTTGATTTTTGCTGAAGGATTTTATTTCATTAAATGTGGGTCTAAGTCAGACCTACATAGAGGTTTTTGTTTCATGTCACTATGACATTCCTACTGGAAATTTTAAGCAGTTTTTTCTGTGTTTTCTTCCTAGGAGCAGTTTTGTCTGTTCTATTCGTAGGGGGCGCTAAAGCGCAATTTTGAGGTGTTTTACGCAATTTTCTCCAGTCCTGATGTGTGTGTCCAGTTGGGTGAGTTTTGAAACATTTTAAGGGGGTCAAATTACAGCTCAAAGAGGCAAAAATGCCATTTTTTAGGAAACTTTTTTTGAAGGGGTGTTTGCCAACTTCCTGTTGATTTTTGCTGAAGATTGTTGGTCTATTAAATGTAGGTCTAAGTGAGACCTACATAGAGGTTTGTGTTTTATGTCTCTACGACATTCCTACTGGAAGTTACAAGCAGTTGTGTCTGTGTTTTCTTCCTAGGAGCAATTTTGTCTGTGTTTTTTTCCTAGGGGGCGCTAAAGCGCAATTTTGAGTTTTGGGGTAGGGTTTTTTATTATTTTGCTATTTTTGCCAGTCCTGATGTGTGTGTCCAGTTTGGTGAGTTTTCAAGCATATTAAGGGGGTCAAATTACAGCTCAAAGAGGCAAAAAGGACATTTTTTAGGAAACTTTTGTTTTGAAGGGGTGTTTGCCAGCTTCCTGTTGATTTTTGCGGAAGGATGTTACTTTATTAAATGTGGGTCTAAGTCAGACCTACATAGAGGTTTTTTGTTTCATGTCTCTATGACATTCCTACTGGAAGTTTTAAGCAGTTTTGTCTGTGTTTTCTTCCTAGGAGCAGTTCTGTCTGTTTTATTCGTAGGGGGGGCTAAAGCGCAATTTGGAGTTTTTTTACGCAATTTTCTCCAGTTCTGATGTGTGTGTCCAGTTGGGTGAGTTTTGAAACATTTTTAGGGGGTCAAATTACAGCTCAAAGAGGCAAAAATTACATTTTTTAGGAAATTTTTTTTGAAGGGGTGTTTGCCAACTTCCTGTTGATTTTTGCTGAAGGTTGTTACTTTATTAAATGTAGGACTAAGTGAGACCTACATAGAGGTTTTTTGTTTCATGTCTCTACGAAATTCCTACCGGAAGTTACAAGCAGTTGTGTCTGTGTTTTCTTCCTAGGAGCAATTTTGTCTGTGTTTTATTCCTAGGGGTCGCTAAAGCGCAATTTTGAGTTTTGGGGTTGGGTTTTTTATTATTTTGTTATTTTTGCCAGTCCTGATGTGTGTGTCCAGTTTGGTGAGTTTTAAAGCACATTAAGGGGGTCAAATCACAGCTCAAAGAGGCAAAAAGGACATTTTTTAGGAAACTTTTGTTTTGAAGGGGTGTTTGCCAACTTCCTGTTGATTTTTGTGGAAGGATTTTATTTCATTAAATGTGGGTCTAAATCAGACCTACATAGAGGTTTTTTGTTTCATGTCTCTATGACATTCCTACTGGAAATTTTAAGCAGTTTTGTCTGTGTTTTCTTCCTAGGAGCAGTTTTGTCTGTTTTATTCGTAGGGGGCGCTAAAGCGCAATTTTGAGGTTTTTTACGCAATTTTCTCCAGTCCTGATGTGTGTGTCCAGTTGGGTGAGTTTTGAAACATTTTAAGGGGGTCAAATTACAGCTCAAAGAGGCAAAAATGCCATTTTTTAGGAAACTTTTTTTGAAGGGGTGTTTGCCAACTTCCTGTTGATTTTTGCTGAAGATTGTTGGTCTATTAAATGTAGGTCTAAGTGAGACCTACATAGAGGTTTGTGTTTTATGTCTCTACGACATTCCTACTGGAAGTTACAAGCAGTTGTCTGTGTTTTCTTCCTAGGAGCAATTTTGTGTGTGTTTTTTTTCCTAGGGGGCGCTAAAGCGCAATTTTCAGTCATGAAACATTCCTCTTGTCCATGACTGATTGTTTGTTCACTTCTCGTACCACGTTACCAGTTTATGATAGGTGACATAAAAAGGTCAATAGTCCAGATCAGGAGTGTCAAACTCATTTTATGTAGGGTTTAGACTGCTAAAATCACGGCAGAATAACTTCAAAATAAAGACATCTCCAGATTGTTTTCATTGTTTAAAAATAGAACAAGTACATTGTGAAAATGTAAAAAACATAATGTGGTCGGGTTTTTTAACACTTACGTGTTGCGGTTAATAGTATTCTATCTATATTTGTCGTTATTTACACTTTCTGAATAAATTATATGAGAATGTTCATCAGTCAAATTCAAATTACAGGATGTTATTCATGTAATTTGGTCATTTTCCTCGACTGAAGTACTAACACCACTCTAACCCGCCCGGTTACGGTTCTGGGTACACCTTGGTTCATGTCTGAGACCAAGGGGATCTTGGGCATATACAGGATTTAGTTTCACTCAAAACCTGTTTTGGTCCAGTTGACCTGGAATTGCAAAACTAGGACCTAGCAAGAAGACCACTGTGTTTCTAAAACCTGTGTTCCCTTTTGTTTCATCTTCGCAGGCGGTGGAAACCAACCTGGCCTCCAAGGACAGTCACTGGGTCTACGCTAACGAGGTGGGTCCAGAACACAAACCAGCTGAAGTGGATGCTTTTTTTTCAGTTCTTGTCACGGCACACATCACGCTGAGAGCTCCTTGAAAGTGGACTCCAGAGTCCGGTGCATGCTCCTCGGCTTTTCTATCAATCCTGCAATTAAGCAGCCAATTCA
The DNA here is from genome assembly GCF_033978795.1 of Nerophis ophidion. NCBI lineage: Eukaryota > Metazoa > Chordata > Actinopteri > Syngnathiformes > Syngnathidae > Nerophis > Nerophis ophidion. The sequence goes on along the minus strand of NC_084619.1, from coordinate 66,967,123 downwards.
AAGGTGGCTCCCAGTAGACCTGCCTTAGGTTTAAGCTCTATCATTATGTTTATCACGCTGAAAAATCACATCTGTCCACACGTAAAGATATCCTTAGATGACGGGACTCTAGGTCTCAACAAGCATTGATCCACCTGGACGATTTCATTGTCTTCTCACCACACTTTAGTCGGATCGTATAAAAAGTAATCAATAACCCCCAACTTCTTTGAAGTTATGGCATACTTTTGATGATAAATGGTAGTTTATGAATGCACTGCACTCCACACACAGAATTTCTAGGTGAAGTCAGGGTGTTGAGGGGTTCCGGTTTGGTGGCTGCAGGATCAGGTCTCTGCTATTTGCAGATGATGTGGTCTTGATGGCTTCATCTGGCCGGGACTTCAGCTCTCACTGGATCGGTTCGCAGCCGTGTGTGAAGCGACCGGGATGAGAATCAGCACCTTCCAAGTCCGAGTCCATGGTTCTCGCCCGGAAAAGGGTGGAGTGCCATCTCCGGGTTGGGGAGGAGACCCTGCCCCAAGTGGAGGAGTTCAAGTACCTCGGAGTCTTGTTCACGAGTGAGCGAAGAGTGGATTGCGAGATCGACAGGTGGATCGGTGCGGTGTCTTAAGTAATGCGGACGCTGTATCGATCCGTTGTGGTGGAGAAGGAGCTGAGCCGGAAGGCAAAGCTCTCAATTTACCGGTCGATCTACGTTCCCATCCTCACCTATGGTCATGAGTTTTGGGTCATTACTGAAAGGACAAGATCACGAGTACAAGCGTCCAAAATTAGTTTTTTCCACCGGGTGGTGGGGATCTCCCTTAGAGATAGGGTGAGCAGCTCTGTCATCCGGGAGGAACTCAAAGTAAAGCCGCTGCTCCTCCACATCGAGAGGAGCCAGATGAGGTGGTTTGGGCATCTGGTCAGGATGTCACCCGAACGCCTCCAACCGGTAGGAAGCCACGGGGAAGACCCAGGACACGTTGGGAAGACTATGTGTCCCGGCTGGCCTGGGAATGCCTCGGGATCCCCCGGGAAGAGCTGGACGAGGTGGCTGGGGAGAGGGAAGTCTGGGCTTCCCTGCTTAGGATGCTGACCCCGCGACCCGACCTCGGATAAGCGGAAGAATATGGATGGATGGATGGCACTGCACTCCGGCCCTGTTGTGCCATCAGCAACTTTAGTTCAAGTTCTTCTCTCTCTGCGACTGACTTAATAGTGCCCCTAGTGGTTGTAGCCAAGCACTAGACTCCATTGTTATTTAACTCTACTATTCCAGCTGCTATGTTGCATTCTTCATTCTCACATTCCTTTACAAAGATGTTTTTCACCGGTATAACCATTGCTAGCGCTGGTTGTGGTCTTTGTTTTCTGATAGTACTTACAATAAACATATGATTGTTGTGATATTGGTCCTAGGTATGACCTTGTCAGGTTAAAACACTGATGACATCTATTAAACAAGACAAAAGGCAAGGAATCAATTCAATTTCGACTCAGATCTGAGGAGAGACATGGCCACTGTACTCTCTGTACAGTCCTGCACCACGCTCTGACGAAAAAGGTTTACATCTCCTCTTTTATTTAGATATTCAATGTTTACGCAACAACACATTTCACAAAAGGAATAGGGTGTATGTAAACAGTCATTGTTTTCGGTCGCATTGAAGACAAAAGAAGAAGATGCCTCGGGCTTGGGCTCGTCCTGGATTCAGCTCCGGCAGGTCTTTGAGTACAATAGATAACCCCTCCCGTCTCATTCCAACGTACACAGCGGAATCTTCCAAGATTTTGCTTGGTGAAACAAAGACAGCTCTCATCTATCTGTTCAATGGAACTCAGAGAGCAGACAGTTTTTGGATAATTTACATACATTTTTTTCTGACAGACCTACTTCTTCCTGAAAATAGACTCATTTCGGTGTCAAATGCGTTGGTTAGAAATTTTTTATATTATGAATGTACTGCGCTCAGTCACAGCTTCACTTGCTCTGACTGACTAAATAGTGCCCTTGGTGGTTCTAGCCAAGCACTACACTCGATTGTTTTGTAATTCTACTATTCAAGTTGCTACGATCCATTCTTCATTCTCTACATTCCTTTACAAATATGTTTTTCACCAGTATAACCATTGCTAGCGGTGGTTGTAGTTGGTTTTAGTCTTGGTTTTCTGATATAACGGACAGTAAACATATGACTTTTGTGATATTGTACGCAGACATGACCTACTTCTTTCTGAAAATGGCCTAATTTCTGTGTCAAATGCGTCGGTTAGAGATTTGTTATTTTTTTAATGTACTGCGCTCAGGCTTTCGAATAAGGCCACCCGTTTAAAGGCCTACTGAAACCCGCTACTACCGACCACGCATTCTGATAGTTTATATATCAATGATGAAATATTAACATTGCAACATTGCAAGTTTACTAAATTGCAATTTTTAATTTTGCGCCGAAAAATCCTGCTGAAACGTCTCGGTATGATGGCGGGTGCGTGTGACGTCACGCATTATAGAGGACATTTTGTTCCAGCATTGTTCCCAGCTATTAAAGCGTCTGTTTTCATCGCAAAATTCCACAGTATTATGGACGTCTGTGTTGCTGAATCTTTTGCAATTTGTTCAATGAATAATGGAGACGTCAAAGAAGAAAGCTGTAGGTGGGAAGCGGTGTATTGCGGCCGCCTTTAGCAACACAAACGCAGCCGGTGTTTCATTGTTTACATTCCCGAAAGATGACGGTGAAGCTTTACTATGGATAACGGAGCGGTCAAGCGAACACGGTTGGATTGGACCACACACACAAAGTACAGTGTATTATGCGAAAGATCGTGTTCGGAAGAGGGTCCTTTGCGAAGGGGAGTAATGGGCATCGCCACCACCTGTCGACTGGTGCTGAAGAAAGGTGCGGGACCGACCTTCAGGTTGTACAGGTACAACCATATAATCTCATTAAAACACTAGTAACACAATAAGCAGATAAGGAATTTTCCAGAATTATCCTAGTAAATTCTGGAAAACCAACACAGAAATAGCCTCATTTCTGTGTTGGTTAGAGATTTGTCATTGACAAAATGCGTGTCTATTCAGCTAGTATGCTCCCAGACCTCAACCCCTAAAGGCTTCCTGTAAGTCTCAAGACTGAGGTGTCAACAATGACCTTCTTTTGACCTTCAATGCACCATGACATCATCCCTTGTACTAGTTCTGATCCAAACTGAACTGCCCATGAAGCTGACATTGACCTTGACAGAAGAAGACACTTGTTGTCCTGCAGAGCTCCTCACAGGGTTTGTCACCTCGTTAACGGTAATTCAATCACAGAATCAACAACGTTTGTTCTAATTCTCGGCTTCGTGTTGAGGATGAAGGATGGAAATTAGGTTGCCGGAAATAATTAGATTTCTGGGAACTATTTCGACGGAATTGAAGGTCAGGCAGTAAATTATACTGTAAAAAAGAAATCATATTTTTTTTACATTAAATCATCTTGTAATTGGCTTTTAGAGTTTGTCTCTGCAGTCTGATGTTAACATCATATGTGAATGGACCGGCAAGTGTGTGTATTTTAAGTGGGAATAGGCCGAGAGTAACTTGTAACTTAGCTGCATTTAATGGAGATTAAGCTGTTGCTTAGTTACATTTAATTGAGAGTAATTAGTAACTTAGCTACATTTAATGAAGCGTAACTTGTAACTTAGCTACTTTGATGAAGAGTAACTTGTAACGTAGCTACATTCAAAGGAGAGTAACCCGTAACTTAGCTACATTTAAGTGAGTAATTTGTAACTTAGCTACATTTAATGGAGAGTAACTTGTCACTTAGCTACAATTAATGGAGATTAAGTTGTAGCTTAGTTACATTTAATTGAGAGTAATTAGTAACTTAGCTACATTTAATGAAGAGTAATTAGTAACTTAGCTACATTTAATAAAGAGTAATTAGTAACTTAGCTACATTTAATGAAGAGTAACTTCTAACTTAGCTACATTTAATGAAGAGTAACTTGTAACGTAGCTACATTCAATGGAGAGTAACATGTAACTTAGCTACATTTAATAGTGAGTAAATTGTAACTTAGCTACATTTAATAGCGAGTAAGTAGTAACTTAGCTACACTTGATGGAGAGTAAGTTGTAGCTTAGCTACACTTGATGAAGAGTAACTTGTAACCTAGCTACATTTAATGGAGATTAAGCTGTCGCTTAGTTACATTTAATTGAGAGTAATTAGTAACTTAGCTACATTTAATGAAGAGTAACTTGTGACTTAGCTACATTTAATGAAGAGTAACTTGTAACGTAGCTACATTCAATGGAGAGTAACCTGTAACTTAGCTACATTTAATAGTGAGTAATTTGCAACTTAGCTACATTTAATGGTGAGTAACTTTTCGCTTAGCTACATTTAATGGAGAAAATTGTGTAACTTAGCTACATTTAATGGCGCGTAACCTGTAACCTAGCTACATTTGATCGAGAGTAAGTTGTAGCTTAGCTACGCATAATGGAGAGAAAATCATAGCTTAGCTACATTTAATGGAGAGTAACTTGTCTCTTAACTACATTTAATGGAGATTAAGCTGTCGCCTAGTTACATTTAATTGAGAGTAATTAGTAACTTAGCTACATTTAATGAAGCGTAACGTGTAACTTAGCTACTTTAATGAAGAGTAACTTGTAACGTAGCTACATTCAAAGGAGAGTAACCTGTAACTTAGCTACATTTAATAGTGAGTAATTTGTAACTTAGCTACATTTAATGGAGAGTAACTTGTCACTTAGCTACATTTAATGGAGATTAAGTTGTAGCTTAGTTACACTTAATTGAGAGTAATTAGTAACTTAGCTACATTTAATGAAGAGTAACTTGTAACTTAGCTACATTTAATGAAGAGTAAATTGTAACGCAGCTCCATTAAATGGAGAGTAACCTGTAAGTAACTTAGCTACATTTAATAGTGAGTAATTTGTAACTTAGCTACATTTAATGGAGTGTAACTTTTCACTTAGCTACATTTAATGGAGAAAAATGTGTAATTTAGCTACATTTAATGGCACGTAACCTGTAACTTAGCTACACTTGATGGAGAGTAAGTTGTAGCTTAGCTACGCTTGATGGAGAGTAAATTGTATCTTAGCTACACTTGATGGAGAGTAACTTGTAACTTAGCTACATTTAATGGAGATTAAGCTATAGCTTAAGTACTTTTAATTGAGAGTAATTAGTAACTTAGCTACATTTAATAGAGTAACTTGTAACTTAGCTACATTTAATGAAGAGTAACTTGTAACGCAGCTCCATTAAACGGAGAGTAACCTGTAAGTAACTTAGCTACATTTAATGGAGTAATTTGTCGCTTAGCTACATTTAATGGCGAGTAACTTGTAACTTAGCGACACTTGATGGAGAGTAATTTGTAACTTAGCTACACTTGATGGAGAGTAAGTTGTAGCTTAGCTACACTTGATGGAGAGTAACTTGTAGCTTAGCTACATTCAATGGAGAGTAACTTGTAGCTTAGCTACATTTAATGGAGAGTAACCTGTAGCTTAGCTACATTTAATGGAGAGTAAGTTGTAGCTTAGCTACATTTAATGGAGAGTAACCTGTAGCTTAGCTACATTTAATGGAGAGTAACCTGTAGCTTAGTTTCATTTAATGGAGAGTAACCTGTAGCTTAGCTACATTTAATGGAGAGTAACCTGTAGCTTAGCTACATTTAATGGAGATTAACCTGTAGCTTGGCTACATTTAATGGAGAGTAACCTGTAGCTTAGCTACGTTTAATGGAGAGTAACCTGTAGCTTAGCTACATTTAATTTTCATATCTCAGAACCTTGCAGGGTTATAAATAATGGTGGTCTGCTTCTCTGCTCCCCGGTCATGACTCAGCCGGGACATTGGTTTCAAACACATGACGCACAATCGCCTGCCTCCCCTCCCCCGACCCCACCAGTCCCAACAGGAGCGGTCTAACCTTTCATTGGTGCTGGCGGCAATATTAAGTTTTATGCGGCCTGAGGCATCAAAAGTTTTCTAAAAACTGTCAAGTCAGGCTGGACACAAAGTCACGGAAGAAACAAATGCGAGGCTTCCAAGTTGGATCCTGAGAGTCGTCCAAAGGTGTGTAGCAACAGGGTCGGGGGTTGCGAGGCGGCAATGCCTCCCGCCGACCGGCCCGTCCTCGTGCTTGTCTTGGTCTGACCCTTGGTCTGATATATTGACCGTGCGGGGGAAAGTATTGTTGTGGTGTTTGTCTTCTCGAAAAAGGGCGGCTGACAGGAGAGAACATGTGACGGATGAGGTGGATGCGCCCGACGTGACGGACGCAGTCGTGGTGTGATTGATGGTCTCCAAGTAACGCCACTTCACCTCGTTCAAACCAGGGAGTTGTGTGTTTGGCGAATGGACAGACATTGTGTGAAAGGACAGGTAAATGTTTGCTATGTGGACTGTCTGTTACATTTGGTGAAAAGGGTATGCAGGGCTTGAATTTTGCTGGTGTTTCCTGCCTTTACCCATTCAACATATCTTTACCTTCACTTTACCTACCTTCCCTGCATCCTGGGGTCACACTGGTGCTTCTTTCTTTCACCCATACACGCTGGTGCTTCCTGCCATCACGCAGACAACATATCTTTACCTGCACGTTACCTACCTTCTCTGTATCCTGGAGTCAAACTGGTGCCTCCTTCTTTCACCCAGTCAACATATCTTTACCCACACACTACCTACCTTCTCTGCATTGTGTGGTCATGCTGGTGCTCGTAAAATCAAAACCGGAGCAGTTAGAAAAACTCTTTGCGCAACTTTTAATCAGAAGGGTCCAATATCTTTCTTGTGCGCGTTTGAAGCCGACACAACAAACCCGCTCAGAGGAGATAATGTTTGAATAAAGGTGACGGGTTTTTACAATTGTTTTATTTTGAAGGGGTAATTGCCAACTTCCTGTTGATTTTTGCTGAAGGATGTCATTGAATTAAATGTAGGTCTAAGTGAGACCTACATAGAGGTTTTTCATGTCTCTACGACATTCCTGCCGGAAGTAACAAGCTTCCTAGGAGCATATTTGTCTGTGTTTTATTCCTAGGGGGCGGTAGAGCGCAATTTTAAGTTTTGGGGTTTGTTTTTTTATTAAATCGCAATTTTTACCAGTTTTGATGTGTGTGTCCAGTTTGGTGAGTTTTGAAGCATTTTAAAGGGGTCAAATTACAGCTCAAAGAGGCAAAAATAAAAACATTTTAGGAAACTTTGGTATTGAAGGGGTTTTGCCAACTTCCTGTTGATTTTTGCTGAAGGATGTCAATGAATGAAATGTAGGTCTAAGTGAGACCTACATAGAGGTTTTTCATGTCTCTACGACATTCCTGCTGGAAGTAACGAGCAGTTTTCTCTGTGTTTTCTTCCTAGGAGCATATTTGTCTGTGTTTTATTCCTAGGGGGCGGTAGAGCGCAATTTTGAGTTTTGGGGTTTGATTTTTATTAGAGCGCAATTTTCAACAGTCCTGATGTGTGTTTCCAGTTTGGTGAGTTTTGAAGCATTTTAAGGCGGTCGAATTACAGCTCAAAGAGGGAAAAATGACATTTTTTAGGAAACTTTTGTTTTGAAGGGTTTTTTTTGCCAACTTCCGGTTGATTTTTGCTGACGGATGTCAATGAATGAAATATAGGTCTAAGTGAGACCTACATAGAGGTTTTTTGTGTCTCTATGGCATTCCTACTGGAAGTTACAAGCAGTTGTGTCTGTGTTTTCTTTCTAGGAGCAGTTTTGTCTGTTTTTTTCCTAGGGGGCGCTAGGGCGCAATTTGAGTTTTGGGGTATGATTTTTTATTAGATCGCAATTTTCACCAGTCTTGATGTGTGTGTCAAGTTTGGTGAGTTTTGAAGCATTTTAAGGGGGTCAAATTACATCTCAAAGAGGCAAAAATGTATTTTGATAGTAGGCTAAAATAAATACTTACATTGTGTTTTACCTGCATTATAATACTTAAACAAGACTTTTAAAGTCATTTTGATAGTAGGCTGATATAGACACTTAGATCATGTGTTGCCTTCATTATAACACCCTTTGTAAGACTTTTAAAGTCATTTTGATAGTAGGCTGATATAGACACTTGCATCATGTGTTGCCTTCATTATAGCACTCATGTAAGACTTTTAAAGTCATTTTTGATAGTAGGCTAATATACACACTTAGATCATGTGTTGCCTTCATTATAACACCCTTTATAAGACCTTTAAAGTCATTTTGATAGTAGGCTGATATAGACACTTGCATCATGTGTTGCATTCACTATAACTCTCATGTTAGACTTTTAAAGTCATTTTTGATAGTAGGCTAATATAGACACTTATATCATGTGTTGTCTTCATTATAACACTTATATAAGACTTTTAATGACATTTTGATAGTAGGCTAATGAAACTAATATAGACACTTACATCATGTGTTGCCTTCATTATAACACTCATGTAAGACTTTTAAAGTCATTTTTGATAGTAGGCAAGTATAGACACTTATATCATGTGTTGTCTTCATTAGAACACTTACATAAGACTTTTAATGTAATTTTGATAGTAGGCTAATGAAACTAATATAGACACTTACATCATTTGTTGCCTTCATTATAAGTTATTTTAATAGTAGGCTAATATAGACACTTACATCACAATAACACTTATTTAAGGAATTCCATGTTTTCCATTTTTCTTCCATCATGGCTATTCCAACATTTTGGGATGCCGACCCCAGTTTAGACACTAAACTGCTGCTAAGTTGGATTCAAACAATCATGACGGAGTTTGTTTCTCCTCCAGGAAATTCCACACAAATTATATTACAGGTGCATCCAACTGGAAGCCAGTGCAGGATTAAGAAAAAAAATAAATAATAAAAAGCAATAATTGAATGCGTTGCACTTCCTTCTGCATCACTGCAAGTATCCTCACTTCAGGGAAAGGCACTCATGTTTCGTGCAATGCGCGCACCATCCAGGCGACTCCTCCCTTTCGGCCATTACGCTCCATCCAGCCTTTCCCCCGTCGTGCCTGATTGTTCTCCGAGCGTTTACAAGCCATAACTGCCTTTTAACGGCCGCCGTATAAGCGCCGCCGCCGCCGCCACTGCTGCGTCCGCAAGCTTCCTCCAAGTCCAATTAATTAAAAAAAGCCTGCCATTACCGCTAAGTTATTTATTTATTTCTTAATGAAAGATTAATGACGGAGGGCTGAGTGGCACAAAGACGATCGCTTAGCCTTTTTTTTTCTGTCAGCCGGGCGGGATTTGATTAATGTCCGTGCTCGTCGCGCTGTCATTGACGCAAAGTCGTTTGCGCCGCGTCGGCATTTTCTTCCCCAAATTTCATTCCCTAAGTCTTTCCCTGTTTAACACCGGCAAAGATCTCTTTACACGTGTGTTTTTACGTCCAGATAATACATTGGTGCTTTCATTTTTACCTAGGTAAAAGCACTTTGAGTCATTAGAGAAAAGTGCTATATAAATATAATTCACTTCACTCTTCTCATGAGTATTAGTTGGTTAGATTGTGTGGAAAAGTTGCACGGATCAAGGGAAATAATTGTATTTGTTGTTAGAGGGCCAGATTTAATAAGATCTAAATCGCACACGTGCTAACAAAACAAAACAACCGCCTTATTTAAATAGGCTTTTTTTTTTTAAGGGTCGTGACATTGCTGGTTTTGCGAGCAGAGGAGCACTTTCGGAAGCGCAAGCACACAGAGTACTTACAAGCAGACACAGCGCGTAGACAGAAAAGGGAAAATGGACACATTTTGGTGTAAAAAGTAACGATAAAGAAGTGATCCTCCATTATAATTATATTATCTCCATGTGTCACTTGCTCAGCAACAGCTCTTCCTGAGGGTGTTTCAGTGTTATAACTTCACCTCTAGCTTTACTTTTTACACCAAAATGCATCTGTTCTCCCTTTTCTGTCAGCCGAGCGTGATTTGTTTAATGTCCGTGCTCGTCGCGCTGTCATTGACGCAAAGTCGTAGCGCCGCGTCGGCATTTTCTTCCCCAAATTTCATTCCCTAAGTCTTTCCCTGTTTAACACCGGCAAAGATCTCTTTACACGTGTGTTTTTACGTCCAGATAATACATTGGTGCTTTCATTTTTACCTAGGTAAAAGCACTTTGAGTCATTAGAGAAAAGCGCTATATAAATATAATTCACTTCACACTCTTCTCATGAGTATTAGTTGGTTAGATTGTGTGGAAAAGTTGCACGGATCAAGGGAAATAATCGTATTTGTTGTTAAAGGGCCAGATTTATTAAGATCCAAATAGCACACGTGCTAACAAAACAAAACAACCGCCTTATTTAAATATGCATTTTTTTTAAGGGTCGTGATATTGCTGGTTTTACGAGCAGAGGAGCACGTTCGGAAGCGCAAGCACACAGAGTACTTACAAGCAGACACAGCGCGTAGACAGAAAAGGGAAAATGGACACATTTTGGTGTAAAAAGTAAGGATAAAGAAGTGATCCTCCATTATAATTATATTATCTCCATGTGTCACTTGCTCAGCAACAACTCTTCCTGAGGGTGTTTCAGTGTTATAACTTCACCTCTAGCTTTACTTTTTACACCAAAATGCATCTGTTCTCCCTTTTCTGTCAGCCGAGCGTGATTTGTTTAATGTCCGTGCTCGTCGCGCTGTCATTGACGCAAAGTCGTTTGCGCCGCGTCGGCATTTTCTTCCCCAAATTTCATTCCCTAAGTCTTTCCCTGTTTAACACCGGCAAATATCTCTTTACACGCGTGTCTTTACGTCCAGATAATACATTGGTGCTTTCATTTTTCCCTAGGTAAAAGCACTTTGAGTCACAAGAGAAAAGCGCTATATAAATATAATTCACTTCACACTTTTCTCATGAGTATCAGTTGGTTAAAATGCGTGGAAAAGTTGCACGGATCAAGGGAAATAATCGTATTTGTTGTTAAAGGGCCAGATTTATTAAGATCCAAATAGCACACGTGCTAACAAAACAAAACAACCGCCTTATTTAAATATGCATTTTTTTTAAGGGTCGTGATATTGCTCGTTTTACGAGCAAAGCGCAAGCACACAGAGTACTTACAAGCAGACACAGCGCGTAGACAGAAAAGGGAAAATGGACACATTTTGGTGTAAAAAGTCAAGATAAAGAAGTGATCCCCCATTATAATTATATTATCTCCATGTGTCACTTGCTCAGCAACAGCTCTTCCTGAGGGTGTTTCAGTGCTATAACTTCACCTTTATCTTTACCTTTATACCAAAATGCATCTGTTCTTCCTTTTCTGTCAGCCGAGCGTGATTTGATTAATATCCGTGCTCGTCGCGCTGTCATTGATGCAAAGTTGTAGCGCTGCGTCGGCATTTTCTTCCCCAAATTTCATTCCCTAAGTCTGTTTAACACCTGCAAAGATCTCTTTACACGTGTGTCTTTACGTCCAGATAATACATTGGTGCTTTCATTTTTACCTAGGTAAAAGCGCTTTGAGTCACTAGAGAAAAGCGCTATATAAATATAATTCACTTCACACTTTTCTCATGAGTATTAGTTGGTTAGATTGCGTGGAAAAGTTGCACGGATCAAGGGAAATAATCGTATTTGTTGTTAAAGGGCCAGATTTATTAAGATCCAAATAGCACACGTGCTAACAAAACAAAACAACCGCCTTATTTAAATATGCATTTTTTTAAGGGTCGTGATATTGCTGGTTTTACGAGCAAAGCGCAAGCACACAGAGTACTTACAAGCAGACACAGCGCGTAGACAGAAAAGGGAAAATGGACACATTTTGGTGTAAAAAGTCAAGATAAAGAAGTGATCCCCCATTATAATTATATTATCTCCATGTGTCACTTGCTCAGCAACAGCTCTTCCTGAGGGTGTTTCAGTGTTATAACTTCACCTCTAGCTTTACTTTTTACACCAAAATGGATCTGTTCTCCCTTTTCTGTCAGCCGAGCGTGATTTGTTTAATGTCCGTGCTCGTCGCGCTGTCATTGACGCAAAGTCGTTTGCGCCGCGTCGGCATTTTCTTCCCCAAATTTCATTCCCTAAGTCTTTCCCTGTTTAACACCGGCAAAGATCTCTTTACACGTGTGTCTTTACGGCCAGATAATACATTGGTGCTTTCATTTTTACTTAGGTAAAAGCACTTTGAGTCACTAGAGAAAAGCGCTATACAAATATATATTTCACTTCACACTTTTCTCATGAGTATTAGTTGGTTAGATTGCGTGGAAAAGTTGCACGGATCAAGGGAAATAATCGTATTTGTTGGTAAAGGGCTAAATTTAATAAGTTCCAAATAGCACACGTGCTAACAAAACAAAGCAACCGCCTTATTTAAATATGCATTTTTTTTAAGGGTCGTGATATTGCTGGTTTTACGAGCAGAGGAGCACGTTCGGAAGCGCAAGCACACAGAGTACTTACAAGCAGACACAGTGCGTAGACAGAAAAGGGAGAATGGACGCATTTTGGTGTAAAATGTCAAGATAAAGAAGTGATCCCCCCTTATAATTATATTATCTGCATGTGTCACTTGCTCAGCGACACCTCTTCCTGAGGGTGTTTCAGTGTTATAACTTCACCTTTATCTTTACCTTTTACACCAAAATGCATCCGTTCTTCCTTTTCTGTCAGCCGAGCGTGATTTGAGTAATGTCCGTGCTCGTCGCGCTGTCATTGACGCAAAGTCGTAGCGCCGCGTCGGCATTTTCTTCCCCAAATTGCATTCCCTAAGTCTTTCCCTGTTTAACACCGGCAAAGATCTCTTTACACGTGTGTTTTTACGTCCAGATAATACATTGGTGCTTTCATTTTTACCTAGGTAAAAGCACTTTGAGTCACTAGAGAAAAGCGCTATATAAATATAATTCACTTCACACTTTTCTCATGAGTATCAGTTGGTTAGATTGCGTGGAAAAGTTGCACGGATCAAGGGAAATAATCGTATTTGTTGTTAAAGGGCCAGATTTATTAAGATCCAAATAGCACACGTGCTAACAAAACAAAACAACCGCCTTATTTAAATATGCATTTTTTTTAAGGGTCGTGATATTGCTGGTTTTACGAGCAAAGCGCAAGCACACAGAGTACTTACAAGCAGACACAGCGCGTAGACAGAAAAGGGAAAATGGACACATTTTGGTGTAAAAAGTCAAGATAAAGGAGTGATCCCCCATTATAATTATATTATCTCCATGTGTCACTTGCTCAGCAACAGCTCTTCCTGAGGGTGTTTCAGTGTTATAACTTCACCTCTAGCCTTACTTTTTACACCAAAATGCATCTGTTCTCCCTTTTCTGTCAGCCGAGCGTGATTTGATTAATGTACGTGCTCGTCGCGCTGTCATTGACGCAAAGTCGTTTGCGCCGCGTCGGCATTTTCTTCCCCAAATTTCATTCCCTAAGTTTTTCCCTGTTTAACACCGGCAAAGATCTCTTTACACGCGTGTCTTTACGTCCAGATAATACATTGGTGCTTTCATTTTTACCTAGGCAAAAGCGCTTTGAGTCACTAGAGAAAAGCACTATATAAATATAATTCACTTCACACTTTTCTCATGAGTATCAGTTGGTTAGATTGCGTGGAAAAGTTGCACGGATCAAGGGAAATAATCGTATTTGTTGTTAAAGGGCCAGATTTATTAAGATCCAAATAGCACACGTGCTAACAAAACAAAGCAACCGCCTTATTTAAATATGCATTTTTTTTAAGGGTCGCGATATTGCTGGTTTTACGAGCAGAGGAGCACGTTCGGAAGCGCAAGCACACAGAGTACTTACAAGCAGACACAGTGCGTAGACAGAAAAGGGAGAATGGACGCATTTTGGTGTAAAATGTCAAGATAAAGAAGTGATCCCCCCTTATAATTATATTATCTGCATGTGTCACTTGCTCAGCGACACCTCTTCCTGAGGGTGTTTCAGTGTTATAACTTCACCTTTATCTTTACCTTTTACACCAAAATGCATCCGTTCTTCCTTTTCTGTCAGCCGAGCGTGATTTGAGTAATGTCCGTGCTCGTCGCGCTGTCATTGACGCAAAGTCGTTTGCGCCGCGTCGGCATTTTCTTCCCCAAATTTCATTCCCTAAGTCTTTCCCTGTTTAACACCGGCAAAGATCTCTTTACACGCGTGTCTTTACGTCCAGATAATACATTGGTGCTTTCATTTTTCCCTAGGTAAAAGCACTTTGAGTCACTAGAGAAAAGCGCTATATAAATATAATTCACTTCACACTTTTCTCATGAGTATCAGTTGGTTAGATTGCGTGGAAAAGTTGCACGGATCAAGGGAAATAATCGTATTTGTTGTTAAAGGGCCAGATTTATTAAGATCCAAATAGCACACGTGCTAACAAAACAAAACAACCGCCTTATTTAAATATGCATTTTTTTTGAGGGCCGTGATATTGCTGGTTTTACGAGCAAAGCGCAAGCACACAGAGTACTTACAAGCAGACACAGCGCGTAGACAGAAAAGGGAAAATGGACACATTTTGGTGTAAAAAGTCAAGATAAAGAAGTGATCCTCCATTATAATTATATTATCTCCATGTGTCACTTGCTCAGCAACAGCTCTTCCTGAGGGTGTTTCAGTGTTATAACTTCACCTCTAGCTTTACTTTTTACACCAAAATGCATCCGTTCTCCCTTTTCTGTCAGCCGAGCGTGATTTGATTAATGTCCGTGCTCGTCGCGCTGTCATTGACGCAAAGTCGTTTGCGCCGCGTCGGCATTTTCTTCCCCAAATTTCATTCCCTAAGTTTTTCCCTGTTTAACACCGGCAAATATCTTTTTACACGTGTGTCTTTACGTCCAGATAATACATTGGTGCTTTCATTTTTACCTAGGCAAAAGCGCTTTGAGTCACTAGAGAAAAGCACTATATAAATATAATTCACTTCACACTTTTCTCATGAGTATTAGTTGGTTAGATTGCGTGGAAAAGTTGCACGGATCAAGGGAAATAATCGTATCTGTTGTTAAAGGGCCAGATTTATTAAGATCCAAATAGCACACGTGCTAACAAAACAAAACAACCGCCTTATTTAAATATGCATTTTTTTTAAGGGTCGTGATATTGCTGGTTTTACGAGCAGAGGAGCACGTTCGGAAGCGCAAGCACACAGAGTACTTACAAGCAGACAGTGCGTAGACAGAAAAGGGAGAATGGACACATTTTGATGTAAAAAGTCAAGATAAAGAAGTGATCCCCCATTATAATTATATTATCTGCATGTGTCACTTGCTCAGCGACACCTCTTCCTGAGGGTGTTTCAGTGTTATAACTTCACCTTTATCTTTACCTTTTACACCAAAATGCATCCATTCTCCCTTTTCTATCAGCCGAGCGTGATTTGATTAATGTCCGTGCTCGTCGCGCTGCCATTGACGCAAAGTTGTAGCGCCGCGTCGGCATTTTCTTCCCCAAATTTCATTCCGTAAGTCTTTCCCTGTTTAACACCGGCAAAATTTTCGTTATACTCGTGTGTTTACGTCTAGATAATACATTGGTGCTTTCATTTTTACCTAGGTAAAAGCGCTTTGAGTCACTAGAGAAAAGCACTATATAAATATAATTCACTTCACACTTTTCTCATGAGTATTAGTTGGTTAGATTGCGTGGAAAAGTTGCACGGATCAAGGGAAATAATCGTATTTGTTGTTAAAGGGCCAGATTTAATAAGATCCAAATAGCACACGTGCTAACAAAACAACTGCGTGTGCTATTAGTGGCTGTGGCCGCCTTATTTAAATATCCTTTTTTTTTAAGGGTCGTGACATTGCTGGTTTTACGAGCAGAGGAGCACGTTCCGAAGTGCAAGCACACAGAGTACTTACAAGCAGACAGAAAAGGGAGAATGGACGCATTTCGGTGTGAAAAGTAAAGATAAAGAAGTGATCTCCATTATAAATATATTATCTGCATGTGTCACTTGCTCAGCGCCACCACTTCCTGAGGGTTTTTAAGTGTTATATCTTCACCTTAATCTTGACTTTTTACACCAAAATGCGTCCATTCTACCTTTTTTCATCCACACACTGTATCTGCTTGTAAGTACTCTGTGTGTGTGCGCTGCCAAACATGCTCCCCTGCTAGATAAACTGACTCATTTAGGTGTCCTGATCACTTCCAAATTTAGTACACCAGGGTGCTAAATTTTGCATTTTCACCTGCCATCAACATTTATTTAGAATATTAATACATTTCTGATCCAATAACACACACAATCCACTTCGCACACTGTGAACGACTCACGCTGTTGTCGTGCGGGTTCCATGGACCACTCAGGAAGGACACGATTTGAGCAGGTTTGACTCTCGTTTAGTTTGCAATAAAGGATGTCTTTTGCGCCCTCTGCGGATGTCTCGCTCTCCGTGTCTCGCTCCTCGTCCCTCGCTCTCCGGTCCGCGCTTTAGTCGGCCGCGTCTCCGTCTCTCGTGTCTTGCTTCCTGTTTCTTCTGCTCTCCTCCTTCAGCCTCACCCTCCTCGGCTGCTGTTTTTTTTATACAGCCAGAGGAGATAAGTTGATTGTGCGCCCGTGCTTGATCCACGCACCTGAACCCAATTGCGGCGTTGCTCCCGGCACACTCCACCTCTTCACTCGGTCGCATTCTCCGCCTCCTTGCCGCCATCTTGGTGCCCTGCCCCGCTGCTCGTTTGCCGGCTGCACCTCTCCACAAACACGTTTAGTGGATCAGATTTGTGTTTTAGGACAAACAAACATTTAGTAAATCAGGTCCTAACTGAACCTAAGGGATAAATATCTCCTTTAAATTGCCTGTTCTGCCACCTGCAGGACAGGAGTGGAACTACAACAACAATAGCATTATAACGATTCAATCATTAGCTTAGAAATTAATAATACATACTTTGGATTATGACACTTCTAAAATGACAACATATGTCAAACTTTGCGCTTACATTTATGCAACCTTTTATTGTCCATTTTATTTAGCTTCAAATTTAAGTAATTTTATATATATATATATATATATATATATATATATATATATATATATTTTTTATAGCTTAGGTTGATAATAGTACAAAACAAAAAGACAAATAATTTAACAAGATATTTTGGTACTATATGGTATTATTAAGAAGAAAAAAATTGCAAACATTTTTGATTTGCTTGAAATGTTTCACAATTATTGTATTTTAATTAAGACTTTGATATTATCTTGATTGGCTAATTATTGTCACACTTGTTGCTGTAGTTAAAAGAGACTCTTTTTTTTAAAATGAGCACATTTCAGTCTAAAAAGTGAGTCCACGTTGATGTTTTCCACAGCGTGGGAAGCACGTTATGCCCGGAGATGTTTTCCCGGTCAAAGTGCGAGGAGCGTGTTGCTGTGGCGAGAAAACACAAGCCAGTGAGATTTGTGGCCTTGCGTACACAATCTGGAAAGTCTTATTTTTACACCAGTGATGATGCATCTTACCACAAATAACACTCTAGCAGTTGCCCTCTAGTGGGTGCCCCTGACCAGTACACACTGGCACGGGAGTCCCGTATTCAGGTTGGATCAAGTATTTTGTTTTCATCCACCAGTATGATTTTCTTTTCGGCAGTAAATAGATAGGACTTTTCAGTCCGGCATGTTTCTCTCTCTCGCTCCAAATCCTACATTTGTGTATCGGACCGGCTGCTGCTAATATAAGCATGGCAGGTGATTGGATGATCAGTCCCAGCTAGGTAATCCAATCACCTGCCAGCTGTGCTTCGAGGCCGGTCCTTACACCCCCCACATAAACACGAGGACAGAATCATTATTCATGTAATTTAATGGATTACTATAATATATATATTCGGAAATATAATAATAGCAGGGGTTTGGCGTACTAAGTACTACCAAATACGAAGTGCTAAATGGTGTGCAAAGTAAAAAATTAATACAAGTTGTATTAGTGGGTTGATATTTTTATACATATATATATACACATGTATACATATATACACAAATATATATATATATATATATATATATATATACACATGTATACATATATACACAAATATATAAATATACATATATACACGTATACATAGATATATACACACACACACACACATATATATATATACATGTATTCTTATGTCCACATATATATGCATGTATATATATATACATATATATATATATATATATATATATATATATATATATTTATATATAAATATATATATATATATATATATATATATATATATATATATATATATATATATATATATATATGTATATGTATGTTTTTATGTATCAATCAATCAATCAATCAATGTTTATTTATATAGCCCCAAATCACAAATGTCTCAAAGGACTGCACAAATCATTACGACTAGAACATCCTCGGAAGAACCCACAAAAGGGCAAGGAAAACTCACACCCAGTGGGCAGGGAGAATTCACATTCAGTGGGACGCCAGTGACAATGCTGACTATGAGAAACCTTGGAGAGGACCTCAGATGTGGGCAACCCCCCCCCCCCTCTAGGGGACCGAAAGCAATGGATGTCGAGCGGGTCTAACATGATACTGTGAAAGTTCAATCCATAGTGGCTCCAAGACAGCAGTGAGAGTCCCGTCCACAGGAAACCATCTCAAGCGGATCAGCAGCGTAGAGATGTCCCCAACCGATACAGGCGAGCGGTCCATCCTGGGTCCCGACGAGCGGTCCATCCTGGGTCTCGACTCTGGACAGTCAGTACTTCATCCATGGTCATCGGACCGGACCCCCTCCACAAGGGAGGGGGGGACATAGGAGAAAGAAAAGAAGCGGCAGATCAACTGGTCTAAAAAGGAGGTCTATTTAAAGGCTAGAGTATACAGATGAGTTTTAAGATGAGACTTAAATGCTTCTACTGAGGTAGCATCTCGAACTGTTACCGGGAGGGCATTCCAGAGTACTGGAGCCCGAACGGAAAACGCTCTATAGCCCGCAGACTTTTTTTGAGCTCTAGGAATCACTAATAAGCCGGAGTCTTTTGAACGCAGATTTCTTGCCGGGACATACGGTACAATACAATCGGCAAGATAGGATGGAGCTAGACCGTGTAGTATTTTATACGTAAGTAGTAAAACCTTAAAGTCACATCTTAAGTGCACAGGAAGCCAGTGCAGGTGAGCCAGTACAGGCGTAATATGATCAAACTTTCTTGTTCTTGTCAAAAGTCTAGCAGCCGCATTTTGTACCAACTGTAATCTTTTAATGCTAGACATGGGGAGACCCGAAAATAATACGTTACAGTAATCGAGACGAGACGTAACAAACGCATGGATAATGATTTCAGCGTCTTTAGTGGACAAAATGGAGCGAATTTTAGCGATATTACGGAGATGAAAGAAGGCCGTTTTAGTAACGCTTTTAATGTGTGACTCAAAGGAGAGAGTTGGGTCGAAGATAATACCCAGATTTTTTACAGAGTCACCTTGTTTTATTATTTGGTTGTCAAATGTTAAAGTTGTATTACTAAATAGAGGTCGGTGTCTAGCAGGACCGATAATCAGCATTTCCGTTTTTTTGGCATTAAGTTGCAAAAAGTTAGCGGACATCCATTGTTTAATTTCATTAAGACACGCTTCCAACTGACTACAGTCCGGCGTGTTGGTCAGCTTTAGGGGCATGTAAAGTTTGGTGTCATCAGCATAACAGTGAAAGCTTATACCGTATTTGCGTATGACGTCACCTAGCGGCAGCATGTAGATGCTGAAGAGTACAGGGCCAAGGACCGAACCCTGGGGAACTCCACACGTTACCTTAACATAGTCCGAGGTCACACTGTTATAGGAGACGCACTGCATCCTATCAGTAAGATAAGAGTTAAACCATGACAGGGCTGAGTCTGACATACCAATTCGTATTTTGATACGCTCTAATAAAATATTATGATCGACGGTATCGAAAGCAGCGCTAAGATCGAGGAGCAGCAACATAGATGACGCATCAGAGTCCATCGTTAGCAATAGATCATTAGTCAGTTTTGCGAGGGCTGTCTCAGTCGAGTGATTTGCCCTGAAACCGGATTGAAAGGTTTCACATAGATTGTTAAACGCTAAGTGCTCATTTAGCTGCTCTGCAACAATTTTTTCGAGGATTTTCGAAATAAAGGGAAGGTGAGACACCGGTCGGTAGTTTACCATGAGGTCTGGATGGAGGTTAGGTCTTTTAAGGAGAGGATGAATAACCGCTTTTTTGAATGCAACGGGAACAGTGCCCGAGGAAAGTGATAAGTTTATAATATTTAGCACTGATGGACCTAATAATACAAAAAGCTCCTTGATAAGTTTCCCAGGAAGTGGGTCAAGTAAACATGTTGTTTGTTTTATTCCATTTACACGTTGTAACAATCCTTCTAATGTTATTTCATCAAAACGAGAGAAACTATTTTGGATATTTGCAGTATCCGCCGTATATACAATCGTATCTGTGTTACTATAACCCCGTTGTAGCTGGGACGCATTGTCTTTAATCTCCTTTCTAATAAGTTCAATTTTCTTATTAAAGAACTTCATAAAGTCATCTGCCGAATGGGTGGAGCTACTGGAAGGAGTCCCTTGTTGGGTTAGCGATGCTACTGTACTAAACAAAAATTTTGGATCGTTTTTATTAATGCGGATGAGATTTGAGTAATAATTAGTTTTAGCTAAGGTAAGCATGCGTTTATAAGTTATTAAACTATCACTCCATGCTTGATGGTGCACCTCAAGTTTAGTCGTGCGCCATTTGCGTTCCAGCTTTCTACATAATAATTTCTGAGCTCTAGTTTCTTCAGTAAACCATGGCGTACGCCTTTTTGGAGCCTTTTTTAACTTCAGCGGTGCTATACTATCAATGGTTTCGCGCAGGGCGTTGTTAAAGTTGTTAGTGAGGTTATCAATAGAGCCCACATACTTTGGGAACGGTGCCATTACCGAGGGCAGTAGGTCCGCAAGAGTCGTCGTTGTGGCAGCATTAATGTTGCGGCTGCTATAGCAGTTATTATTATTATTAGCTTGCCGAACATGAGTCTGTATAAGGTAATGATCGGACATTACTTTAGTATACGGGAGTATCATAACTTTGGAGACGGTGATACCTCTGACAAGCACTAGGTCTATCGTATTACCGCTGCGATGCGTCGGTTCATTTATTATTTGTGTAAGACCACAGCTATCAATTATAGTCTGGAGCGCCACGCACGGTGGGTCCAATGGGGTATTCATATGGATATTAAAGTCCCCCATTATAATTATATTATCGGCGTGCGTCACTAGATCAGCAACAAACTCTGAGAATTCACTAATAAAGTCCGAATAGGGCCCTGGGGGGCGGTAGATAACGGCCAGGCACAGAGGCAGAGGTGTGGCAGACTTCATAGAAAGCACCTCAAACGATTTATATTTATTATTTAAGTTAGGACTAAAGTTAAAGTTTTCGTTGTATATTAGTGCGACACCCCCTCCCCTTTTGAGGTGACGGGCAATATGCGCATTCGTATAGTTAGGAGGGGATGCCTCATTTATCGCAAAAAAGTCGTCTGGTTTAAGCCAGGTTTCGCTAAGACCGATGACGTTAAGGTTGTTGTCTCTAATGACCTCATTGACTAATAACGTTTTGGGAGACAAAGATCTGATGTTTAGAAAGCCCATATTATAGGTAGTGGGCTGTTTTAAGGAGTTGTTGATAAAATTATCCGTAGTAGCAATATTAATAATGTTGCGTTTATTATGCGCAGTGTACTTAAAATAATTACGACCATATCTAGGAATTGATATGACGGGAATTTTCAGATTGTCTACTTGGCGCTGCGATAAACTGAACGCATCATAATTTGCCACCTCAGTAGAACGCATGTCTAACTCTGACGTAGTCATAGACACAGTAGAAAAAACATTTTGTGAGTTGTGTATTATTCTACGAAAATTGCTATGTGTACAGGGATCATCCAGCCTGGCGCTGGCTAGTTCTAACTTAACTGACTCCATACCCAGGCTAGCAGGCTCTGTAATTGCCTGTGACCGGGCTTGCTCTAGTGCAGTTAGTGCAGTATGTATATATATATATATATACATATATATATATACACATACATATATATGTGTATATAAGAATACATATATATATATATACACATGTATACATATATATTTACGCATATATATATATATATATATATAGAGAGAGAGAGAGAGAGAGAGAGAGAGAGAGAGAGAGAGAGAGAGAGAGAGAGAGAGGAGAGAGAGAGTATAGTATATAATAATATAAAATGTTTTTTTTGTCCTAATTAAGAGGAATGTTTTGACAGTGGAACGTTTGAAGTGGGTTGAGAAATGTAGAAGGAGTAGTCGCCATAAAAAAGGGTAAAAATAGGTTTTGAAAAACTGAACATTTTGGGAATTCCTGGATTTTTTTTATTTGGAAAAGTACTAGTCTGAATGTACAGGTTGAGTTGAAGGTGGAAAGGTTAGAATCGGTTGAAAAATGTGTAAATTTTGGGAGTTTTCAAACTCTAATATAAGACTTTTAAAGTCATTTTGATAGTAGGCTAATATAACTAAAATAGAAACTTACAAGACAAGCCATTTTCTGCGCCAGCTTTGCAGAATGTTAAAAAGATGCAAACATAGAAGACACGGGCAGTAGTTTATCGAGGATCTATTATTGTATCATGTTCTACCATTTCCCGGGCACGCTGCCACGCCCCCTCGCCGTTGTCAGGGCGGCACACGTGGCAGAGGTCGGCCGCCATGGTGACACAACGGTCATTAGCTTGGACAGCCGGCTTTGACTCTGTGACCCGCGACGCATCTGATGAACGTGTCCTGATAACTCATTAATATTCATGAGCTTCTACCTGACCGGAATGATTTTGCTCTGCGTGTCGGAGTCGCCCCGTATTTTAGCCTTTTATTGTTTTAGGGAAATTTTTTCAAATGTAGCTCAGAATATTCCAATTAAGTTGATCCTATGTATGAATTGTTGAATATAGTAAGTGTACTGTTTGTCTTGGGTGCTTGTATTTTGGAGTGCTGTACGCCAGGAAGTGACATTGAGGAATGTGGGCTTTTGGAGTCGGAGAAGAAGCTTAGCTTCGGTGTTG
The DNA here is from genome assembly GCF_033978795.1 of Nerophis ophidion. Lineage (NCBI taxonomy): Eukaryota > Metazoa > Chordata > Actinopteri > Syngnathiformes > Syngnathidae > Nerophis > Nerophis ophidion. Next base: position 66,944,024 of record NC_084619.1, on the reverse strand, counting down.
GAGTTTGTGTAGCTACTGGACAGAAGTTTACCGAAACTTATTACACTGAGCCTTGACGGGAGACTTGCACCAACCCAGAGATTAGTGAACAGTGGAATTATCGGGAAAAATTTTACGCCAACAAAGAGGAAAGAATTTAACTACACCAACAAAGAGCTAAGCGTTACGATACACAAACAAAGAGCTAAAACCAAGCCCCATGAAAGAAGAGCTGGGAACTAAGCTACACGAATAAAGAACTGGATTTAACCTACAAGAACGAAGAGCTAAGAGTTAAGTTATACAAATGAAGAGCTTAGAATTCAGCTACACAAACAAAGAGCTAAAACTAAGCCGCATGAATGAAGAGCTAGGAATTATGCTACAAGAACAAAAAGCTAGGAATTATGCTACAAGAACAAAGTGCTAAGACTTCAGCTACACGAACAAAGGGCAAGATTTAAGATACAGGAATGAAGAGCCAGGAAATAAGCGACAAAAACAAAGAGCCACTCATTAAGATACACGAACAAAGGGCAAGATTTAAGATACAGGAACGAAGAGCCAGGAAATAAGCGACAAAAAACGAAGGGCTACTCATTAAGATACATGAACAAAGGGCAAGATTTAAGATACAGGAACGAAGAGCCAGTAAATAAGCGACAAAAAACGAAGAGCTACTCATTAAGATACACGAACGAAGGGCAAGATTTAAGATACAGGAACGAAGAGCCAGGAAATAAGCGATAAAAAACGAATGGCTACTCATTAAGATACATGAACAAAGGGCAAGATTTGAGATACAGGAACGAAGAGCCAGGAAATAAGCGACAAAAAACAAAGTGCTACTCATTAAGATACATGAACAAAGGGCAAGATTTAAGATACAGGAACGAAGAGCCAGGAAATAAGCGACAAAAACGAAGAGCTACTCATTAAGATACATGAACGAAGGGCAAGATTTAAGATACAGGAAGGAAGAGCCAGGAAATAAGCGACAAAAAACGAAGAGCTACTCATTAAGATACACGAACAAAGGGCAAGATTTAAGATACAGGAACGAAGAGCCAGGAAATAAGTGACAAAAACAAAGAGCCACTCATTAAGATACATGAACGAAGGGCAAGATTTAAGATACAGGAAGGAAGAGCCAGGAAATAAGCGACAAAAAACGAAGAGCTACTCATTAAGATACACGAACAAAGGGCAAGATTTAAGATACAGGAACGAAGAGCCAGGAAATAAGTGACAAAAAACGAAGAGCTACTCATTAAGATACATGAACAAAGGGCAAGATTTAAGATACAGGAACGAAGGGCCAGGAAATAAGCGACAAAAAACGAAGAGCTACTCATTAAGATACATGAACAAAGGGCAAGATTTAAGATACAGGAACGAAGAGCCAGGAAATAAGCGACAAAAACGAAGAGCTACTCATTAAGATACACAAACAAAGAGCAAGAAATTAAGTCGTACAAACAAAGCGCTAAGAATTCAGCGACAACAACGAAGGGCTAGGAATTATGCTACATGAACAAAGTGGTAAAAATTCAGCTACAAGAACGAAGAGCTAGGAATTATGCTACATGCACAAATGCTAAGAATCAAGCTACAGGAACAAAGAGATAAAACTAAGCCGCATGAATGAAGAGCTAGGAATTATGCTACAAGAACAAAAAGCTAGGAATTATGCTACAAGAACAAAGTGCTAAGACTTCAGCTACACGAACAAAGGGCAAGATTTAAGATACAGGAAAGAAGAGCCAGGAAATAAGCGACAAAAAACGAAGAGCTACTCATTAAGATACATGAACAAAGGGCAAGATTTGAGATACAGGAACGAAGAGCCAGGAAATAAGCGACAAAAACAAAGAGCTACTCATTAAGATACACGAACAAAGGGCAAGATTTAAGATACAGGAACGAAGAGCCAGGAAATAAGTGACAAAAAACGAAGAGCTACTCATTAAGATACATGAACGAAGGGCAAGATTTAAGATACAGGAAGGAAGAGCCAGGAAATAAGCGACAAAAAACGAAGAGCTACTCATTAAGATACACGAACAAAGGGCAAGATTTAAGATACAGGAACGAAGAGCCAGGAAATAAGTGACAAAAAACGAAGAGCTACTCATTAAGATACATGAACGAAGGGCAAGATTTAAGATACAGGAAGGAAGAGCCAGGAAATAAGCGACAAAAAACGAAGAGCTACTCATTAAGATACACGAACAAAGGGCAAGATTTAAGATACAGGAACGAAGAGCCAGGAAATAAGTGACAAAAAACGAAGAGCTACTCATTAAGATACATGAACAAAGGGCAAGATTTAAGATACAGGAACGAAGGGCCAGGAAATAAGCGACAAAAAACGAAGAGCTACTCATTAAGATACATGAACAAAGGGCAAGATTTAAGATACAGGAACGAAGAGCCAGGAAATAAGCGACAAAAACGAAGAGCTACTCATTAAGATACACAAACAAAGAGCAAGAAATTAAGTCGTACAAACAAAGCGCTAAGAATTCAGCGACAACAACGAAGGGCTAGGAATTATGCTACATGAACAAAGTGGTAAAAATTCAGCTACAAGAACGAAGAGCTAGGAATTATGCTACATGCACAAATGCTAAGAATCAAGCTACAGGAACAAAGAGATAAAACTAAGCCGCATGAATGAAGAGCTAGGAATTATGCTACAAGAACAAAAAGCTAGGAATTATGCTACAAGAACAAAGTGCTAAGACTTCAGCTACACGAACAAAGGGCAAGATTTAAGATACAGGAAAGAAGAGCCAGGAAATAAGCGACAAAAAACGAAGAGCTACTCATTAAGATACATGAACAAAGGGCAAGATTTGAGATACAGGAACGAAGAGCCAGGAAATAAGCGACAAAAACAAAGAGCTACTCATTAAGATACACGAACAGAGGGCAAGATTTGAGATACAGGAACGAAGAGCCAGGAAATAAGCGACAAAAACGAAGAGCTACTCATTAAGATACACAAACAAAGAGCAAGAAATTAGTCGTACAACCAAAGTGCTAAGAATTCAGCGACAGGAACGAAGAGCCAGGAATGATGCTACATGAACAAAGTGGTAAAAATTCAGCTACAAGAACGAAAAGCTAGGAATTATGCTACATGCACAAATGCTAAGAATCAAGCTACAAGAACAAAGAGCTAAAACTAAGCCACATGAACGTAGAGCTCGGAATTAAGATACACGAAGAAAGAGCACGGAATTATGCTACATGAACGAAATGCTGAGAATGCAGCAAAAAAAAGGGCTAGATTTAAGCTATTACGTACCCTGGATCCATCAGGCGGTACTGCATCAAAACGCCACATCAGCGTGTAAAGAATATCACCACATTGGCTCAGGAACACTTCAGGAAACCACTGTCAGTAATTACAGTTGGTCGCTACATCTGTAAGTGCAAGTTAAAACTCTACTATGCAAAGCCAAAGCTATTTATCAACAACACCCAGAAACGCTTTGCTGGACCTGAGCTCAACTAAGTCGGACTGATCCAAAGCTGAAAAGTGTTCTGTGGTCTGACGAATCCACATTTCACATTGTTTTAGGAAAATGTGGATGTCGTTTCCTCCGGACCAAAGAGGAATAGAACCATCCGGATCGTTCTAGGCGGCATGTGTGATGGTATGGGGGTGGATTAGTGGCCAAGGCATGGGTAACTTACACATCTGTGAAGGCACCTTAATGCTGAAAGGTACAAACAGCTTTTGGAGCATAAAGGGAAGAAGATTAAGAGCTGTTCAGTAGGATTTAAGGT
>NC_084619.1:66895247-66932747 GCF_033978795.1 Nerophis ophidion | reverse complement strand
TGACATTAGTTTTGGACGATACCACAAATTTAGGTATCGATCCGATACCAAGTAGTTACAGGATCCTACATTGGTCATATTCAAAGTTCCCATGTGTCCAGGGGTGTATTTACTGACTTTATAAACATAATATGAACAAAAAAAAAAGAAAAAATATTTTGTGATGCTAAAAAATAATCGACTACATACGCTCTTGTACTTTGTATCATTACAGTGGATGTCAGGTGTAGATCCACCCTTGGCGTTTGTTTACATTGTGACGCCGGTGAGCTATCGTATCCTCCTACGGTGTGTAGTGAAGCATGTTTAGCTATTCCTCGTCCTCCAGTGATAATGCTACATGTAAGAAACTTACTTCATTTGTCACCATGGAGGCCAGGATTAGTGATTTAGAAGTAGCTAAAACACTCTTAACACCAAAATGCGTCCATTCTCCCTTTTCTGTCTACACACTGTGTCTGCTTGTAAGTACTCTGTGTGCGTGCGCTGCCGAACATGCCCCTTTGCTCATAAATCCAGCAATTTCAACACTTGACAACGCGCCGTCATGCCGGTTAAAAAAAAAGGGAAGAAATTTGGGGAAGCGGTACTTTTCAAACACAGTATAGTACCGTTTTTGATGATTTAGTACCACAATACTATATTAGTACTGGTATAGTTTACAACTCTAGCTGGAAACACGCTGGCTAAAATACGTAAGTAGCCAACATGGCATCTCTGTGGAACACGATAGTTTGAATAACTCGTTACTATAATGAGAGGAAATTATTCCAAAATAATAATTGAATGAATGGCCTTTAAAGGAGCAGAGAGATTGTGTTCTCACTTTGAGAGAATGAATTTATAAACATGTTAGTTTGAAAGTGTCAACTTAGTCAATTACTAAATAGCTTTGGGGGGAAAAAGAGCCCAACGCCTGGTGAATAATTCACCGGTGGCTGAGCTTCTCTCCTCTTCTTTGGCGCCTTTGGTCTTTTGGCGGAGTGTGATCAGGATCGAGTGCGGCGACACCACTGGGGACTTAGGTCTGGGTCCTTGAAAGTATATTTTAGACTGGTTTCATCAAGTCTAAGCTGGTAAAAAAAAAAAAAAAACAGCACATAGAGCCAGTCGACATCTAAAAGGTTGAGCTTTTTCTTCTACTTCCGGGTAAGCTGGCGGCTACTCGGAGAGAGCAGCTACACAACAGCTGAGCACACAATAGCGCACAAGCTAGACCTTTCAGTGTTCCTAAAATAGAGCAGTACCTAGAACACATTTGTCGATACAAACGTGTCAAATATTTAGATTTCCTTGCAGGTCTCCAAGGCAGAAGAGTTGTAGAAAGTATCCAGTAACAAACGTGTTCGCATCATTCAACTGTCACATTTTGACTGTCGAAATAAAATCCAACAAAAGAAATGTTCAGTAAAAGTGAAAAAAAATTGACTCTGGTGACTAAAGACAATATAATTTGGGTGTATAAATATATATATATATATTTATTTATTTTTTAAATTATCCTTCTGCTCTCTACTTTTGTTTTACCTCTCTTTTTGAAATGATCCTTCTGTTCGCTACTTTTGTTTCACCTCTCTTTTTGAAATGATTCTTCCGTTCACTACTTTTGTTTTACCTCTCTTTTTCAAATGAGCCTTCTGTTTACTACTTTTGTTTTACCTCTCTTTTTGAAACAAAACTGTTCAGTGCCCCCTCTTGTTGTGATGTGTCGTGTGTCCTCATGTTACGACATTCTGGGCACGTGCCTGGACGCTAGCAGTTAGCACTTGGGGTAGCTGTAATGTCGTGAATAAAACCGTTAATTGAGATGATAATTGAATCTCGTCATTTATTGTCACGTCAACTCCAGGTTAGGGTTGCACGCTATACCGGTACTAGTATACTATCACTGTACTAATGAATCAAAAACGGTACTATACTCTGTTTGAAAAGTACCAGTTCTCAAATTTTTTTGTTTATTATTTTTTACAGGCATGACGGCATCGTCACGTCAAGACATTGCTGGTATTCCAAGCATAGGAGCATGTTCAGCAGCGCACACACACAGAGTACATACAAGTAGACACAACGTGTAGACAGAAAAGGAAGAACGGACGCATTTTGGTGTAAAAACTAAAGATAAAGTTGAAGTTATAACACCGAAACACCCTCAGTCGACTGTGTTTTATCTACTTGTAAATCAGTAATCCTTGTCTCCATGGCGACAAATAAAAAAGTTTTACACGTACCATTATCACTAAACATGCTTCACTACGCACCCAACGGGGATACAATATCTCACTGCTAATAGGAACCAGCGTACCTGAATGTAAACAAACGCCATGTGTGAATCTACACCTGAAATACACCGTAATGATACCAAGTATAAGAGTGTATGGGGTCGATACTACTATGATTACATCGATTTTTTTTTTACTGTCATAAAATCTCATCACACCTGGTTCAAAAGGATATATAGTATGAAACATATGTTAACATGCATGTAAAAATGTAAATAGAAATATAACATTAAGAAGTGAATAAATAGTAGATATATTAATGATTAATATAGAAAACAACACAATAAAATAATTTAAAAAACAGATGAATAAAAAACCTGATTAAAAAGGTGTTTTAAGCATTTTTGATAACATTTCCAGAGCACTCCAAATTATTTTTTACAGTTTTAAAAAATAAACTGGAGTGTGAGACTTTCTGGAATAACATATCGCCTGCTTCAAAACGACGCCCTGAGTGTAAAAATAAATAGGTTTGAAAATAAATGTTGTAATATTTGGCTTCACTTTATTCTGCACGGAGGTCCTCAAAGTAATTACAGTCATGTGATCTGAAGCTGCTTTCTGATTGGCTCCTTGCGACGTCAACAACACCCGGCGTTTGTTTTATTTTGCTCCCTGATTGACTTCACACCGTGCGTCCATTTTCAGATGTTTGGAGGAGGAAAAAAAATGACATTGTGTTGCTTTAATTAGGTGCTTCATGGATAATAAAGTGCATGAAATGAAGATTAGATTTTTGTCATGACAAAATTGGCGCGCTGAAACATGCTCCCCCGGGTCTAATTCAATGACGCATGTCTCGTCGGGGTCGTCATGGCAACCTCCTGTAATTACACACATTAACACACGTCAGAGGAACTTTCACATGACAGCCAGCCGACGTGGTGTCGCAATTAGTTGCTCAGGACGAAAAAACGTTACATTCCTGCTAAAAAAGTTCCACTAATATGTAAAAAAAAATATTTACATTTTAATACAAAAGGTCAATAAAAAGAGAATACAACAAATCATTTTCAACTTATATTCAATTGAATAGACTGCAAAGACAAGATATTTGACGATCACACTGAAAAACTTTAATTTTTTTTGCCAAAAATCAGGAACTTAGAATGTAATGGCAGCAATACATTGCAAAAAATGCATTTTTACCAGTGTGTTACATGGCCTTTCCTTTTAACAACACTCAGTAAAGGTTTGGGAACTGAGGACACACATTTAGTCTTCACACATTTTCAATGTCTAGACTACAGGCAGGCCAGTCTAGTACCCGCACTCTTTTACCATGAAGCCACGCTGTTGTCACACCTGGCTTGGCATGGTCTTGCTGAAATAAGCAGGGGCGTCCATGATAACATTGCTTGGATGCTGCACCAAAAGCTGTATGTACCTTTCAGCATTTATGGTGCCTTCACAGATGTGTAAGTTAGCCATGCCTTGGCCACTAATACACCCCCATACCATCACACATGCTGACTTTTACACTTTTCACCCTAGAACAATCCAAATTGTTATTTTCCTCCTTGGTCCAAAAACAATTTGAAATGTGGACTCGTCAGACCACAGAACACTTTTCCACTTTGCATCAGTCCATTTTAGATGAGCTCGGTACCAGCGAAGCCGGCGGTGTTTCCGGGTGTTGTTGATAAACAGCTTTGCATAGTAGAGTTTTAACTTGCACTTTTAGATGTAGCGACCAAATGTAGTTATTTATTGACAGGGGTTTTCTGAAGTGTTACCGAGCCCATGTGGTGAGATCCTTTACACACTGATGTGGCTTTTTGATGGGATGGAAGGTGCGTAACATCATGGCTTACGTGCAGTGATTTCTTCATATTCTCTGAACTTTTTGATGATAATACGGAGCGTAGATGGTGAGATCCCTAAATTCTTTGCAATATCTGCTTAAAAAAATGTTGTCCTTAAGCAATTTGCTCAGGCATTTGTTGACAAAGTGGTGACTCTCACCCCGTCCTTGTTTGTGAATGACTGAGCATTTCATGGAAGCTGCTTTTATAGCCAATCATGGCACCCACGTTGAGTTTATGACGAACCCCAAGATGCAGGGAAGGCGGCAGGCATTGTAATGGAAAACATGATTTAATTTATCACTGAAACAAAACCAAACAAAAGGGTAAAAAGAAAAAGGCGCGCACAAGGTGGATAACAAACTTGGCTATGAACAAAAACACTAACTGTGACACGAAGGAACTATGGCATGAGCAGAGTGAACAGAAGTAGACACAGCTACAACGATAAGTAATAATGACATTGACAGGTTTATTAGTTTATTAAGGATCCCCATTAGTCTACACCGCAGTGGAGACTATTCTTCCTGGGGTTCAGGCAAAAAACATCACACAACCACAGAACAAACAGTTAAAATGTAGTACAACATGATCCAATAATAAATTGTCATAATACAAAAATAGCAACAACAAAGAACCAAAAAATACTAATAAATGTTGTTACATAATAATTTTCATACCAAAGATAAAAATAGATATACTGTATACATTTTTGCAAAAATAAAACAAAGAACCAATGGCCTAAAATATACACATTAGTGTACCAAAGACAAACAATAAGTGACGAAAAAGTATCATCCATCCATTTTCCAGGTAGTGGTGACAATAATCCAGCCCTGACTGGAGGAGAAAACAGGTCTAAATAGTGTCTGGCTGATTGACACCAGGTGTGGCCAGACGCCAATCAGCCACAGCTGAGGGGGCACAGCACTCAGTGAGACAAACAGGAAACAGAACCAAAATAAGACTGCTGACAGGAACTAAAGACAGGAAACAAAGACAAATGCAGAGGAAAAACTGAAACATAGACCAAACTGTCAGGAACAAACCTGACAACCTGTTCCCAATTAGCTTGTTCACCTGTGGGATGTTCCAAATAAGTCTTTGATGAGCATTCCTCGACTGTCTCACTCTTTTTTGCCACTTGTGCCAGCTTTATTGGAACACATTGAAGGCATCAAATTCCAAATGAGCTAAAATTTGCAAAAAATAAAAAAGTTTCTCAGTGTGAACATGAAATATCTTGTCTTTGCAGTCTATTGAATTGAATATAAGTTGAAAACGATTGTTTGGTGTAGCTAAAGACGTCCTGATAGTTCTGCACTGAGGATTCATCCAGATTCTTTGAACATTTTGATGATATTACAGACCTTAGAGCAGGGGTCACCAACCTTTTTGAAACCAAGAGCTACTTCTTGGGTACTAATTAATGAAAAGGGCTACCAGTTTGATACACACTTAAATAAATTGCCAGAAATAGCCAATTTGCTCAATTTACCTTTTATAAATAAATCTATATATATTTTTAAAAAATGGGTATTTCCGTCTGTCATTTCGTCGAACATTTTTTTTCCTTTTACGGAAGGTTTTTGGTAGAGAATAAATGATGAAAAAAACACTTAATTGAACGGGTTAAAAGAGGAGAAAACACGAAAAAAATGAAAAATTTATTTTGAAACATAGTTTATGTTCAATTTCGACTCTTTAAAATTCAAAATTCAACCGAAAAAAATTAAGAGAGAAACAAGCTAATACGAATCTTTTTGAAAAAAAAATTTAAAAAAATAATTTATGGAACATCATTAGTAATTTTTAGAATGTTGATGTCATGTTTTAAATAGGTTAAAATCCAATCTGCATTTTGTTAGAATATATAACAAATTGGACCAAGCTATATTTCTAACAAAGACAAATCATTATTTCTTCTAGATTTTCCTGAACAAAAATTTTAAAAGAAATTCAAGACTTTGAAATACAATTTAAATTCGATTCTACAGATTTTCTAGATTTGCCAGAATATTTTTGGGAATTTTAATCATAATAAGTTTGAAGAAATATTTCCCAAATATTCTTCGTCGTAAAAACAGAAGCAAAAATGAAGAATTAAATTAAAATGTGTTTATTATTCTTTACAATAAAAAAAAAAAATACTTGAACATTGATTTAAATTGTCAGGAAAGAAGAGGAAGGAATTTAAAAGGTAAAAAAGGTATATATGTTTAAAAATCTTAGAATCATTTTTAAGGTTGTATTTTTCTCTAAAATTCTCTTTCTGAAAGTTATAAGAAACAAAGTAAAAAAATAAATTAATTTATTTAAACAAGTGAAGACCACGTCTTTAAAATATTTTCTTGGATTCTCAAATTCTATTTGAGTTTTGTCTCTCTTAGAATTAAAAATGTCGAGCAAAGCAAGTAAATAAATACAATTTAAAAAAAAAATAGAGGCAGCTCACTGGTAAGTGCTGCTATTTGAGCTCTTTTTAGAACAGACCAGCGGGCGACTCATCCGGTCCTTACGGGCGACCTGGTGCCCGCGGGCCCCGTGTTGGTGACCCCTGCCTTAGATGGTGAAATCCCTAAATTACATAACAGAAAAATTCTGGCAATCAAGGTGCCAGTTTATAATGTTGTAAAACATGGGTTTCAAACTCTGGCCCGGCAAATTTGGCCTGCCGTTTAATTTAATTTGGCCCTTGAGGCAATATCAAATTAACGTTAGAGCTGGCCCGCGGGAAACACCACATTCACCGCTAATACTTATACTTGCCAACCCTGCCGATTTTCCCGGGAGACTCCCAAAGTTTAGTGCCCTTCCCGAAAATCTCCCTTGGGCAACCATACAGGTCACACTGAGGGTGGCCGTATAAACAACTTTAACACTGTTACAAATATGCGCCACACTGTGAACCCACACCAAACAAGAATGACAAAACACATTTCAGGAGAACACCCGCACCGTAACACAACATAAACAGAACAAATACCCAGAACCCCTTGCTGCACTAACTCTACCGGAACGCTACAATATACACCCCCCCGCTACCACCAAACCCCTCCCACCTCATTTTTATTTTATTTTCGAATTTGTTAGCCTGTGGAAAAAGTTTATGTTGATATTTACCTCATCCATCCATCCATTTTCTACCGCTTATTCCCTTTTGGGGTCGCGGGGGGGCGCTGGCGCCTATCTCAGCTACTATCGGGCGGAAGGCGGGGTACACCCTGGACAAGTCGTCACCTCATCGCAGGGCCAACACGGATAGACAGACAACATTCACACTCACATTCACACACTAGGGACCATTTAGTGTTGTCAATCAACCTATCCCCAGGTGCATGTTTTGTGAGGTGGGAGGAATCCGGAGTACCCGGAGGGAACCCACGCATTCACGGGGAGAACATGCAAACTCCACACAGAATGATCCCGAGCCTGGATTTGAACCCAGGACTGCAGGAACTTTGTATTGTGAGGCAGATGCACTAACCCCTCTGCCACCGTGAAGCCCCCACACCAAACAAGAATGACAAAACACATTTCAGGAGAACACCCGCACCGTAACACAACATAAACAGAACAAATACCCAGAACTCCTTGCTGCACTAACTCTACCGGAACGCTACAATATACACCAAACCCCGCCCACCTCATTTTTTATTTTATTTTCGAATTTGTTAGCCTGTGGAAAAAGTTAATGTTGATATTTACCTCATCCATCCATCCATTTCCTACCGCTTATTCCCTTTGAACCAATTCAGGACCTTCGTATTGTGAGGCAGACGCAGTAACCCCTGTTCCACCGTGCTGCCCTATTTAAGCCTTGCTTGTTCAATAACCGGAAAAGGGTGGAATGCCATCTCCGGGTTGGGGAGGAGACCCTGCCCCAAGTGGAGGAGTTCAAGTACCTAGGAGTCTTGTTCACGAGTGGGGGAAGAGTGGATCGCGAGATCAACAGGCGGATCGGTGCGGCGTCTTCAGTAATGCGGACGTTGTATCGATCCGTTGTGGTGAAGAAGGAGCTGAGCCGGAAGGCAAAGCTCTCAATTTACCGGTCGATCAACGTTCCCATCCTCACCTATGGTCATGAGCTTTGGGTCATGACCGAAAGGATAAGATCACGGGTACAAGCGGCCGAAATGAGTTTGGGTCTCTCCCTTAGAGATAGGGTGAGAAGCTCTGCCATCCGGGAGGAACTCAAAGTAAAGCCGCTGCTCCTTCACATGGAGAGGAGCCAGATGAGGTGGTTCGGGCATCTGGTCCGGATGCCACTCGAACGTCTCCCTAGGGAGGTGTTTAGGGCCCGGGAACGCCTCGGGATCCCCCGGGAAGAGCTAGACGAAGTGGCTGGGGAGAAGGAAGTCTGGGCTTCCCTGCTTAGGCTGTTGCCCCCGCGACCCGACCTCGGATAAGCGGAAGATGATGGATGGATGGATGGTTGTTCAATATTCATCGCAAAACTTGTTTGGGTCCCGTTTAAAAGGTTCATTTGTTCAACCTCGGCCCGCGGCTTTGTTCAGTTTTAAATTTCGGCCCACTCTGTGTTTGAGTTTGACACCCCTGTTGTAAAAGATAAAAAGAAAACACTATATTTGACAGTAAAATGTTGTAAGTGTAGAGTTTTGACTTTAAAATGAAAGATGAGTCTTATCGTCACCCGCCTGTCGCGCCTATCCTTCCGCGCGTGGCTCGCCGAGGTGGATTTGACCCGCGGGCCGGCAAATGTTGTGTGGCAGCGCCGCCGTGCTCGCTGACAGGCGGGAGGGGAATAAAGCCTGTTTTGACAAGCCCGGCGTATTTATTCCCACTCAGCACGAGCGGGAAGAATGGATTTATTAACAAGTCGTCTTTCAGCCTCGTCACGCCGTCACAGCACATAAACGCCCGATTGTCTGCCTGCCGCCGATCGATATGAAAATGCGCCGCCTGCGAGTCCACGCCGTTCGGAAGGGTGAGCTCGCCGCCAAATTTCTTCCCCCCTACAAAAACCTTCCCCCCCATTTACTTCCGGGGTCGTGATTAATACGGATATTTTGTTAACGCTAGATTATAAAAATAAAACGCTATATTATAAAAATACAGACGTTTTGTTAACGCTATATTATAAAAAAAATTAAGAAACAATTTACAAACACAAGCTATGGGATGACGCATTTACTTCCGGGGTCACGTTTCCTCTTATGTCATGGGTGTCAAACTCAAATACAGAGTGGGCCAACATTTAAAACCGAACAAAGCCGCGGGCCAAGGTTGAACAAATTAATCCTTTTAATAGGGACCCAAACAAGTTTTGCATTGAATATTGAACAAGCAAGGCTTATATAGGGCAGCACGGTGGACCAAGGGTTAGTGCATCTGCCTCACAATATACGAAGGTCCTGAGTAATCCTGGGTTCAATCCCGGGCTCGGGATCTTTCTGTGTGGAGTTTGCATGTTCTCCCCGTGACTGCGTGGGTTCCCTCCGGGTACTCGGACTTTCTCCCATGGAACAGGCAGAGCTTACATAACGTAATAGTGCAAAATCAACTTTCAAAAAACAAACGAAAAAACATCAGTGGTATATTAAATGAAATGTAATTTAAAAAATGAATGCCTCTTTTCCATTTGCTGCCTTCTGAGGTAAATATCAACATTAACTTTTTCCACAGGCTAATACATTTCAAAATAAAATAAAAATGAGGTGGGCGAGGTTTGGTGGTAGCGGGGGGTGTATATTGTAGCGTTCTGGAAGAGTTAGTGCTGCAAGGGGTTCTGGGTATTTGTTCTGTTGTGTTTATGTTGTGTTACGGTGCGGTTGTTCTCCCGAAATGTGTTTTGTTTGGTGTGGGTTCACAGTGTGGCGCATATTTGTAACAATGTTAAAGTTGTTAAGACGGCCACCCTCGGTGTGACCTGTATGGCTTTTGACCAAGTATGCTTGGCATTCGCATATGTGTGTGTGAAAGCCACATATATTATGTGACTTGGCCAACACGCTGTTTATATGGAGGAAAAGAGGACGTGACGACATGTTGTAGAGGACGCTAAAGGCTGTGCCTTTAAGGCACGCTCCCTATATTGTTGGCTGGGTGGAAATCGGGAGAATGGTTACCCGGGGAGATTTTCGGGAAGGGCGCTAAACTTCAGGAGTCTCCCGGGGAAATCGGGAGGGTTGGAAAGTATGAGTATTAGCGGTGAATGTGGTGTTACCGGCGGGCCAGCTCTAATGTTCATTTGATATTGCCTCAAGGGCCAAATTAAATTAAACGGCGGGCCAGATTTGGCCCGCGGGCCAGAGTTTGACACCCATGTTTTATGTCATCCCATAGCTTGTGTTTGTAAATTGTTTTTTAAATTTTTTTGTAATCTAGCGTTAACAAAACGTCTGTATTTTTATAATATAGCGTTATATTTTTATAATATAGCGTTAACAAAACGTCTGTATTAATCATGGCCCCGGAAGTAATTGGGGGGGGGGGAGGTTTTTGTAGGGAGAAGAAATTTGGCGTGACAGCGTCTTACCTGCGCCAGTTATCGACCCGCGGGGGGGGTCGAAAAAACAGTCGACGGCTTTTTAATTCCAGCATGCGGCAAACGATGTACAAAATATTCTAATAAATGTTTTTGTTGAATTTGACAGGTATTACAATGTAGAATACAATACAAATTCAACACATTTCCCCCTTTTTTTCCCACCCACTTCCAAGAACAGCAACCCAACCCATACCCCATACACACATAACCCCCCCCCAGGTCCTACATAAGTTAAAAGGTACAGTCACAAATGGAAAATAGTTAGTACGTCACTTCAGGGGCGGTTCTAGGCATGCTTATAAATAGGGGGCAGTCAGAAATGTGAAGGGGGCATCATGTGTACACATCATGCTCCAGCACTTTTTTTTTGTTGTGCTTATAGTAACGATGCTTTCTTCATTGAAATGGGTCTTTAGCTATATGTGTCCAACCCCAACCTGGAGTAGCGGATTGCACTTTGTCAGGCCTCTACCTTCAGACCTGTCCAGCTTGGGTGTCCCACCTGAAAACTAAGCTCCTGCTGGTACAGCTCTTACGGTCACTGAGGCACGCAAAACCCCCTGACCACAATAAGGTGGCAATCCCTCAGGGGGGGAAACTGAAAAATAAAAATAAATGAATAAAATAAAATAAAACATCCTTCATCCAGATTTTATCAACCAACAACATAACATTTATCCTAACTGGATGGCCTAACTCTCAAATAAATTTTGACCCAAGGTAGGACTTCACACACTACAGTCAATATTTACAAAACTGAAAGGTAGTCTGATGAATAATGATAAAAAAGAATCTCAAACTAATTTCTAAAACAGAACGTGGGTACTCATTTGGGCACAAAATTCATTCAATCCAATGTATGTGTGTTGCCCACTTGCTTATAAATTGATGAAAACGGCAGTGTTTTGGTTTTTAGGTTTCTTGGTCATATCAAATGTAACTTATAATTTGTTTATTACAAAATGTAGATTGAAACATTAAAGGTTGACTATGTAGACTTACAAGAAAAACTACAGAAAAAGAATTCCAGCAGTCGATTGCCAGACCGTTGCTAAGTAAAACGGGCTGTTGCTAGGGACTCCGCTCTGAACAGAGGACAGCAGAGGAGGACTGCTAAGCAGGATATATACCTTATGTTTCATTTTTACCGTCATTAACAGCATCATAAATGACTTGTAGCTTGTTACAGGGACAGTGGAGGCTCTCTGCCTTCCAAACCACTGCTGCTCAGAGCCTCCGCTGTCACTGCTCTCGTCAAGTTATAAAAAAAAAAAAAAAAAAAGGAAGTCCGTAGCACCGAAATTCCGCGACGATAAACGTGTTTATGACAGATAAACCACACAAGTACACCCATCCTAACAAGTATATGATAAATGTAGACAACTTTTCCTTTTCTTTTACTTTCATACTGCAACAGTGATTGGATGTTTACTGAGGGCTGAGGGTGTGTGCGGTTATGTGTCTGCTGCGCAAGCCTGTGGAATGTGGAATACACGCACAGCGGAGGGAGGGATGAGAGGGAAGCCGACACTACTATATCATGGGTGTCCCTTTTTCAGCTGATTTTTCCGCTAGTGCAGATAATTTTGTCAACTTGTAATGTAGTAATTTTGTGAGTTTATTAAAATTTACTTTTTCAAATTTTGATTTGAGGGGGCAAGACATTTATTGAAGGGGGCTCTGCCCCCCTCTTGCCCATGCGTAGAGCCGGCCATGCATCACTTTCTTCTCAACGTAGGCAGATAGTAAATATACACCAGGAATAAATATAAAAAAAATAAATAAAAAGAAGATGGTTTATGAAAGGTGAACTTTTCATGTGTCCTGTAGCGTCTTTAATTTAGCTATGTAGTCAAACATACAGCCCCAAACCAAATAAAACTTCTCAGGTGCCCCCCTAAGATTGAACTTTATTTTTTCCAGATCTAAATACATCAAAAGGTCTTTAAGCCATAAGGAGGCTTTGGGGCAGAAAGGTGACTTCCACTCCAGCAAAATTCTCCTACGTGCTAATAAGGATGCAAAGGCGATACTATCCTTAAATTTTCTCTTTATTTGGGGATCTGAAACCGTCCCCAAAATAGCCATTTCTGCACATGGTGTGAGATTTAAATCCAGTGCCTTAGCAAGGTGTTTGAAAATAGTTGTCCAGTAATCCAGCAAATGGGGACAAGACCAAAACATGTGCGTCATGTTCGCAGGTGACATGTGACATCTGTTACAAGTATCCGAGATATTGGGATATATTTTGGAGAGTTTGGAATTAGTGAAATAAATACGGTGGACTACCTTAAATTGTATTAAATTGAGCCTTGAACAGGATGTACTGTTGTTAATTTGGGGTAAGGCAGAATCCCAATCTCCATCATCTATGGATCTGCCAAGCTCTTCTTCCCAATTCCCTCTGATTCTATCGAGAGATGTTTTACCAAACTGGGAGATTAAGGTGTAGATTTTGGAAATTAGGCCTTTTTGATTCGTGGGAATATCTAAAATTGAATCAGTTAGCGAATTTGGTGGAGTGTTAGGGAAAGAGAGACTATTTGATTGAACAAAATGACGAAACTGAAAGTATCGAAATAGGTGAGATTTTGGTAGGTCAAATTTTTCACATAGTTCACTGAAACTAGCGAAAACATCACCAATATATAAGTCTTTTAGCCTGCTAAGGTTTGACTGCTTCCATAGAGAAAACGCTACATCTGTGCTAGGAGGGAGGAAGAGTTGGTGATTATGAATGGGGCTGTGGTTGGATAAGCCCTGCAGGCCGAAAGTATTTCTAAATTGAGACCAGATTCTAAGGGTAGAAATGACAATTGGACTACAAGTAAATTGGGATGGTCGATAAGGTAATTTTGATGTAAGCAGATCCAAGAGTGAAGTAGAACAGGAACTAGCTTCAGATTTGCACCAGATTAATTCAGGTTCTCAGCCTTCCCGGTAAGGTTTATTCAGGTGTACTGGAGAGGAGGCTACGCCGGATAGTCGAACCTCGGATTCAGGAGGAACAATGTGGTTTTCGTCCTGGTCGTGGAACTGTGGACCAGCTCTATACTCTCGGCAGGGTTCTTGAGGGTGCATGGGAGTTTGCCCAACCAGTCTACATGTGCTTTGTGGACTTGGAGAAGGCATTCGACCGTGTCCCTCGGGAAGTCCTGTGGGGAGTGCTCCCAGAGTATGGGGTATCGGACTGTCTTATTGTGGCGGTCCGTTCCCTGTATGATCAGTGCCAGAGCTTGGTCCGCATTGCTGGCAGTAAGTCGAACACATTTCCAGTGAGGGTTGGACTCCGCCAAGGCTGTCCTTTGTCACCGATTCTGTTCATAACTTTTATGGACAGAATTTCTAGGCGCAGTCAAGGCGTTGAGGGGTTCCGGTTTGGTGACCGCAGGATTAGGTCTCTGCTTTTTGCAGATGATGTGGTCCTGATGGCTTCATCTGACCGGGATCTTCAGCTCTCACTGAATCGGTTTGCAGCCGAGTGTGAAGCGACCGGAATGAGAATCAGCACCTCCAAGTCCGAGTCCATGGTTCTCGCCCGGAAAAGGGTGGAGTGCCATCTCCGGGTTGGGGAGGAGACCCTGCCCCAAGTGGAGGAGTTCAAGTACCTAGGAGTCTTGTACACGAGTGAGGGAAGATTGGATCGTGAGATCGACAGGTGGATCGGTGCGGCGTCTTCAGTAATGCGGACGTTGTACCGATCCGTTGTGGTGAAGAAGGAGCTGAGCCGGAAGGCAAAGCTCTCAATTTACCGGTTGATCTACATTCCCATCCTCACCTATGGTCATGAGCTTTGGGTCATGACCGAAAGGATAAGATCATGACCGAAATGAGTTTCCTCCCTTAGAGATAGGGTGAGAAGCTCTGCCATCCGGGGGGAACTCAAAGTAAAGCTGCTGCTCCTTCACATCGAGATGAGCCAGATGAGGTGGTTCGGGCATCTGGTCAGGATGCCACCCGAACGCCTCCCTAGGGAGGTGTTTAGGGCACGTCCAACCGGTAGGAGGCCACGGGGAAGACCCAGGACACGTTGGGAAGACTATGTCTCCCGGCTGGCCTGGGAACGCCTCGGGATCCCCTGGGAAGAGCTAGACGAAGTGGCTGGGGAAAGGGAAGTCTGGGTTTCCCTGCTTAGGCTGTTGACCCCGCGACCCGACCTCGGATAAGCGGAAGAAGATGGATGGATGGATGGATGGATAATTCAGGTTCTCGGATCCAGAGAGTCACTTTGTGTATGTTAGCTGCCCAATAGCAGTGTTTTAGATTAGGCAGTGATAAACCACCTACGGACCTATGCCTTTGCGGGAGTTCTCTCCTAATCCTGGGAGTCTTGCCTTTCCATATAAAGGATGAAATTAGTTTGTTTATTATGCAAAAAAAGGATTTGGGTAAAAAGATAGGCAAACATTGAAACCGATACAAAAATCGAGGAAGCACATTCCTTTTGACGCAGTTTACCCTGCCAGCTATAGTTATGTGTACATCATTCCACCTTTCCAAATCTAATTTAAGTTTGTCGATTAGGGGTGGAAAATTGTACAAAATATTCTGTACTCCTGACATACCGTATTTCCTTGAATTGCCGCCGGGGCGCTAATTAATTTAAAACCTCTTCTCACTCCCGCGCTTACCGAAAGCATGCGGTAAAAGTAAGCATGCGCTAATTATTTTAAAACCTCCTGTCACTCCGGCACTTACCAGAGGTATGCAGTAAAAATTTGAGTGTGATGTAAGCTTGGACCTTAAATCCTACTGAATAGCTCTTAATCGTCTTCCCTTTATGCGATTTCAAATTACCGGTATTGAAATCAGCCTCCTCCATTTTGAAAATGATGACAGGGGAAGTGTCACATGTGACGTCACCAATTTGACCCGGCAGTAATTCAAGGCAGGCGCATACTATATGTTGTGCGGCAATTCAAGGAAATACGGTATTCTGTATCTCCTACC
Source organism: Nerophis ophidion (assembly GCF_033978795.1). NCBI lineage: Eukaryota > Metazoa > Chordata > Actinopteri > Syngnathiformes > Syngnathidae > Nerophis > Nerophis ophidion. Next base: position 66,917,202 of record NC_084619.1, on the reverse strand, counting down.
ACACATGGGGGCGGAGCTACAGTATGTGCCTCGTTTAGACAGCAGCAGCACTTCCGTGTTATTAGCGATGTCAATGATACAAAATGTGGATTATTACCATCTCGCTTTGCATAATACAGGGGTCACTAACACCAGATGAGTCGCCCGCTGGCCTGTTTTAAAAATAGCTCAAATAGCAGCACTTACCAGTGAGCTGCCTCTATTTTTTTAAATTGTATTTATTTACTAGCAAGCTGGTCTCGCTTTGCTCGACATTTTTGATTCTAAGAGAGACAAAACTCCAATAGAATTTGAAAATCCAAGAAAATATTTCAAAGACTTGGTCTTCACTTGTTTAAATACATTATTTTTTTTACTTTGCTTCTTATAACTTTCAGAAAGACAATTTTTGAGAAAAAAATATAACCTTAAAAATGATTTTAGGATTTTCAAACACATAACTTTTTACCTTTTAAATTCCTTCCTCTTCTTTCCTGACAATTTAAATCAATGTTGAAGTATTTTTTTTTTCTTGTAAAGAATAATTAATACATTTTCATTTAATTCTTCATTTTAGGTTCTGTTTTCTCGACAAAGAATAGTTGTGAAATATTTATTCAAACTTATTATGATTAAAAATAAAAATAAGAATTCTGGCAAATCTATAAAATCTTAAGGATCAAATTTAAATACTATTTCAAAGTCTTTTGAATTTGTTTTAAAATTTTTATAACGGAAAATTGTTTTTGTTTTGTTTTTATAATTAAAGCTTTTTTTGTTTATTTTTGAAATAAATAAAGTTTATTTTTAAAGGTGTTTTTTATGTTTAAAATAAATAAAGCTTTTTTTTAATTTATTTAAAAAAATATAAAGCTTTTTTAAAATTATTTTTTTGAATAAAAAGAGCTGTTGTAAATGTATTTTTAAAAATGGATAAACCTATTCTTTTTTTTTTTTTAAATAAATAAAGCTATTTTTAATTCATTCTTAAACTAAATAAAGCTGTTTTATTTCTTTTTAAAATTAATAATGCCTTTTTATTTATATGGAAAATAAATAAAGCTTATTTTATTTATTTGAAAAACTAGGGCTTTTTTGTTTCATGTTTGAATAAAAAAAGCTCTTTTAAATGTATTTTAAAAATAAAAAAAGTTTCTATTTTTAAAATAAATAAAGCTTTTTTTGATTGATTTTTAAACTAAATAAAGCTTTTCTATTTGTTTTCAAAATGAATGACGTTTTTTTATTTATAGTCAAAATAAATAAAGCTTTTTTAAATGTATATGAAAAAATAGAGCTTTTTTGTTTTCTTTTAAACAAATAAAGCTCTTTTTTGTTTATTTTTTAAATACATTAAGTTTTTTTTATTTATTTTTACAAATAAATAAAGCTTTTTTTCATTTGTTTTAAAAATAATAAAGCTATTTTTTTAAATAAAGCTTTTTTAAATTTATTTTTTAATTTAATAATGATTTTTTAAATGTATTTAAAAAAAATAAATACATGTTTTTAAATTTATTTAAAAAACAGATACGGCTTCTTTTTTTTTCACTGTGCAGATAATCTATGTCTCCTTTTATTATGATGGTTTTCCACACGTTTTATTGCCTTATTTATTTTAAGTGATTCATGTCAATCATACATATACATTAAAAAAAACATTACTTGTCAATCTGTCATTGTCTAAAACTCAGTGCCATTCATTACATAGCAAAACAAGATCCTTATTTGTTTTGAAAAATTACCAATCCAAAAAATGTTCACTGTTCTAATCCCGGTGTTAAATGTTGGGACTATTATCACAAGTTAAAATAGGATCCCTATTGGTTTTAAAAAATGAAAAAAAAAACAAATATATAGTAAATATAATAAACATAATAAATACAATAATATCAAAATAAATAAATACATAATATTAAAACATTTAAATAAATAAATACCATATAATAAATAAATATATAAGTAAATAAGAAAAATAAATGCAAATACATAATACAAATACATAAATAAATGAAATACAAAAATAAATTAAATATACAAAATAAACAAAACAAGAAAGTGTTTGCATGGAGAAATAAATCATAATACGACCAGTTTAATAAATGTTTCCCCATGCAGGGCGTTTTGCTCACTGGCTAGCACTGCTCGACTTAGCTCTCAATCAGTACGGGTGTCTATTTTGAAGAGACTCCTTAACTCTCCCTACCTGTCCAGGTGTCCAACCTCTACCTGTACGACAGCGTCCTGATGCTGGCCAACGCCTTCTACAGGAAGCTGGAGGACAGGAAGTGGCACAGCATGGCCAGCCTCAACTGCATGAGGAAGTCCACCAAGCCGTGGAACGGAGGATGGTCCATGTTGGACACCATCCAGAAGGTAGGCTGCCGGTTTTGTCCTGGTCCTGCTTGGACCTGGTCTTCAGGTTAGCTGGTGAAGACCACCACCCTTTTGATCCAATGTGACGTTTCAAAAAGTAACCTACTATAGAGCGCTACGGTTTTCCAGCCACACCCACCTCACTTTTAAGGAGTAAAAATATACGTGTATATGTTTATAGAGTATATATAAATCTCCTGACGATTGAGGGAACCCCTCATGAAACAGTTCTGTAGAGAAGAAGTGGTCTTGTGATTTTTCCCAAATTTAAAATAAAAATATACATATATATATATACATATATATATATATATATATATATATATATATATATATATATATATATATATATATATATATATATATATATATATATTTTTTTTTTTTTTAATATTTATATGTGTATATATATAATGAAAATAATAAAAATATACATGTGTATGTATAAATATATATTTTTTTATATTTATATATATATATATATATATAATGAAAAAAATAAAAATATATACGTATATATGTATATATATATATATATATATATATTTTTATATATTGATATTCACATATATATAAAATTTAAAAAAATAATAAATTATATATGTATATATATATATACAGTGTGTGTGTGTGTGTGCTCGTCTTTCATTAGATAAATGTTGTGCAAAATAAAATCAAGTGAAATTCACCTTTATTTATTCGACTTTTCATATATATATATAATGAAAAAATAAAAATATACGTATATATGTATGTATATATATTTGTTTTATATTTATATTCACATATATAAAATAAAAAAAAATCATAAATTATACATGTATATATTTATATATATATATATATATATACAGTGTACGTGTGTGTGTGTGTGTGTGTGTGTGTGTGCGTGTGTGTGTGTGTGCTCGTCTTTCATTAGATAAATGATGGGCAAAATAAAAACAAGTGAAATTCACCTTTATTCATTTGACTTTTCATATATATATAATGAAAAGATAAAAATATACGTTTATATGTATATATGTATATATATATATTTTTTTTAATATTTATATTCACATACTTATGAAATAAAAAAATTAATAAGTTACATATGTATATATATATATATATATATATATATACTGTGTGTGTGTGTGTGTGTGTGTGTGTGTGTGTGTGTGTGTGTGTGTGTGTGTGTGTGTGTGTGTGTGTGTGTGTGTGCTCGTCTTTCATTAGATAAATGATGGACAAAATAAAAACAAGTGAAATTCACCTTTATTCATTTGACTTTTCATATATATATATATATATATAATGAAAAAAAAAATATATATATACGTATCTATGTCTATATATATATTTTTTTATATTTATATTCACATATATATGAAATATAAAAATCATAAATTATATATGTATATATATATATATATATATATATATATATATATATATATATATATATATATATATATATATATATATATATATATATACACAGCATGTGTATGTGTGTGTGTGCTCGTCTTTCATTAGATAAATGATGAGCAAAATAAAAACAATTGAAATTCACCTTTATTCATTTGACTTTTATTTTGTTTGATCGGCCGTTGTACTGCCCTGTTGCAGACACTGTTAAGAAACAATTAAAGTATGTAAATACACATTTATTATGTGTAAATAACTCATTTCACAACATCTACCAGACCTCCAGGCGGTTACATCCATCCACCCAACTTCTTCCGCTCATCCCAAGTCGTGCAAAAAGCCATAGAGTGCGTAATATGGTATCGCAAACAGCATGTTTAAAACCGGCGGGGCAACAAGACGTGCATTTAAGAGAACTTTGAAGTGAAAACAAATGTTCTCAGTTGATCTTCTGGAACCCCTGCCAGCATCTTGCAGCGGGGGGACAAAAAAGGCAAATAACCTCATTTCATCTTGCTGAATCCTGATAATGGCATTTTTGTGGCGGGCGCAGAGTCACGCTGGTTTCATGCGGGCACTGACAGGACGACACATACCCTTCAAAATGTGCCGTTCTCCTTTTTTTGTACTGATGCATGACATGAATTACAGCCGTGTCATTTCATTAAGCTCTGATGCAAATCCACTCGCTGGCTGCAGGCGCTTCTCCTCCAACAGAATAGGAAAACACACACGGTGTCTATTTAATAAAGCATCAGCGCGCTTACCAAAGTCCTCTATTTCTTCTGACGTCTCCCCTTTGTACCACCGCTCGCTGCAGGGACGCATCAGCGGCCTGACGGGGTTGATGGACTTCCGGGCGGAGGGCTCCAACCCTCACGTGCAGTTCGAGATCCTGGGAACTAGCTACAGCGAGACCTTTGGGAAGGACGTGAAACGGGTGAGTAATTTAGCGCATGTTTGGTCGTTCACGGGCCGCCATGGTCACCGTCGCCAACAACGGTGCGACGCAATCAGGGCCGAGTTGTCACGGAGCGTGTGAGGGACTGGGACATGTAATATGTGAGTATCAGACCTAAAAAATAAGGCGTAAAACAAGAAAGAAACCCAAAACTTGGTCTTTTTGAACATGAGTATACTGAGGATGTGTTTTACAAGCAGAGTGATAGGGAGTGCAACACTAGCAGTATTGCTAAGTATTAACCAAGAAATACGAATACAATAAATTAGTCACTTACTGTACAATGTCTGCTCTCTCTGGGATACCCAAAATTTGATCTTTTTGAACATAAGTATACTGAGGATGAGTTTTGCAAGCAGAGTGATGAGCAGTGAAACACTGCGATAGCGTTGCTACGTTCTAACCAAGAAATACAAACATAATAAAACAATCCCTTACTGTACAACGTCTACTCTCACTGGGTTACCCAAAACTTGATCTTTTTGAACATGAGTATACTGAGGATTAGTTTTACAAGTGGAGTGATGAGGGGTGAAACATTTTAGCAGCATTGCTAAGTGTTAACCAAGAAATACAAATATAATAAAACAATCCCTTACTGTACAACGTCTACTCTCACTGGGATACCCAAAACTTGCTCTTTTTGAACATGAGTATACTAAGGATGAGTTTTACAAGCGGCGTGATGAGGGGTGAAACATTTTAGCAACATTGCTAAGTACTAACCAAGAAAAACATACACAATAAAACAATCACTTACTGTACAACATCTGCTCTCACTGGGATACCCAAAATTTGATCTTTTTGAACATAAGTATACTGAGGATGAGTTTTGCAAGCAGAGTGATGAGCAGTGAAACACTGCGATAGTGTTGCTACGTGCTAACCAAGAAATACAAACATAATAAAACAATCCCTTACTGTACAACGTCTACTCTCACAGGTTACCCAAAACTTGATCTTTTTGAACATGAGTATACTGAGGATGAGTTTTACAAGTAGAGTGATGAGGGGTGAAACATTGTAGCAGCATTTTTAAATGCTAACCAAGAAATACAAACACAATAAAACAATCACTTACTGTACAACATCTGCTCTCATTGGGATACCCAAAACCTGATCTTTTTGAACATGAGTATACTGAGGATGAGTTTTGCAAGCGGAGTGATGAGCAGTGAAACACTGTGACAGCGTTGCTACGTGCTAACCAAGAAATACAAACATATTAAAACGATCCCTTACTGTACAACATCTACTCTCACAGGGATACTCAAAATTTGCTCTTTTTGAACATGAGTATACTGAGGATGAGTTTTACAAGTGGAGTGATGAGCAGTGAAACACTGTGGCAGCATTGATGAGTGCAAACCAAGAAATAAAAACACAATAACACAATTGCTTACTGTACAACATCTACTCTAACAGGGATACCCAAAACTTGCTCTTTTTGAACATGAGTATACTGAGGATGAGTTTTACAAGTGGAGTGATGAGCAGTGAAACACGGTGGCAGCATTGATAAGTGCAAACCAAGAAATAATAACACAATAACACAATTGCTTACTGTACAACGTCTGCTCTCACTGGGATACCCAAAACTTGCTCTTTTTGAACATGAGTATACTGAGGATGAGTTTTGCAAGCGGAGTGATGAGCAGTGAAACACTGCGACAGCGTTGCTACGTGCTAATCAAGAAATACAAACATATTAAAACAATCCCTTACTGTACAACATCTACTCTCACAGGGATACCCAAAACTTGCTCTTTTTGAACATGAGTATACTGAGAATGAGTTTTACAAGTGGAGTGATGAGCAGTGAAACACTGTGGCAGCATTGATAAGTGCAAACCAAGAAATAAAAACACAATAACACAATTGCTTACTGTACAACGTCTGCTCTCACTGGGATACCCAAAACTTGCTCTTTTTGAACATGAGTATACTGAGGATGAGTTTTACAAGCGGAGTGATGAGGGGTGAAATATTGTAGCAGCATTGCTAAGTGCTAACCAAGAAATACAAACACAATAAAACAATCACTTACTTTACAACATCTGCTCTCACTGGGATACCCAAAACTTGCTCTTTTTGAACATGAATATACTGAGGATGAGTTTTGTAAGCAGAGTGATGAGCAGTGAAACACTGCGATAGCGTTGCTACGTGCTAACCAAGAAATACAAACATAATAAAACAATTGCTTACTGTACAACGCCTACTCACTGGGTTACCCAAAACTTGATCATTTTGAACATGAGTATACTGAGGATGAGTTTTGCAAGCGGAGTGATGAGCAGTGAAACACTGTGACAGCGTTGCTACGTGCTAACCAAGAAATACAAACATATTAAAACAATCCCTTACTGTACAACATCTACTCTCACTGGGTTACCCAAAACTTGATCTTTTTGAACATGAGTATACTGAGGATGAGTTTTACAAGCGGAGTGATGAGCAGTGAAACACTGTGGCAGCATTGATAAGTCCAAACCAAGAAATAAAAACACAATAACACAATTGCTTACTGTACAACGTCTGCTCTCACTGGGATACCCAAAACTTGATCTTTTTGAACATGAGTATACTGAGGATGAGTTTTACAAGCGGAGTGATGAGCAGTGAAACACTGTGGCAGCATTGATAAGTGCAAACCAAGAAATAAAAACACAATAACACAATTGCTTACTGTACAACGTCTGCTCTCACAGGGATACCCAAAACTTGATCTTTTTGAACATGAGTATACTGAGGATGAGTTTTACAATCGGAGTGATGAGCAGTGAAACACTGCGACAGCGTTGCTACGTGCTAACCAAGAAATACAAACATAATTTAAAAAAAATCCTTAACTGTACAACGTCTGCTCTCACTGGGATGCCCAAAACTTGCTCTTTTTGAACATGGGTATACTGAGGATGAGTTTTACAAGTGGAGTGATGAGCAGTGAAACACTGCGACAGCGTTGCTACGTGCTAACCAAGAAATACAAACATATTAAAACAATCCCTTATTGTAAATAAATAAATAATAAATGGGTTGTTCTTGTATAGCGCTTTTCTACCTTCAAGGTACTCAAAGCGCTTACTGTACAACATCTACTCTCACAGGGATACCCAAAACTTGCTCTTTTTGAACATGAGTATACTGAGGATGAGTTTTACAAGCGGAGAGATGAGGGGTGAAACACTGTGGCAGCATTGTTTAGTGCTAACCAAGAAATACAAACACAACAAAACAATTGCTTACTGTACAACGTCTGCTCTCCCCGGGATACCCAAAAATGTATCTTTTTGAACATGAGTATAAGGAGGATGAGTCTTACAAGCGGTTTACCTGCCACATTAAATGTTATGAATTCTACTTTGTGTTGAATTTTAAAAAATGTGTTTTGCGGCAATTCCAACTTTGATCTGGAAGAGCGGCACTTTCCATCATGTTCAGTATTCTGCATTGCAAAGTGATTCCTCTCATAGAAGATCCACCCAGGAGCGGGGCCATATGAATCCCTGCCCTGCTGAATGCCAATAATGACTAATATGAAACGTTTGCAGTCAAGGGCAGAACAACAAGGAAGTCATTTTTTTAATGATTATATTTGTAAAAAAAAAAAACGGTGATGGAGTGACGGCCTTGTTGTTGGATTTGAAGGAGTTCTTCTGTCAGGGAAAAATGGTTCATGCAATCCAGTTGTCATTAGAATGTGAAGAAGTACACAATCATCTGCAGCAAAAGCTGACTTGAATCAAAATGGTGAACGCAAGTGTTGGGCAGTCTCTGTCTTGAATATGCTACAAAGACAAGATATTTGATGTTCAAACTCATGAACATTATTTTTGTTTTGCAAAAATAATAATTAACTTAGAATTTCAAGGCTGCAACACGTGCCAAAGTACTTGGGAAAGGGCATGTTCACCACGGTGTTACATCACCTTTTCTTCAAACATCACTCAATAAACGTTTGGGAACTGAGGAAACTAATTGTTGAAGCTTTGAAAGTGGAATTCTTTCCCATTCTTGTTTTATGTAGAGCTTCAGTCGTTCAACAGTCCGGGGTCTCCGCTGTCGTATTTTACGCTTCATAATGCGCCACACATTTTCCATGGGAGACAGGTCTGAACTGCAGGCGGGCCAGGAAAGTACCCGCACTCTTTTTTTACGAACCCACGCTGTTGTAACACTTGTCTTGCTGAAATAAGCAGGGGCGTCCATGAAAAAGACAGCGCTTAGATGGCAGCATATGTTGTTCCAAAACCTGTATGTACCATTCAGCATTAATGGTGCCTTCACAGATGTGTAAGTTACCCATGCCTTGGGCACTAATACACCCCCATACCATCACAGATGCTGGCTTTGGAACTTTGCGTCGATAACAGTCTGAATGGTTCGCTTCCCCTTTGGTCCGGATGACACAAAGTCGAATTTTTCCAAAAACAATTTGAAATGTGGACTCGTCAGAACACTTTTCCACTTTGCATCAGTCCATCTTAGATGATCTCCGGCCCAGAGAAGCCGGCGGCGTTTCTGGATGTTGTTGATAAATTGCTTTCGCTTTGCATTGTAGAGCTTTAACTTGCACAAACAGATGTAGCAACAAACTGTATTTAGTGACAGTGTTTTTCTGAAGTGTTCCTGAGCCCTTGTGGTGATATCCTTTAGAGATTGATGTCGGTTTTTGATACTGAGGGATGGAAACATTTTGTTTTCCAGCCATGCCGCTTACATGGAGTGATTTCTCCAGATTCTCTGAACCTTTTGATGATATTATGGAGCGTAGATGTTGAAATCCCTAAATGTCTTGCAATTGCACTTTGAGAAACGTTGTTCTTAAACTGTTTAACTATTTGCTCACGCGGTTGTGGACAAAGGGGTGTACCTCGCCCCATCCTTTCTTGTGAAAGACACCCACCTGTGCCAAATTAGCCTGCAAATAAGTGTTTGATGAGCACTCCTCATTTTTATCAGTATTTATTGCCACCATTCCCAACTTTTTTGTCACGTGTTGCTGGCATCAAATTCTAAAGTTAATGATTATTTACATTAAAAAAAATGTGTGTGAACATCAAATATGTTGTCTTTGTAGCATATTCAACTGAATATGGGTTGAAAATGATTTGCAAGTCATTGTATTCCGTTTATATTTATATCTAACACAATTTCCCAACTCATATGGAAACGGGGTTTGTATGTTTATATATGTCTGCGTATATGTGCATGTGTGTGGATATATACATATTTATATATAGATACATATCTTCTTTTTTTACTATTTATATGACAACATTATTGTGTATGCACCTTAGTGGATCTGCTCCAATGTGTGCTGGTTTTTGAACCTGCTCACTCTAATAATGACGATCAAACACTCTTCTAGTCCCTACAGTCGTCATGGTAACGTAAATTGAAACCATGCATTGACTTAATCCCGCGGGGTTTGCTCGGCATGAACACTATCTGTTTGTTTTTAATCTTCCATGTCATGTCGGCGGTGGCGGCCCTCGTGTCACGAAGCGTTCTTTGCATAAACAATAAGCGCGTCTGAAGAGTATTTCACCACGCTGTTATCCTTTCTGCCAGCCATTGTTGTTTCTCTTCTGACCTCTTCAACTGCGTTAATGAAACAGCGGCTCGTTTTGCCGCCGCCATTATAGCGCCACCTTTGGCACCGCGCCGAGGGTAAATAGTGGGTGTCACCTATAGAGGCGCTTCATACAGTGGCGGGCGTGCGCCTCATTAGGCGTCCCAGACGAGCGCCTTAAGGGTACGTGTCATGCATAATCATGGGGGTGACATCATCCGTCTGGCAACCTCCTCAGTGCAGCACGTCGTTATCTACACCAGGGGTGCCCACACTTTTTCTGCAGGCGAGCTACTTTTCAATTGACCAACTCGAGGGGATCTACCACATTTATATATATCGTTTATATTTATTTATTTATGAAAGAGACATTTTTGTAAACAAGTTAAATGTGTTTAATGATAATACAAGCATGTGTAACACATATAGATGTCTTTCTTTCACAAAGACAAGAATATAAGTTGGTGTATTACCTGATTCTGATGACTTGCATTGATTGGAATCAGACAGTAATGATGATAACGCCCACATTTTCAAATGGAGGAGAAAAAAAAGTTGTCCTTTCTGTACAATACCACATGAAAGTGGTTGGTTTTTGGCATCTAATTCATCCAGCTTCCATACACTTTACAAGAAAAACATTGACGGCAAATTCCGTAGCTTGCTTGATTGACATTCACGGCACCCGAGGGTCTTGTGAGATGACGCTGGCTGCTGCCAGTTCATTATTATGAAAAAATGACAGAGAGGAAGGCGAGAAACACTTTTTATTTCAACAGACTTTCGCGCCGTCCCTTCCGTCAAAACTCTAAAGGCCGACTGCACATTTCCTACCTTCACAATAAAAGCCCTGCTTCATGCTGCCTGCTCTAACTAAATAAGAGTCTCGGAAAGCTGGCGTGCACAAGTGATGTGCACGCCAGCTTTCTGAGGGATCGCTTGTGCACGCCAGGTTTCCGAGACTCTGTATTTAGTTAGCGCAGGCAGCATGAAGCAGGGCTTTTATTGTGAAGATAGGAAATGTGCAGTCGGCCTTTCGAGTTTTGACGGAAGGTACGGCGCGAGAGTCTGTTGAAATAGAAAGTGTTTCTCACCTTCCTCTCGGTCATATTTTCATAATAATGATCTTGCAGCAGCCAGCGTCATCTCACAAGACCCTCCGGTACCGTGAATGTCATTTAAGTGACGTCTTGGTGAAGATTGATGATCACTAATTTTTAGGTCTATTTTTTTTTAAAAGCCTGGCTGGAGATCGACTGACACACCCCCCGCGGTCGACTGGTAGCTCGCGATCGACGTAATGGGCACCCCTGATCTACACCAAACAATCCTCTTCAACTTCTATTCAATTGAATAGACTGCAAAGACAAGATATTTCATGTTCACGCTGTTATTTTTTTGCCAATATTAGCTCATTGGAATCTGACGCCTGCATTGTCTTCCAATAAAGCTAGCACAAGTGGCAAAAAGGAGTGAGAAAGTTGAGGAATGCTCGTCAAAGAATTATTTGGAACATGCCACAGGTGAAGGGGCTATTTGGGAACAGCTGGGTGCCAAAAGCAGCTTACCCCGTCGCCAACAACGGTGCGACGCAATCAGGGCCGAGTTGTCACGGAGCTTGTGAGGGACTGGGACATGTAATATGTGAGTATCAGGTCTCAAAAATAAGGCAAAAAACAAGTAGGAAACCCAAAACTTGATCTTTTTGAACATGAGTATACTGAGGAGGAGTTTTACAAGCAGAGTGATAAGGAGCAGTATTGCTAAGTATTAACCAAGAAATACAAATACAATAAAACTGTCACTTACTTTACAATGTCTGCTCTCACTGGAATACCCAAAAATTGGTATTTTTGAACATAAATATACTGAGGATGAGTTTATATACATATTTATATATAGATACATATCTTCTTTTTTACCATTTATATGACGAAATTATTGTGTATGCACCTTAGTGGATCTGCTCCAATGTGTGTTGGTTTTTGAACCTTTCCATAAAATGCTCACTCGTTCACAAACTAGGACAGGGCGAGGGTCATCACTTTGTCGACAAATGCCTGAGCAAATTGTTTAAGAACATCATTTCTCAAGCAGCTATTGCAAGGAATTTGGGGATCTCACCATCTACGCTCCGTAATATCATCAAAAAGTTCAGAGAATCTGGAGAAATCACGATATTTAAGTGATGATATTACGCACCTTCCATCCCTCCGGCGGTACCGCATCAAAAAACAACATCGGTGCGTAAAGGACATCACCACATGGACTCGGGAAAACCACTGTGAGTAACTACAGTTGGTCGCTACATCTAAAAGTGCAAGTTAAAACTGTAGTATGCAAAGCCAAAGCCATAGTGGATGACTCTTGCTGTCGCCGCTCGGGTTCCACTGACCACCCAGGAAGGACATCTCTTTTAGCAGGTTTGACTCCGTGTCTCGCTCCTCGTCTCTCCTGTCTTGTTGTCTGCTTCTCTTTAGCCACTGCTGCGGACACTCCGCCGCCTTCTGCTTCGATCCGTCCTCCTTCTCCCCTTTTATGCAATATGAGGAGATACATTAATCGTGTCCCGGTGTGCGATCCACGCACCTGAATCTGATTGTGGCGTCGCTCCCGGTACGCCCCGCCTCTCCGCTCAGTCGTCATCTCTGTCTCCTCGCCGCCATCTTGACCAGGGCTCCAGCGTGCCCCGCTCCGCCTCTCCACAGCCATTTATCAACAACACCCGGAAACACTGTCGGCTTCGCTGGGCCCGAGCTCGTCTAAGATGGACTGATGCAAAGTGGAACAGTGTTCTGTGGTCTGACGAGTCCACATTTCCAATTGTTTTTGAAAACTGTGGACCAAAGAGGAAAATAACCATCCGGACTGTTCTAGTGTGAATGTGTAGAAGGCAGCATGTGTGATGGTATGGGGGTGTATTAGTGGCCAAGGCATGGGTAACTTACACATATGTGAAGGCACCATTAATGCTGAAAGGTACATACCGTCACACCGTGGACTCTGGGGTTTGGATTGTTTTTCCGAGGCAAAGGAAAGTTGGCACGAGCAAGATGTGAGTTTAAGTACATGTTTACTTTTAAACACTAAAACAAAAATAAGCCAAACAAAAGGCGCGCACAATGGCGGAGAACAAACTTGACTAGAAAACAAAACTAGCACTATAGCATGACTTTGGACAAAAAAAAAAAGAAAAACTAAACAACTGTGACATAAAAAAAACAAACTTACAGTACGTGGTGTGAGCAGGAGGGAAATAATGGACGGAGTGATTAGCAGGCATGGCATGGCATGAAGGGAGTAGGGGTAAAGTCGCCAGGCTGATTTCCTGGCAACTTCCGGTTTAAATAATAGACATAATAATTGCAAACAGGTGTGAGACATGAGGACAAGGGGAAAACTAATGAGTTGGCATGGTAACAAAGCAAACAAGGAAGCGCAGGAACAGGAACTGAGTGTCCCAAAAACAAAACCGAACATGACCAAAACAAAACACGATCCCATAGACGTGACACATACAGCTTTTGGAGCCATCCAAGCAAAGTTATCACGGACGCCCCTGCTTATTTCAGCAAGACGATGCCAAGTCAGGTGTTACAACAGTGTGGCTTAATAGTAAAAGAGTGTGGATAATAGACTGGCCTGCCTGTAGTCCAGACATTGAAAATGTGTGAAGGCTAAAATAAGAGGCGGGAAACTGTTGAACAACTTAAGCTGTACATCAAGCAAGAATGGGAAAGAATTCCACTTCAAAAATGTGTCTCCTCAGTTCCCAAACCTTTTTACTGAGTGTTGTTAAAAGGGAAAGTGATGTTATACAAGTCTGGTAATAAAATATTAAAGTTTAAAATGTATGCATGCATGTCAAACCTTACTTTCAATTCCAATTTTTAGTATTGTCTTCATTTGAGAGACAGGACTTGGCGGAGGTCTGCACTAAGATTGTTGCACATTGACAGTCAAAAAGGGAACGTTGAGCAACAGGAAGTGGACAAACGACAGGGTCAGTATCGCAGAGACGTGGGGAAGGTGACGGGTGTGGTGGAAAGTCCAAAGCTTACACTGCAAAAAAAGTGGTTTTAGTACAAAAGTTTTATTTACCCATTAATCAAAAAGTACAGGTTGGATTAAATTACCAATGCAGACAGACATCGTCCTCCAGAGGATCCAGAATCAAACGAAAACACGCAAATCATATCAAATGTTGGTCCACTGGCTTTTTATATGATTCCCTCATGTGTCAAGGTCTCTTTGTTTTGCAACTGCTTGTGTCAAAACAACCGTGGATCTCTTAGTCATAACAAAAAGTCATAACATTTCTTCGAATGGTCCGAGTGGCCACAAACTGAACTTACCAGCACACATCCCTTGGTTCTGAATAGAAAAAAAGAAAAGAGCAGACCTCTTAAAGAGGAACATTATCACCAGACCTATGTAAGCGTCAATATATACCTTGATGGTGCAGAAAAAAGACCATATTTTTTTTCAACCGATTTCCGAACTCTAAATGGGTGAATTTTAGCGAATTAAACGCCTTTCTGTTTATCGCTCTGGAGGCGATGACATCAGAATGTGACGTCGCTGAGGTAACACAGCCGCCATTTTCATTTTCAACCCATTGTAAACATTGGGTCTCAGCTCTGTTATTTTCCGTTTTTTGGACAATTTTTTGGAACCTTGCAGACATCATGCCTTGTTGGTGTGTTGTCGGAGGGTGTAACAACACTAGCAGGGAGGGATTCAAGTTGCACCACTGGCCCGAAGATGCCAAAGTGTCTGCCGCCAGACACCCATTGAATGTGCCGGAGTGTCTCCACATTTTACCGGCGATGCTAAGACAGACATGGCACAGAGATGTATGGATAACCTGCAGATGCATTTGCAACGATAGTTTTGTTGATGTTGACTTATGTGCTAATCAGACAAATTTGGTCGTGGCGTGACTACCAGCAAATCGATGCTAACATGCTACGCTAATCGATGCTAACATGCTATTTACCGCCGGTGCTAAAGCAGACATGGCACAGAGATGTATGGATAACCTACGGATGCATTTGTAACGATAAAGTCACAGAAATCACAAAGGTGAGTTTTGTTGATGTTGACTGCCAGCTAATCGATGCTAACATGCTATGCTAATCTATGCTAACATGTTATATACCGGCGGTGCTAAAGCAGACATGGCACAGAGATGTATGGATAACCTGCAAATGCATTTGTGACGATAGTCAACAAAATCACAAAGATGAGTTTTGTCGATGTTGACTGCCAGCTAATCGATGCTAACATGCTACGCTAATCTATGCTAACATGCTATTTACCGACAGTGCTAAAGCAGACATGGCACAGAGATGTATGGATAACCTGCAGATGCATTTGCAACTATATTACGTTTCTTTCCACCCACATTTAATGCCAAACAAACACTTACCAATCGACGGATTTAAGTTGCTCCAGTGTCACGAGATGCGAAAGTCCTGATCGTTTGGTCCGCACATTTTACCGGCGATGCTAACGCAGCTATTCGGCCATGCTATGGCTATGAATAGCGTCAATAGCTATTCCCTCAATAGCTGCAGTTTCTTCCTTAATACTTTCATACTCCAACCATCCGTTTCAATACATGCGTAATCTGTTGAATCGCTTAAACCGCTGAAATCCGAGTCTGAATCCGAGCTAATGTCGCTACATCTTGCTGTGCTATTTGCCATTGTTTGTTTACATTGGCAGCACTGTGTGACGTCACAGGGAAATGGATAGTGGCATCGCAAATAGCGAAAATTGAGCACTTTAAAGCATTTTTAGGGATATTCCGAGACCGGTAAAATTTTGAAAAAAACTTCAAAAAATACAACATGCCACTGGGAACTGATTTTTATTGTTTTTAACCCTTTTGAAATTGTGATAATGTTCCCCTTTAAAGCTTTTTCACAGATTTTCTTTTAGGGCTTCAAAAAACACAGAATATGGTATAAAAGTCAGAAATTCCACTACACGGGATTAAAAAAGCCGAAGGTAAACACGTACTTGAAAGTAACTTTATTCCAAATGTGGGAATAAAGCCCCTGTGTGTGTTTGACCACGACCTGGCGTGTCTTCCCCCTCCTTCATGGCGGCGTTATGATGAATCGGAGTCGTGATTTCACTTCTCGCCTGCCGGTGATTAAATCTTCATTACAGCGTCTGGTCAGTGCTCCATATAAATCCCCGACCCTGCAGAAAAAAGCCGATCCCTCTTCATTGGCCAGGAAGGCCCCCCCCCCCCCCCCCCAAACCCCCACCCAACCAAGCCGCCCCCGCCTTGACAGAATCGGGACGTCGGCGGCGACAAACAAATGAGGAGCAGAGGGTGCATCAGATGGCGTTGAAGACGCCTCCAGACTGAAGCATGCTACACGGTCAGCTCGTTGTCAAGCACGTCACTCGCCTCGTTATCTGTCCACACTTCAAGGACAGCTCATTAGGGACAGCACAAGAAGGGAATCAAAAAGGAGGAAAGTAAAATATGTTTGCTTCTTTTTTTTCTGGGAACTCATATATATGTATATATATATATATATATATATATATATATATATATATTAGAGATGCGCGGTTTGCGGTGTCATCCGCAGAGTCCGCGGATAAACCGCGGGTCGGGCGGGTGACATGAAGAAAAAATAGATTTTAATCAGACTCGGGTGGGTGGCGGTTGAACCATCCGGAAATATTTGATATACATGGTTCTGGGATCGGTTTCCTTTACCATTCAAAGAGCCATTTAAGACCCGTGTCACAATGCGAAGAAGACAATAGGAGACGCTATTATCCTCTAGAACACGGGTGCCCACACTTTTTCTGCAGGCGAGCTACTTTTCAATTGACCAACTCGAGGGGATCTACCTCATTTATATATATCATTTATATTTATTTATTTATGAAAGAGACATTTTTTTAAACAAGTTACATGTGTTTAATGATAATACAAGCATGTGTAACACATATAGATGTCTTTCTTTCACGAAGACAAGAATATAAGTTGGTGTATTACCTGATTCTGATGACTTGCATTGATTGGAGTCAGACAGTAATGATGATAACGCCCACATTTTCAAATGGAGGAGAAAAAAAAGTTGTCCTTTCTGTACAATACCACATGAAAGTAGTTGGTTTTTGGCACCTGATTCATCCAGCTTCCATACACTTTACAAGAAAAACATTGGCGGCAAATTCCGTAGCTTGCTTGATTGACATTCGCGGCACCCGAGGGTCTTGTGAGATGACGCTGGCTGCTGCCAGTTCATTATTATGAAAAAAATGACAGAGAGGAAGGCGAGAAACACTTTTGATTTCAACAGACTTTCGCGCCGTCCCTTCCGTCAAAACTCTAAAGGCCGACTGCACATTTCCTACCTTCACAATAAAAGCCCTGCTTCATGCTGCCTGCGCTAACTAAATAAGAGTCTCGGAAAGCTGGCGTGCACAAGTGATGTGCACGCCAGCTTTCTGAGGGATCGCTTGTGCACGCCAGTTTTCCGAGACTCTGTATTTAGTTAGCGCAGGCAGCATGAAGCAGGGCTTTTATTGTGAATATAGGAAATGTGCAGTCGGCCTTTAGAGTTTGGACGGAAGGTACGGCGCGAGAGTCTGTTGAAATAGAAAGTGTTTCTCGCCTTCCTCTCGGTCATATTTTAATAATAATGATCTTGCAGCAGCCAGCGTCATCTCACAAGACCCTCCGGTACCGTGAATGTCATTTAAGTGACGTCTTGGTGAAGATTGATGATCACTAATTTTTAGGTCTATTTTTTTTAAAAGCCTGGCTGGAGATCGACTGACACACCCCCCGCGGTCGATTGGTAGCTCGCGATCTACACTCTAGAATGACTGCCGGCAGTCGCCCAGGTAATAAGTATTAGGGCGTGCCATGAAGCCATTGGCTTTGTCGCCTACTACAACACGTATAATCTGCTTGAACAATCCAGCCTCATATTGTGTGTGGCTTCCGCGGCAACACGCACACGACTGCAAGGCATAGTGGGTGACACAGAGTAAACTAATGGTTGTGATATAAACAATTTTAACACTCTTAATAGTATATGCGCCACGCTGTGAAGCCACACCAAACAAGATTGACAAACACATTTCGGGAGAACATACTCCCAGTAACACAACATAAACGCAATACAACAAATACCCGGAATCCTTTGTATCCATGACACTTCCTGACTATTTTATACACCCCACTAGCAGCAAACCCCCGTCAACCCCCCCGTGCGTCAGTAAGGTGGGCGGGGTTGGGGGCGCGGGGGTGTAAAATATATTCAGGAGTGTCACGGATACAAAGGATTCTGGGTATTCGTTGTGTTGCGTTTTATGTTGTGTTGTGTTACCGAAATGTGATTGCCAATCTTGTTTTGGTGTGGCTTCACAGCGCGGCGCATATTAGTAAGAGTGTTAAAATTCTTTATAGCACAACCGTCAGTGTACTCTGTATCACCCAGTATGCCTTTCAATCTTGTACGTGTGATAGCGGAAGCTGCACACAACATGTTGCCGGACTAACAATCGGTTTATACATGTTGTGGAAGACGTTCAAAGTCAATGGCTTCGCAGCACGCCCATATTCTTGTCATCAGGATGAACGCCATTGGATATCCGCGAGAATATTAGCGGCTCCCATTGTCTTCATTACTCTGTGAATGGTCTTAACCTTCGTCTTGTGTTAGGGTCGGCACCGACCCGTTTTAGTTTTTAAATGCATAAAAACACCACATACATTTATTTTTTTGCATCAAAGCTTTTTGACTTTGTCAGGAACCTCTTTGTCAACAAAATAAAACATTTACATTTTTTTCACTAAATTATAAAATGATCTGGTAGAAATTTTGCCCTTGGTGTTGTTGGAGTCGGTTTCGACCCAGTTATAAAAATAAGATGATAAAGCAGTGATAAGAGCCAAAACTGAACACACTGACGGCCAGCTCCTCTCCCAATCATGTGAGCTTTAGTGGATTCTCATTTTACCTTGTTATCCTGTACAAAAGCAAACAAAAGACGGACACTAAAAGTGTCACTTTTTGCCACTCTGATTTTGTTTTTTTATTAGTTTTGGAACTAGTAATCTATTTCTCTTGCTTTCATTTGCTTGATTGGTTGTTGGTTGTTGTTTGTTTGATGTTGGATTTCTGTTTCTGAAAAAAATACGTTTTAGCCTTTTTCTTGAAGTAAATATATATGGGTCGAAATTGACCCGTAACACCATAGATGTTACTATAGTTAAAATTCTTAAAACGAAAAAATAAATAAAACACATTTATTTAAGAGATGTGTTCTAATACCCCTTAGTAATAGTTAGGTAACACAACAACCTTTTTTTTACTTATATGATTCTCTTGAGGTTCGTTTTACCATTTTTAAAAATTGAAATCGAGGGGTATACTGACAAAAAAAGGCCCAATGGCCCAAACCAAAAATATTAAAACCAATATTTTCAAGGATAAGGAAGCCTAACGAGGTAACCAAGAGATGAGAAACAAATTGGATGATAGATCATTGTTTTTAGTGTATTTTACAGCTGATTTAAGACATGGGTCAAAACCGACCCGTTAACATAAGAGATGGTAACAGAAAGCTAACACAAGAGGAAGGTTAAATAGCTCTGTGAGCAGTAAAGGTGGCCCATCTCTGATGTATTTCGGCGGGCGGGTGGCAGGCGGTTGCGGTTCTGATAAAATGTTGGTTCGGGTGGACGACGACTTTGGTGATGCGGTTGCGGATGATATAATTGCCTATCCGAGCATCTCTAATATATATATGAATATATATATATATATGTATATATATATATATATATATATATATATATATATATATATATATATATATATATATGTATATATATGTATATATATATGTATATATATATATATAGCCCTGCGATGAGGTAGTGACTTTTCCAGGGTGTACTCCGCCTTCCACCCGATTGTAGCTGAGATAGGCACTAGTGCCCCCGTGACCCCGAATAAATATTTATTTATTTATTGTCCAGCTTCCTTGGCAAATCATATAGTTTTTATTTATTTATTTATTTATTTATCTATTTATTTATTTTTGTCCTGTCCAGCTTCTCAGGCAAATCATATATTTGTTTTTGGTTCATTTTATTTTTATTTTCATTTTTTATTTTTTATTTATTAATTGCTTTTTTTGTCCAGCTTCTCAGGCCAATCATACAGTAGATGCAGATGTCCATATCGGTACAGATTGACTTTACAAAAGAGAAATGTGGCATACTTCTCTTGTTGCCTTATTTGTATTGGACATCATTAAATGTATTTATATTATCATTTGGGGCAGCCGGGCGGGAGCAGGAAGGGATGGAAAGAGGAAAATAAAGAAGACGGAGGGCGAGCAAACATTTAGTAAATCAGTATGTTAAATTGCCCCCAGTCTTCTGCAGGTGTTCCAAATACTATGAGCTTCCTCTAAACCTTCAGCAGGACCCAGTGGTGTCCATCATCTCCACCATTAGGTTCCATCCTCACCTCCTCCCGCTCCATCATGGTTTATCTGCATTACTCCATCCCCCCGGCCTGATGGTTCTCAGACGAGGCGAGTCCCTGGTTAGGGTCTAATGAAGACTGAAGGACTATTTCCCCCCTGGCCCAGCAAGAAGCTCTCTCCTGCTGCATAGTGATCGATGGCGTTCCTTCTCCTCCGTGTTGTGCTTGCACGCTTTATTGATGTGTCAGCTCCTTCCTAAGCAGATATTGCGATTGGCGTCACGCGGGAGAGTTCGCTCTGTGAGATGTGATGGTTCCTCTTCCTCGCATCAGTCAGGATTGATCCGTCTAACTGTGTCTGTGCTCGGTGTGGCGTGGCGGCAGACGCCACGGGTTTGATTCCCGAGCAGGGAAACCGTGAGTGGATTCATGTTTAAGGATAATTCCACAGTGGACTGGTTGTGGCGCTCCCTGCTGGACAAAAAAATATTTCTTGCAAGGGTCTCAGCCTCAACCTGAACCTTGGTATTTACCGTGATGACGGACTCGCAGTGTGCCGCGCCTCGCCAAGGAGCAGCGAGAACACCAAGAAGCGCATATGCCAAATCTTCAAAGAAAACGGCCTACGGATCACGATTGAAGCCAACAAGCAAACCGTCAACTTCCTCGACGTCACTTTCAACCTGAGAAATAACAGCTACCAACCATTCACGAAACCCAACACAACACTCCAATACGTGCACCATGACAGCAACCACCCACCCACCACCACGAAAAGAATACCTACCGGAATTAATAAAAGGCTATCGATGCTGTCATCCAGCAAAGCTGAATTCGACCAAGCAACCCCCCCGTAGCAGAAAGCACTTGATGAAAGCGGATACAACTTCACCCTCACTTATGAACCCACTCCAGGAAACCAACCAAAAAAGAGCAGAAAACGAAAGAACATCATTTGGTACAATCCGCCATTCAGCAAAGACGTCTCAACCAACATCGGCCGCAAGTTCCTCACTCTGATCGACAAACACTTCCCCAAAGGCAACACCCTAATAAAAATATTCAACAAGAACAACATTAAATTGAGCTACAGCTGTATGAATAACATGCAACAAATCATTTCAAACCACAACAAAGCAATTGCAAAAGGACTGCCTACCCCCAGAC
>NC_084619.1:66775247-66890247 GCF_033978795.1 Nerophis ophidion | reverse complement strand
GGCTGGAGGGGATATTGTTCCTTTTATTACTGCAATGTCTTCTTATTGTATTCAGTCAGCCGACATATGTTCAGGCCTGGGAGGGGAAAAAAATAAAAAAAGAGCCCATTTTCTATATTAAAAAAGTTTGTGTTGGAGATGCTTTAAATATTAATTTTGTGTAACTTTTCAAGTGTGTGTCACCGGCCTGGAGGATGGCAGGTTTATTCCCCACTGGGCTGGTATTTTCTCTACTCCCATTTAATAGTATTTAAACACAAATTACATATTTCATCTTTCTTTTCAACTCAAATATGTGTCAATGAGTCATGGAGCTGTGATGATTAGTCAGAACTCAAGCTGAGGGCTGTGCAAAGCAAAATAAGCAAGAAAGCGAGTGCTAAATTGCACCCTCAAAATAGCACAGGAAGTTTTCCTAAACCAGGGGTCAGCAACCTTTTTGAAAGCAAGAGCTACTTCTTGGGTACTGATTAATGCCAAGGGCTACCAGTTTGATACACACTTAAATAAATTGCCAGAAATAGTCAATTTGCTCAATTTACCTTTAATAAATAAATCTATATATATGTGTGTATATATATATATATATATATATATATATATATATATATATATATATATATATATATATATATATATATATATGTATAAAAGGGGTATTTCTGTCTGTCATTCCGTCGTACATTTTTTTTCCTTTTGGAGAAGGTTTTTTGGAGAGAATAAATGTTGAAAAAAACACTTAATTGAACGGTTCAACAGAGGAGAAAACACGAAAAACATTTAAAATCAAATTTTGAAACATAGTTTATTTTCAATTTTGACTCTTTAAAATTCAAAATTCAACCAAAACAAATGAAGAAAAAAATTAGCTAATTTGAATATTTTTGAAAAAATTAAAAAAAAGAATTTATGGAACATCATTAGTCATTTTTCCTGATTAAGATTAATTTTAGAATTTTGATGACATGTTTTAAATAGGTTGAAATCCAATCTGCACTTTGTTAGAATATATAACAAATTGGACCAAGCTATATTTCTAACAAAGACAAATCCTTTCTTCTAGATTTTCCAGAACAACACTTTTAAAAGAAATTCAAAAGACTTTGAAATAAGATTTAAATTTGATTATACAGATTTTTTAGATTTGCCAGAAAACATTTTTCAATTTTAATCATAATAAGTTTGAAGAAATATTTCACAAATATTCTTCGTCGATAAAACAGAAGCTAAAATGAAGAATTAAATCAAAATTCCTTTATTATTCTTTACAAAAAAAAAAATACTTGAACATTGATTTAAATTGTCAGGAAAGAAGAGGAAGGAATTTAAAAGGTAAAAAGGTATATGTGTTTAAAAATCCCCAAATTAATTTCAAGGTTGTATTTTTTCTCTAAAATTGTCTTTCTGAAAGTTATAAGAAGCAAAGTAAAAAAAAAAATTAATTTATTTAAAAAAGTGAAGACTAAGTCTTTAAAATATTTTCTTGGATTTTACAATTGTATTTGAGTTTTGTCTCTCTTAGAATTAAAAATGTTGAGGAAAGCGAGACCAGCTTGCTAGTAAATAAATACAATTTAAAAAGAGCCAGCTCACTGGTAAGTGCTGCTATTTGAGCTATTTTTAGTCTGTTATTTTCCTGTTTTACACAATAAAAATTAGTCCGAAAAATGTGGAAAATATATTTATTTTACAGTTTTTTTTTTTATAAAATTTAATCTAAAAGAGGTAAAAATTATTGACAGTCTCAGTTTATTTATTTTTTCCTTTTTACACAATAAAAGCTTAGTTTTATGGCATAAGTAATAAATGAAAATAATATTATATAAAAGGAATTCTTAAAAAAAATAAAAGTATTTTAAGAGTGCCTTAGCCTGAAAAATGTGAAAAACATATATATTTGACAGTTTTTTTAAATAAAATGTAATCTAGAAAAAAATATCTGTTATTTTATTTTTTTTACACAAGAAAAATGTAGTTTCATGGCAAAGGTAATAAATAAAAACAATGTTAGAAAAAGGGAATTCTTTGAGAAAATAAAAGTATTTTAAGTGCGCCTTAGTCTGAAAAATGTGGAAAACATATTATATGTTACAGATGTATTTTTTTTAAATAAAATGTAATCTAAAAAAGGTAAATTGTTCTGTGTTATTTTCCTTTTTACACAATAAAATGTAGTTTCATGGCAAAGGAAACAAATAAAAACAATGTTAGATAAAGGGAATTCTTTGAGAAAATAAATGTATTTTAAGTGCGCCTTTGTCTGAAAAATGTGGAAAACATATTTATTTTACATACAGATTTTTTTTTAAATAAAATTGAATCCTAACAAGGTAAATTATTTTCTGTTATTTTCCTTTTTACACAATAAAGGCTTAGTTTTATGGCAAAGCTAATAGATAAAAAACAATGTTAGATAAAGGGAATTATTTGAGAAAACAAAAGTATTTTAAGTGCGCCTTAGTCTGAAAAATGTGGAAAACGTATTTATTTTACAGACCGATTTTTTTTAAATAAAATGTAATCTAAAAAAGGTGAATTATTGTATGTTATTTTCCTTTTTACACAATAAAATGTAGATTCATAGCAAAGGTAATTAATAAAAACGATGTTAGAAAAAGGGAATTATTTGAGAAAACAAAAGTATTTTAAGTGCGCCTTAGTCTGAAAAATGTGGAAAACATATTGATTTTACAGACCGATTTTTTAAAATAAAATGTAATCCAAAAAAGGTAAAAATTATTGTCAGTCTCAGTTCATTATTTTCCTTTTTACACAATAAAAGCTTAGTTTTATGTCAAAAGTAATAGATAAAATGAATGTTGGATGAAGGGAATTCTTTGAGAAAATAAAAGTACTTTAAGTGTGCCTTAGTCTGAAAAATGTGGAAAACATATTTGTTATACAGACATATTTTTTTAAATAAAATTGTATCTAAAAAAGGTCAATCATTGTCTGTTATTTTCCTTTTTTACACAATAAAAATGTAGTTTTATGGTAAAGATAATAAATAAAAAAATGTTAGAAAAATTGAATTCTTTGACAAAATAAAAGTAGTTTAAGTATTCCTTAGACTGAAAAATGTGGAAAAAATATTTTTTTTACCGACAGATTTTTTTTAATAAAATGTAATCTAAAAAAGGTAAAAGATTATTGTTAGTCTCAGTTCATTATTTTCCTTTTTACACAATAAAAGCTTAGTTTTATGTCAAAAGTAATAGATAAAAACAATGTTAAAGGGAATTCTTTGAGAAAATAAAAGTATTTTAAGTGTGCCTTAGTCTAAAAAATGCGGAAAACATATTTGTTATACAGACAAATTTTTTTAAATAAAATTGTATCTAAAAAAGGTCAATCATTGTCTGTTATTTTCCTTTTTTACACAATAAAAATGTAGTTTTATGGTAAAGGTAATAAATAAAAAAATGTTAGAAAAATTGAATTCTTTGACAAAAGAAAAGTAGTTTAAGTATTCCTTAGTCTGAAAAATGTGGAAAAAATATTTTTTTTACAGACAGATTTTTTTTAATAAAATGTAATCTAAAAAAGGTAAAAAAATTATTGTCAGTCTCAGTTCATTATTTTCCTTTTTACACAATAAAAGATGAGTTTTATGTCAAAAGTAATAGATAAAAACAATGTTAAAGGGGATTATTTGAGAAAATAAAAGTATTTTAAGTGTGCCTTAGTCTAAAAAATGTGGAAAACATATTTGTTGTACAGACATATTTTTTTAAATAAAATTTAATCTAAAAAAAGGTGAATTATTGTATGTTATTTTCCTTTTTACACAATAAAAATGTAGTTTTATGCAAAAGTAATAAATAAAAAAATGTTGGAAAATTGAATTATTTGACAAAATAAAAGTAGTTTAAGTATTTCTTAGTCTGAAAAATGTGGAAAAAATATTTTTTTTACCGACAGATTTTTTTTAATAAAATGTAATCTAAAAAAGGTAAAAAATATTGTCAGTCTAAGTTTAAATATTTTCCTTTTTACACAATAAAAATGTAGTTTTATGGCAAAGGTAATAAATAAAAACAATATTGGAAAATTTGAATTATTTGAGAAAATAAAAGTATTTTAAGTGTGCCTTAGTCTGAAAAATGTGGAAAAAATATTTTTTTTACCGACAGATTTTTTTTAATAAAATGTAATCTAAAAAAGGTAAAAAATTATTGTCAGTCTCAGTTCATTATTTTCCTTTTTACACAATAAAAGCTTCGTTTTATGTCAAAAGTAATAGATAAAAACAATGTTAAAGGGAATTCTTTGAGAAAATAAAAGTATTTTAAGTGTGCCTTAGTCTAAAAAATGTGGAAAACATATTTGTTGTACAGACATATTTTTTTATATAAAATTGTATCTAAAAAAGGTCAATCATTGTCTGTTATTTTCCTTTTTTACACAATAAAAATGTAGTTTTATGGTAAAGGTAATAAATAAAAAAATGTCAGAAAAATTGAATTCTTTGACAAAATAAAAGTAGTTTAAGTATTCCTTAGTCTGAAAAATGTGGAAAAAATATTTTTTTTACAGACAGATTTTTTTTAATAAAATGTAATCTAAAAAAGGTAAAAAAATTATTGTCAGTCTCAGTTCATTATTTTCCTTTTTACACAATAAAAGATTAGTTTTATGTCAAAAGTAATAGATAAAAACAATGTTAAAGGGAATTCTTTGAGAAAATAAAAGTATTTTAAGTGTGCCTTAATCTAAAAAATGTGGAAAACATATTTGTTGTACAGACATATTTTTTTAAATAAAATTTAATCTAAAAAAAGGTGAATTATTGTATGTTATTTTCCTTTTTACACAATAAAAATGTAGTTTTATGCAAATGTAATAAATAAAAAAATGTTGGAAAAATTGAATTATTTGACAAAATAAAAGTAGTTTAAGTATTCCTTAGTCTGAAAAATGTGGAAAAAATAATTTTTTTACCGACAGATTTTTTTTAATAAAATGTAATCTAAAAAAGGTAAAAAATTATTGTCAGTCTCAGTTTAAATATTTTCCTTTTTACACAATAAAAATGTAGTTTTATGGCAAAGGTAATAAATAAAAACAATATTGGAAAAATTGAATTATTTGAGAAAATAAAAGTATTTTAAGTGTGCCTTAGTCTGAAAAATGTGGAAAAAATATTTTTTTTACAGACAGATTTTTTTTGATAAAATGTAATCTAAAAAAGGTAAAAAATTATTGTCAGTCTCAGTTCATTATTTTCCTTTTTACACAATTAAAGCTTCATTTTATGTCAAAAGTAATAGATAAAAACAATGTTAAAGGGAATTCTTTGAGAAAATAAAAGTATTTTAAGTGTGCCTTAGTCTAAAAAATGTGGAAAACATATTTGTTATACAGACATATTTTTTTAAATAAAATTGTATCTAAAAAAGGTAAATTATTGTATGTTATTTTCCTTTTTACACAAAAAAGCTTAGTTTTATGTCAAAAGTAATAGATAAAAACAATGTTAGATAAAGGGAATTCTTTGAGAAAATAAAAGTACTTTAAGTGTGCCTTAGTCTGAAAAATGTGGAAAACATATTTGTCATACAGACATATTTTTTTAAATAAAATTGTATCTAAAAAAGGTCAATCATTGTCTGTTATTTTCCTTTTTTACACAATAAAAATGTAGTTTTATGGTAAAGGTAATAAATAAATAAAAAATGTTAGAAAATTTTAATTCTTTGACAAAATAAAAGTATTTTAAGTATTCCTTAGTCTGAAAAATGTGGAAAAAATATTTTTTTTACAAACAGATTTTTTTTAATAAAATGTAATCTAAAAAAGTTAAAAAAATATTGTCAGTCTCAGTTCATTATTTTCCTTTTTACACAATAAAAGCTTAGTTTTATGTCGAAAGTAATAGATAAAAACAATGTTAAAGGGAATTCTTTGAGAAAATAAAAGTATTTTAAGTGCGCCTTAGTCTAAAAAATGTGGAAAACATATTTGTTATACAGACATATTTTTTTAAATAAAAAGTAATCTAAAAAAATGTGAATTATTGTATGTTATTTTCCTTTTTACACAATAAAAATGTAGTTTTATGGCAAAGGTAATAAATAAAAAAATATTGGAAAAATTGAATTATTTGAGAAAATAAAAGTATTTTAAGTGTGCCTTAGTCTGAAAAATGTGGAAAAAATATTTGTTTTACAGACAGATTTTTTTAAATAAAATATAATCTAAAAAAGGTGAATTATGGTCTGTTATTTTCCTTTTTTACACAATGAAAGCTTATTTTTATGGCAAAGGTAATACATAAAAACAATGTAAGATAAAGGGAATTCTTTGGAGACATTTCTGAAGGAGCAAGACCCAAAAGGACAGATAGGATGAAGTCTGAGCTGTCCCGTGTCCTTGCCGTCTGTCCCGGGGCGTCCCTTCTTGTCCTGTCAGCTCCCATCTCAAAGACAGCCCAAAGTGACGCCTGGCGTCCTCGTCCAGCTCGCGGCGGCCATTAACAATTTAGACGACATCCGCCTTCACCGGCGGACGCGGTGGCGCTCACAGAGTCCACGTGGCGGAAGGCCTTGCCCGCACGACCCGGCGCCGTCTTCACCTTTTATTATGCAAATAACATCTGGTGTCTCCCACCCTCCGCAATCACGGTCTTCATCCTCATCGCCGCCGCGCTGGCCGGTCTGATCACTAAGTAGACAGCAGATGGGTTGCAAAGTGCAGCCAAACACTGACTGCTGGATGCTGGAATGAGGGTCCTGACAGCATGCTAATGGCTGACACTTG
Organism: Nerophis ophidion; assembly: GCF_033978795.1. Lineage (NCBI taxonomy): Eukaryota > Metazoa > Chordata > Actinopteri > Syngnathiformes > Syngnathidae > Nerophis > Nerophis ophidion. The sequence continues at coordinate 66,883,488 of NC_084619.1, read as the reverse complement.
TTGCCGTGGTAACCACACGTCCTCCCAGAGTCTGCTGTTGTTTTTTTTCCCCCAACACAACCTGAATCACAAATTGTGGGATGATGACTTTTTTTTTTTTTTTTTTTTTTGCCGCATTTGATGATTGTGTTCAGGGATTTTACCAAAGTAGAGATAAACCTGCTCTGTCCCAGGTTCAAATATGACATTATTTACATATTACTTAATCTGTTTTAGTCACTATGTTGTTTAGTCGCAACAGTAATTGTGTTCGCATCCACAGGAACCACATGGGTTAGCCTACTCTATACAGTATTTACAACCTTACCAGTGTTCACTTCACAGCCACAGATGGTTCATCTAAATATTGACATTATTTACACATTACTTTGTCTTTTTCAGTCACTATATTATTTAGTCACTACAGTAATGTGTTCACATCCTCAGGAACCACATGGGTTAGCCTACTCTATACAGTAGTTACAACCTTACTAGTGTTCACTTCACAACCACAGATGGTTCATCTAGTTATTGACATTATTTACACTTTACTTTGTCTGTTTTAGTCACTATGTTGTTTAGTCACTACAGTTATGTGTTCACATCCACAGGAACCACATGGGTTAGCCTACTCTATACAGTAGTTACAACCTTACTAGTGTTCACTTCACAACCACAGATGGTTCATCTAAATATTTACATTATTTACACATTTCTTTGTCTTTTTCAGTCACTATGTTATTTAGTCACTACAGTAAGGTGTTCACATCCTCAGGAACCACATGGGTTAGCCTACTCTAGACAGTAGTTACAACCTTAGCAGTGTTCACTTCACAACCACAGATGGTTTATATAGTTATTGACATTATTTACACTTTACTTTGTCTGTTTTAGTGACTATGTTGTTTAGTCACAACAGTAATTGAGTTTGCATCCACAGGAACCACATGGGTTAGCCTACTCTATACATTATTTACAGCCTTACGAGTGTTCACGTCACAGCCACAGATGGTTAATCTACTTTTTGACATTATTTACACTTTACTTTGTCTGTTTCAGTCACTATGTTACTTAGTTACTGCAGTAATTGTGTTCGCATCCACAGGAACCACATGGGTTTCCTACTCTATACAGTAGTTACAACCTTACCAGTGTCCACTTCACAACCACAGATGGTTCATCTAGTTATTGACATTATTTACACTTTACTTTTGTCTGTTTCAGTCACTATGTCGTTTAGTCACAACAGTAATTGAGTTTGCATCCACAGGAACCACATGGGTTAGCCTACTCTATACAGTAGTTACAACCTTACCAGTGTTCACTTCACAACCACAGATGGTTCATCTAGTTATTGACATTATTTACACTTTACTTTGTCTTTTTCAGTCACTATGTTATTTAGTCACTACAGTAATGCGTTTGCATCCACAGGAACCACATGGGTTAGCCTACTCTATACAGTATTTACAGCCTTACGAGTGTTCACTTCACAGCCACAGATGGTTAATCTACTTTTTGACATAATTTACACTTTACTTTGTCTGTTTCAGTCACTATGTCATTTAGTCACTACAGTAATGCATTCACATTCACAGGAACCACATGGGTTAGCCTACTCTATACAGTAGTTACAACCTTACCAGTGTTCACTTCACAACCACAAATGGTTCATCTAGTTATTGACATTATTTACACTTTACTTTGTCTTTTTCAGTCACTATGTTATTTAGTCACTACAGTAATGCGTTTGCATCCACAGGAACCACATGGGTTAGCCTACTCTATACAGTATTTACAGCCTTACGAGTGTTCACTTCACAGCCACAGATGGTTAATCTACTTTTTGACATCATTTACACTTTACTTTGTCTGTTTCAGTCACTATGTCATTTAGTCACTACAGTAATGCATTCACATTCACAGGAACCACATTGGTTAGCCTACTCTATACAGTAGTTACAACCTTACCAGTGTTCACTTCGCAACCACAGATGGTTCATCTAGTTATTGACATTATTTACACTTTACTTTGTCTGTTTCAGTCACTATGTTACTTAGTTACTGCAGTAATTGTGTTCGCATCCACAGGAACCACATGGGTTAGCCTACTCTATACAGTATTTACAACCTTACTAGGGTTCACTTCACAGCCATAGATGGTTAATCTACTTATTGACATTATTTACACTTTACTTTGTCCGTTTCAGTCACTATGTTATTTAGTCACCGCAGTAATTGTGTTTGCATTCACAGGAACCACATAGGTTAGCCAACTCTATACAGTATTTACAGCTTTACTACTGTTCACTTCACAGCCACAGATGGTTCATCTAAATATTTACATTATTTACACATTACTTTGTCTGTTTCAGTCACTATGTTGTTTAGTCACTACAGTAATGTGTTCACATCCACAGGAACCACATGGGTTAGCCTACTCTATACAGTAGTTACAACCTTACCAGTGTTCACTTCACAACCACAGATGGTTCATCTAGTTATTGACATTATTTACACTTTACTTTAGTTATTAGTATTAACTGAAACTGTGAAATCGTGATTAATCCCAGTTTGTTCATAGATAACTCAAAATTAATCGCGATGGTGGCAGATATTTTCCGCTGCTCCGCTCCCAGTCTGTGGAACGCTCTCCCTGACCACCTGAGGGCACCACAGACTGGATGCTTCTAAAAAAGGCTTGAAAAAACCTTCTTTAAGAAAAAAAAAAAACTATGTGTGTGTGTGTGTGTGTGTGTGTGTGTGTGTGTGTGTGTGTGTGTGTGTGTGTGCTAGCTATTAGGCTGTTCTATTTTTAACTTTTTTTACTATTTATTTTACTTGTTGGGGGCAGCTATTTGTGGGTCTAGCCTTGTTTTGTTTTTGTTTTTGTTATTTAGTTTTTTTAATGCACTGCAGCACTTTGGGGTTGTTTTCTCAATGTAAAGTGCCTTTGCTAATACAATCTATTATTAGTTTGTTCATAGATAACTCAAAATTAAGCGCAATAGTGGCAGATATTTTCCGCTGCTCCCAGTCTGTGGAACGCTCTCCCTTACTACCTGAGGGCACCACAGACTGTGGATGCTTCTAAAAAAAGGCTTAAAAAAACCTTCTTTAAAAAAGAACAAACTATGTGTGTGTGTGTGTGTGTGTGTGTGTGTGTGTGTGTGTGTGTGCGTGTTTGTGCTAGTTCTAGCTATTAGGCTGTTCTATTTTTTACTTTTTTTACTATTTATTTTACTTGTTGGGGGCAGCTATTTGTGGTTCTAGCATTGTTTTGTTTTGGTTGTTTTTGTTTAGTTTTTTTTAATACACTGTAGCACTTTGGGGTTGTTTTCTCAATGTAAAGTACCTTTACAAATAAAATCTATTATTACTATTATTATTATTATTATTTTCATCATTATTAAGTGTACCCTACACAGTTAAATTTCAAGTTTTTAATACAAGGAACGGGCAATTAATTTGCTTTAATTAATTGTGTTTTAAAAATAGTTTTAACAGTGCAACACAAAAGTGACATAAACACGCTTTAAATGACAATTAAAGAAAACAAAAACATTTGGTTGGTGTTTTGCCAGATTTTGCATTGTGTTGGCATACATCATTTGTATTCCTGCTGTAGGAGCACTTGCTTTCCAAGTGGGAGCTACACCGTGTTTAGATAGCAGTTTCTCACATCACCGACACAAAATGTGGATTGTGAAAGATGTTGACAATGTTGTTGTGGCGCATTGCGGCCACAAGATGGCAGCACAAACATCACCTGGAAGGTGACGTGTAATTGTCCCGTACCGCAAAATATTGATAAAATATTATTGTCTTTTTTTTGTTCTTCTCTGCGCTTAGTTGGCGTCTTGGGATTCCACCCGGGGTCTGAACGGAAGCTTAAAGGAGAACCGGATCGAGAGTGGAATGCAGGGTGTGACCCTCAAGGTGGTGACTTTACTGGTGAGTTGGATCCACCACACAGTCGGTCAGAACCAGAGGTTCGAGTCTGTCATGATTGTGTTGCAATGCAAAGATGCCGGTGCTAGTCTAGTATCACCGTACTGATGAATCAAAGGCGGTACTAGACTCTGTTTTAAAAGCAGCCTAACGGGCATTGTGACACTGCTAGTTTTACAAGAAGGGGAGCATGTTGGGCAGCGCACACACACAGAGTACTCACAAGTAGACACAATGTGTAGACAGAAAAGGGAGGATAGACGCATTTTGGTGTCTATCCTGACTAGTCTCTCAGTTGGTTTTCATCCAGGATTTCTCTGTCCATTGCTGCATTTATTTTTCCCTCTATCCTGACTAGTCTGTCAGTTAGTTTTTTATCCTGGATGTCTCTTTACATTGCTGCATTAATATTTCCCTCTATCCTGACTAGTCTCTCGGTTAGTTTTCATCCAGAATGGCTCTGTACATTACAGTATTCATCTTTCCCTCTATTCTGACTACTCTCTCAGTTAGTTTTTCATCCTGGATGTCTCTTTACATTGCTGCATTCATATTTCCCTCTATCCTGAATAGTCTCTCAGTTGTTTTTTTATCCAGGATGTCCCTGTACATTGCTGCATTCATCTTTCCCTCTATCCTGAATAGTCTCTCAGTTAGTTTTCATCCAGGATATCTCTGTGCATTGCTGCATTCATTTTCCCTCTATCCTGACTAGTCTCCCAGTTAGTTTTCATCCAGGATGTATTTGTACATTGCTGCATTCATCTTTCCCTCTATCCTGACAAGTCTCTCTGTTAGTTTTCATCCAGAATGTCTCTGTACATTGCTGCATTCATCTTTCCCCCAATCCTGACTAGTCTCCCAGTTGGTTTTCATCCAGGGTGGCTCTGTACATTGCTGCATTCATCTTTCCCCCAATCCTGACTAGTCTCCCAGTTGGTTTTTATCCAGGATGTCGCTGTACATTACAGAATTCATCTTTCCCTCTATCCTGACAAGTCTCTCTGTTAGTTTTCATCCAGGATGTCTCTGTACATTGCTGCATTCATCTCTCCTTCTATCCTGGCTAGTCTCTCAGTTAGTTTTTCATCCTGTATATCTCTTTACATTTCTGCATTCCTATTTCCCTCTATCCTGACTAGTCTCTCAGTTGGTTGTTATCCAGGATGTCGCTGTACATTGCTGCATTCATCTTTCCCTCTATCCTGACCAGTCTCTCATTTGATTTTTCATACTGGATGTCTCTTTACATTGCTGCATTCATATTTCCCTCTATCCTGACTAGTCTCTCAGTTGGTTTTTATCCAGGATGTCGCTGTACATTGCTGCATTCATCTTACCTTCTATCCTGACTAGTCTCTCATTTGATTTTTCATACTGAATGTCTCTTTACATTGCTGCATTCATATTTCTCTCTATCCTGACTAGTCTCTCAGTTGGTTGTTATCCATGATGTCGCTGTACATTGCTGCATTCATCTTTCCCTCTATCCTGACTAGTCTCTCATTTGATTTTTCATTCAGAATGTCTCTGTACATTGCTGCATTCATCTTTCCCTCTATCCCAACTAGTCTCTTCCGTTGGTTTTCATCCAGGTTGTCTCTGTGCATCGCTGCATTCATCTTTCCCTTTATCCTGACTAGTCTCTTCCGTTGGTTTTCATCCAGGATGTATCTGTACATTGCTGCATTCATTTTTCCCTTTATCCTGACTAGTCTCCCAGTTGGTTTTCATCCTGGATGGCTCTTTAAATTGCTGTAGTCATCTTTCCCTCTATCCTGACTAGTCTCTCAGTTAGTTTTTCATCCTGGATGTCTCTTTACATTGCTGCATTCGTATTTCCCTCTATCCCGACTAGTCTTCCAGTTGGTTTTTATCCAGGATGTTGCTGTACATTGCTGCATTCATCTTTCCCTCCATCCTGACTAGTCTCCCAGTTGGTTTTCATCCTGGATGGCTCTTTAAATTGCTGTATTCATCTTTCCCTCTATCCTGACTAGTCTCTCAGTTGGTTTTTATCCAGGATGTCGCTGTACATTGCTGCATTCATCTTTCCCTCTATCCTGACTAGTCCCTCATTTGATTTTTCATACTGGATGTCTCTTTACATTGCTGCATTCATATTTCTCTCTATCCTGACTAGTCTCTCAGTTGCTTGTTATCCAGGCTGTCGCTGTACATTGCTGCATTCATCTTTCCCTCTATCCTGACTAGTCTCTCAGTTGCTTGTTATCCAGGCTGTCGCTGTACATTGCTGCATTCATCTTTCCCTCTATCCTGACTAGTCTTTCATTTGATTTTTCATTCAGAATGTCTCTGTACATTGCTGCATTCATCTTTCCCTCTATCCTGACTAGTCTCTCATTTGATTTTTCATTCAGAATGTCTCTGTACATTGCTGCATTCTTCTTTCCCTCTATCCCAACTAGTCTCTTCCGTTGTTTTTCATCCAGGATGTCTCTGTACATTGCTGCATTCATCTTTCCCTTTATCCTGACTAGTCTCTCAGTTGGTTTTCATCCAGGAAGTGTCTGTACTTTGCTGAACCCTTCTAAGGAGGTCAGGCGTCAGTGTGTTTAAGAGGTTTTTAAAGCATCACACTCACTATAAAACCGTCCCGCCCATATTATCATGTCGACGATTGCTACAGGTGGTGTGTCGGTCTATGTGTGGAGTCCAAAAAGTGCATATTGTTGTCCAAGTGCCGGTGTCGTCTCCTGCAGAAGTGTGAGCCAAGCAGACTTTTGGCTAATGAGACCCTCAATCCTCCTGTGAACAGGAAGAGCCCTTCGTGATGGTGGCAGAGAACATTCTGGGCCAGCCCAAGCGATACAAGGGCTTCTCCATGGACGTCCTGGACGCCCTGGCCAAGATCCTGGGCTTCAAGTACGACATCTACCAAGTGGCGGACGCCAAGTACGGCTCGGCGCTCCCTGACGGCTCCTGGAACGGCTTGATGGGCGAGCTCATTGGCAAGGTTTGTGACGCACTCCTTTTTTCATCATTATCTCAGAGTCCAGACCTCATCCCCGGCCATCAACTTCTGCTGCTGCAATTATGGAGCGGAGGAGGTGGAGGAAGAGGAGGAACACAAACACATCACACGATGTTTATCCGCGCGTCACTTCGTGAATTGTCCTTAATGGACTCACTGGTTACTTTCACTTTCCATTCAGGCGTGTGTTGTTTTTCTTTCTCCCGCCGACATTCACCCTTTTATTTTCAATCGCGGCCGCATGAAACAAAACACTCCTGATGTCATGGAGACCACTTTCACCAGGATGATCACTTTGTAGGGGGAAACCTCTGACTGCTGTGTATATATATATATATATATATATATATATATATATATATATATATATATATATATATATATATATATATATATATATATATATATATATATATATATATATATATATATATATATATATATATATATATATATATATATATATATATATATATATATATATATATATATATATATATATATATATATATATATATATATATATATATATATATATATATATATGTATATATATATATATATATATATATATATATCTATGTAGATATATATATATATATATATATATATATATATATATATATATATATATATATATATATATATATATCTATATCTATATATATAAAGAACATCATGTCATGGCTGTCTTGAGTTTCCAATACTTTCTACACCGCTTATTCTTTTGTGATGTAGTGATTGGAGCACACACATAACATTCATGAAGTTTGCTTCTTTTATGAATTTATTACGGCTCTACTGAAAAATGTAAGCAATCAAAAGTATACATACAGCAATGTTAATATTTACTTGAGTGAATTATATTTATATAGCGCTTTTCTCTAGTGACTCTAAGCGCTTTTACATAGTGAAACCCAATATCTAAGTTACATTTAAACCAGTGTGGGTGGCACTGGGAGCAGGTGGGTAAAGTGCCTTGCCCAAGGACACAACGGCAGTGACTAGGATGGCGGAACCTGCAACCCTCAAGTTGCTGGCACGGCCGCTCTACCAACCGAGCTATGCCGCCCCACAAAAGAAAAAATACATATATAATTCACTTACATGTCCCTTGGCAAGTTTCACTGCAAAAAAGGGCTTTTGGTAGCCATCCGCAAGCTTCTGTTTGCATTTTTGACCACAAAATTGCTGCAGTTCAGCTAAATGGGTTGCTTTTCTGACATGGACTTGTTTCTTCAGCATTGTCCACACCTTTAAAGGGGAACATTATCACAATTTCAAAAGGGTTAAAAACAATAAAAATCAGTTCCCAGTGGCTTGTTGTATTTTTTGAATTTTTTTTCAAAATTTTACCGGTCCCGGAATATCCCTAAATAAAGCTTTAAAGTGCCTTATTTTCGCTATCTTCGAAACCACTATCCATTTCCCTGTGACGTCATATAGGGCTGCCAATACAAACAACATGGCGGTTACCATAGCGACATTAGCTCGGATTCAGACTCGGATTTCAGCGGCTTAAGCGATTCGACAGATTACGCATGTATTGAAACAGATGGTCGGAGTATGGAGACAGATGGCGAAAACGAAATTGAAGAAGAAATTGAAGCTATTGAGCGAATAGCTATTGACGCTATTCGGCCATAGCGTGGGTGTACCTAATGAAGTGGCCCATAGCATGGCTGCCTTATTAGCATCGCCGGTAAAATGTGCGGACCAAACGATCAGGACTTTCGCATCTTGTGACACTGGAGCGACTTAAATCCATCGATTGGTAAGTGTTTGTTTCGCATTAAATGTGGGTATCTAGTTTCAAATGTACATAGAGCTAGCGTAAATAGCATGTTAGCATCGATTAGCGTAGCATTTTAGCATCGATTAGCTGGCAGTCATGCCGCGACCAAATATGTCTGAGTAGCACATAAGTCAACAACATCAACAAAACTCACCTTTGTGATTTTGTTGACTTAATCGTTGCAAATGCATCTGCAGGTTATCCATACATCTCTGTGCCATGTCTGTCGTAGCATCGCCGGTCAAATGTGAAGACACTTTGGTACATTCAATGGGGGTCTGGCGGCAGATTTCTTGCCAGTGGTGCAACTTGAATCCCTCCCTGTTAGTGTTGTTACACCCTCTGACAACACACTCATGAGGCATGATGTCTCCAAGGTTCCAAAAAATAGTCGAAAAAACGGAAAATAACAGAGCTGAGACCCGGTGTTTGTAATGCGAAAATGAATATGGCGGGTGTGTTACCTCGGTGACGTCACGTTCTGATGTCATCGCTAAAAGACCGCTAAACAGAAAGGCGTTTAATTTGCCAAAATTCACCCATTTAGAGTTCGGAAATCGGTTAAAAAAATACATGGTCTTTTTTCTGCAACATCAAGGTATATATTGACGCTTTAAGTCCTTTAAGTCAGGACTTTGGAAAGGCCATTCTAAAAAAAAAACACTTCATTCTAGCCCAGGGGTAGGGAACCTACGAGTCTAGAGCCAGATGTGGCTCCTTTGATGACTGCATCTGGCTCTCAGATAAATCTTAGCTGGCGTTACTTAACACGACAAGTCAGTGTTTTTCAACCTTTTCCCAGCCACGGCACATTTTTTTAATTGAAAAAAATTCCGACGCAAACCACCAGCAGAAAACATCAAAAATGAAACTCAGTCGCCGATACTGATAATAAAAAGTCGTTCTCGCAATTGTTTGATATGAATACAAACCGTAACCAAGCATGCATCGACATAGCTCTTGTCTCAACGTAGGTGTACTGTCACCACCTGTCACATCACGCCGTAACTTATTTTGAGTTTTTTTGGTGTCTTCCTGTGTCTTGCGCTCCTATTTTGGTGGCTTTTCCTATTTTGTTATTATTTTCTTGTAGCAGTTTCATGTCTTCCTTGAATGCTATTCATACTTTGTTTTCGCAATGAAGACTTAGTTGTGCGGACGCACTCCTTCTTTGTGGGGACATTGTTGACTGTCATGTCATGTACGGATGTACTTTGTGGACGCCATCTGCTCCGTACGCTGTAAATCAGCGGTGTCAAACTCAAATATAGAGTGGGCCAAAATTTTAAACTGAACAAAGCCACAGGCCAAGGTTGAACAAATTAACTTTTTAATAGGGACCTGCGGGGTTTGGTGGTAGCCGGGTGGGGGGTGTATATTATAGCGTCCCGGAAGAGTTTATGCTGCAAGCGGTTCTGGGTATTTGTTCTGTTGCGTTACGGTGCGGGTGTTCTCCCGAAATGTGTTTGTCATTATTATTCGGTGTGGGTTCACAGTGTGGCGCATATTTGTAACAGTGTTGGCATTGTAAATACGGCCACCCTCAGTGTGCCCCGTATGGCTGTTGATCAAGTATGCCTTGCATTCACTTGTGTGTGTGCTAAAGCCGCATATATTGTGTGACAGGTCCGGCACGCTGTTTGTATGGAGGAAAAGCAGACGTGAACACAGGTTGCAGAGAACGCTAAAGGCAGTGCCCAATATTGTTGTCCGGGTGGTAATTGGGAGAAATTCGGGAGAATGGTTGCCCCCGGGAGATTTTCGGGAGGGGCACTGAACTTCGGGAGTCGCCTGGGAAAATTGGTAGGGTTGACATGTATGAGTATTAGTAGTGAATGCGGTGTTACAGCGAAACAGCCGCTGTATAACACCGGCGGGCCAGCTCTACATTGCCTCAAGGGCCAAATGAAATTACACGGAGGGCCAAATTCGGCCCGCGGGCCAGAGTTTGACACCCATGCTGTAAGTCTTTGCTGTTGTCCAGCATTCTGTTTTTGTTTACTTTAGAGCGAGTTCAGTTTTAGTTTTGTTTATTTTTGGGTAAGTGTTGGATACCTTTTTACCTACACACTGCCTCCCGCATATTGTGATCACGACAAACCCTGTTTCCGACATCTACAAAGCAATTAACTACCTTCTGCCACCTACTGATGTAGAAGAGTATTACACGGTTACTCTGCCGAAATCTAGACAGCACAGAAACTCAAAAATGGCACATTTGCAGATTCTAATTACCGTATTTTTCTGACTATAAATCGCAGTCTTCTCCATAGTCCAGCGATTTATAGTCCGAAAAATACGGTACTGGTTTGCAAAAAATGTTTTTTAACCCATTTAGGTGAAATGATGTAATCTCCCACGACACACCAGACTGTATCTCGCGGCACACTAGTGTTGAAAAACACAGCGATAAGCAATGAATAATTCCGCTGTGTTAAAAATAACGCTCAAAATATAAAACACTCTCATGCATTTTAGTCCATCCATCCGTTTTCTACCACACCTGTTCAAAAAGTCGCATTAATGGTGAGAACTATTTCATTCATTATTGGTTAGCGTCAGAATAACAATGTTGTTAAAAAGAAGAAGATACTAATTCTACTCTTAAAATGTTAATCTTACTTAAAAATGTACGCATTTAGTTGCATTCAGTGTTAAAAAATATTATATGGCTCTCATGGTACTACATTTTATAATATTTGGCTTTCATGGCTATCTCAAACCAAAAAAGGTTCCCGACCCCTGTTCTAGCCTGATTTAGCCATTCCTTTACCACTTTTGAGGTGTGTTTGGGGGTCATTGTCCTGTTGGCCCAAGACCCAACCTCCGGGTTGATGATTTTAGGTTCATTGTCCCATTTAAAGCAGCAGTTCCATTGGCAGCAAAACAGGCCCATAGCATAATACTACCACCACCATGCTTGACGGTCGGCATGGTGTTCCTGGGATTAAAGGCTGGGTGTTGTTTGTGTCACACCTGACATCCCAGGGACAAAGATCTTTGGTCTAAATCTTGTTTTGCTTAGGTATGTATGTTCTGCTTTTTTTGGACTCCATTAGTTCCTGTTTTTGTGCACCCTTGTTTGTTTTGGTTTCCATGACGACTCATTAGTTTCACCTGCCTCATGTGTTGGGATCACGCACCTGCTTTCATCAGAGACTATTATTTAAGGCTGGTCTGCCAAGTAGTCGTCCTGGCGACATTACTTTGTTTTTTTCTCTCTTCATGCCATAAATTCACACTCTTTTCATGCCACAGTTTGTGTCATCCGATTGTTTGCTTGCCAAGCAAGTTTTTGTTTGTTCATGCCATAGTTTGGTTACTTGTTTCATGCCACAGTTTCGTGTTTGTTTCTTGCTATGCCACAACTCCAAGTGCCATCAGCCTTGTTTTCCGTTTTTTTGTACCTTTTTGAGAGAAGATATTAAATATGTTCCTACCTTCACACCTAGTCCAGAGTCGTCTGTTTGCATCCCGGGAGAACAACCCCGCCCCCCGTCATGACAGATAAGACCTTATGGAGGAAAGTTCTGTGGTGAGATGAAACAAAAATGGAGCTGTTTAGCCACAATACCCAGCAATATGTTTGGAGGCCTTTAATCCCAGGAACACCATACCTACCGTAAAGCATGGTGGTGCTAGTATTATGCTCTGAGCCTGTTTCGCTGCCAATGGAACTGCTGCTTTAAACGGGACAATGAAAAAGAACGTTTTCACTTCACAGGTGTCATAGTTCTGACAGTTATTATCATTATTGTAACTCTTCCTGGACAGAAGGCGGACGTGGCGGTGGCGGCCATCACCATCACACCGGAGCGAGAGCGAGTGGTGGACTTCAGCAAGCGCTACTTGGACTACTCGGTCGGGATCCTCATGCGAAAGTCCGAGGAGAAGATCAACATCTTCTCCCTGCTGGCGCCCTTCGACCTCGCCGTGTGGGCGTGCATCGCCGCCGCCATCCCGGTGGTGGGCGTCATGATCTTTCTGCTAAGGCGCATCCAGGCCGTGCGTTGCCAGAAGAACACGGGCGGCCACCCGCCTCCCTCCGTGACCACGTCTCTGCAGAGCGCCATCTGGATCGTCTACGGCGCCTTTGTCCAGCAAGGTAAGGTATCAGTACAGTTGGCATGGTATCAATACAGTAGCTTTGTCCAGCAAGGTATGGTATTAGTACAGTAGGTATTGTATCAATACAGTAGCTTTGTCCAGTAAGGTATGGTATCGGTACTGTAGCTTTGTCCAGTATCACATCAGTACAGTGGCTTTGTCCAGTAAGGTATGGTATCGGTACTGTAGCTCTGTCCAGTATGGTATGGTATCGATACTGTAGCTTTGTCCAGTATGGTATCGGTACTGTAGCTTTGTCCAGCAAGGTATGGTATCGGTACTGTAGCTTTGTCCAGTATGGTATCAGTACTGTAGCTTTGTCCAGTATGGTATCAGTAGAGTAGCTTTGTCCAGCAAGGTATGGTATCGGTACTGTAGCTTGGTCCAGTATGGTATCGGTACTTTAGCTTTGTCCAGTATGGTATCAGTACTGTAGCTTTGTCTAGTATGGTATCAGTACAGGAGCTTTGTCCAGCAAAGTATTGTATCAGTACTGTAGCTTTTTCAAGCAAAGTATGGTATCGGTACTGTAACTTTGTCCAGCAAGGTGTGGTATCAGTACTGTAGATTTGTCCATCAATATTTGGTATCAGTACTGTAGCTTTGTCAAGCAAGATATGGTATCATTACTGTAGCTTTTTCAAGCAAAGTATGGTATCGGTACTGTAACTTTGTCCAGCAAGGTGTGGTATCAGAACTGTAGATTTGTCCAACAAGATTTGGTATCAGTACTGTAGCTTTGTCAAGCAAGGTATGGTATCATTACTGTAGCTTTGTCCAGCGAGGTTTGATATCAGTACTGTAGCTTTGTCCAGTATGGTATCAGTACTGTAGCTTTGTCTTGCAAGGTATGGTATCAGTACAGTAGCTTTCTCCAGCAAGGTTTGGTATCAGTACTGTAGCTTTGTCCAGCGAGGTTTGGTATCAGCACAGTAGCTTTGTCCAGTATGGTATCAGTACTGTAGCTTTGTCCAGCAAGGAATGGTATCAGTACTGTAGCTTTGTCCAGCAAGGTTTGGTATCAGTACTGTAGCTTTGTACAGTATGGTATGGTATCAGTACTGTAGCTCTGTCCAGCAAGGTTTGATATCAGTACTGTAGCTTTGTCCAGCGAGGTTTGGTATCAGTACTGTAGCTTTGTCCAGCGAGGTTTGGTATCAGTACTGTAGCTTTGTCCAGCATGGTATCAATACTGTAGCTTTGTCTTGTAAGGTATGTTATCAGTACTGTAGGTTTGTCCAGCAAGGTTTGGTATCAGTTCTGTAGCTTTGTCCAGTATGGTATCAGTACTGTAACTTTGTCCAACAAGGTATGGTATCAGTACTGTAGCTTTGTCCAGCAAGGTATCAATGCTGTAGCTTTGTCCAGAAAGGTATGGTATCAGTACAGTAGCTTTCCCCAGCAAGGTGTGGTATCAGTACTGTAGCTTTGTCAAGCAAGGTATGGTATCAGTACTGTAGCTTTGTCCAGCGAGGTATGGTATCAGTACTGTAGCTTTGTCCCGCAAGGTATCGTATAAGTACTGTAGCTTTGTCCAGTATGGTATCAGTACTGTAGCTTTGTCCAGTACGGTATCAGTACAGTAGCTTTGTCCATCAAGGTATGGTATCAGTACCGTAGATTTGTCCAGTAAGGTATTGTATCAGGACTGTAGCTTTGTCCAGCAAGGTATGGTATCAGTACTGTAGCTTTGTTCAGCAAGGTGTGGTATCAGTACAGTTGGTATGGTATCAATACAGTAGCTTTGTCCAACAAGGTATAATATCAGTACTATAGCTTTGTCCGGCAAAGTATGGTATCAGTACAGTAGTTTTGGATGGACTTTTTATTCACCTCATTTCCTCCTGTACTAGGTATCATTACAGTGGATGTCGGGTGTAGATCCACCCAAGGCGTTTGTTTACATTGTAACGCCGGTGTGCTTTTGTATCTTCCTACGCTGTGTAGTAAAGCATGTTTAGCTATGCCCCTACCTGCAGTGATAAGGGTACTTGTAAGAAACTCACTTTATTTGCCACCGTGGTGGCCAGGATTAGTGATTTAGAAGTAGCTAAAACACTGCAGATGGTTGTTAGCCGCTAGCCAGCTAGGCACATCTTAAAGCGCCTTTCAGAGTTTGTCACCGATCTAATGACGCATGCAGATAATATAATTATAATGGGGGATCACTTCTTTATCTTTACTTTTTACACCAAAAAGCGTCCGTTCTCCCTTTTCTGTCAACAAACTGTGTCTGCTTGTAAGTACTCTGTGTGTGTGCACTGCCGAACATGCTCCAAACCAGCAATGTCATGATGTGATGACGACAGGGGGCTTTGCAACTTACTTTTTAGACGTGGTATAGTACAGAATTCTTACAGAATTAGTATACCGGTACTATACTAGTAGCGATATACTGCTCTGCTATAAGCAGATTTTATTTACCTTTATTTAAGATTCATAATGTTGTTGTTTTTTTCAAATCTGTCCTACGTCTTCTCTTTAATAATGATAGTGAACCAATGCAACATCCCATAATAGGTGCAGGTCCCTTTAAGACATGAGTCACCCCCACAATGCGCACCTCGCATGTTCCTAAAGGTGTCCTTCTTGCCGGACGTCACATTTTTGGATGAAGGAGCCCTTTGGTTGCCCAAAAAAAGATAAATTGTCTGTTTTCTCCTCCGCCTTTTTTTTTTTTTTACTTTTTGTCAAGTAGACTGTTTCTTTTCCGGGATGACTGCGGTCAGTGAGAGGAGGATGAGAGTGCTGATGCATGGTCTCGGTCAGTCTGGGTCCAGTCCAAGTATCGACCTGTGGCTCCTTTTTTTTTGGACGCACAGGCTTCCAGAGCGGCGAATAGAAACAAGGAAACAGGCCGGTGATAAAAAGGTGATTTCAAGACTAAAAGCACATCTCGCCTCGGATCACTCGAAGCCACTCGCCATGAAAACCGCTGCTGCTCGAGCGCCGCGCCGCCGCCCACGCGGCTTTTCTCTTCCGCCTCTTGGCCGCAGCCGCCTCGACTTTGACACCCTCAGCCAAGTGCGCTCTCGTCACATTTGGCTTCCTCCTGACATTTCCACGACCCAACTCCAATTTTTTTTATTTTTTTTATGCAGAGCTGGAATGTGTCCTGACATTTGGAGGCAGGAAGGGGATTCTTAAAAAAGAGACGAGGATTCTCCGACATGAAGAGAAAAAGATTGAGGGAATAAAAATGACTACTAATGCCTCCTTATAAATGAAGTCCATGCGCAGCTCCTTCTGATCAAAAGCATCGACAACTTGTTTTTAGAAGTCTTCCTTATCTTTCTTCAGTTTTAAAAGGAGTTCTTCCTTTATTACCTCCTGCTTCGATTGAAAGTCCAGTTTGGAAAACTGTTTTATTTTAGATATGTAATCCTCCATGTTAAAAGTGCAAGCGAGAGGAAAAAATAAACGATCGCTGCTTGTTGTCACTTCTTCTGCAGCCGAGTAGTCGCAAGAAGGATCACTAGCGCCCTCTACCACCAGGAGGCGGGAGTCATTTAATGACTCATATTTGACACACGCAGCTACGGTATATTAATAAAACATAGCTGCTTACTGTTCTTTTTAGCATATTCAATAGCTTGGACCTTAAATCCTACTGAATAGCTCTTAATCTTCTTCCCTTTATGCGATTTCAAATGATTGAAATCAGCCTCCTCCATTTTAAAAATGATGACAGGTGTAGGGTCACTCGTGACGTGACGAGTTTGACCCGGTGGAAATTCTAGACATGCGCTAATAAAAATAATATTTTGCAAAACAAGTTTGACTCGGCAGTACTTTTAGGCAGGCGCATACAATATACGCGACGGCAATTCAAGGAAATATGGTAGTTACAATAAAAATACTGTGTGATTAGTCATATTTATTTTAGGGGGGTGGGGGGAGGGGGTTATCTATTTATTTTTTTATTTGTATTTTTTTTTTAAAATGTATATGTTTGTTTGTTTGGTTATTTGTTCATTTTTTGTTTTGTGTTGTTGTTGTTTTTTTTTTTTTGGGGGGGGGGGAGGTGTTTCTCAGTACCTGTATTATGATTTCCGTACCGAATAAATAAATAAATATTTTAAAGAGCAAAAAAAAAAGACAATTACATTTTTATTTTTATTTTTATTTTCAGTTCGTTTGATTTTCTATCTGCTTGTGGTGAAATGAAGGATGGGATCGGAGGGTTTTTTTTTTTTTTACTATTATTATTTTTTTTTTTTTATTGTTTTATTTATGTATTTATTTTTTTATGGGGGGGAGTCTGTTTCTCAGTACCTGAATAAGGAATATTATGAAACAAAAAGTATTAAAAATCATGAGCTGGAAAAAAAAGCCTATTAATTATTTTTTTACTTTCTTCTGGTTGTTATGGGGGGAGAGTTTAATATTTATTTATTGATTTCTTATTTTATTTTTATTTATTTGATTTTATTTTATAATTGTTTTTGGGGGTTATTAGGGGGTGAGGGGAGCATAGGTTTCTCAGTAATTGTATTATGATTTCCGTACCAAATGAATAAATAAATATTTTAAGAAGCAAAAAAAAAAAGAAAAAAAAAAACAGACTATTCATTTTTTCATTTTTTTTTATTCAGTTCATTTGATTTTCTATCTGCTCTTGGTGTAATGAAGGACTGGGGACGGGGGGCGGATTGATTTGTTTTTACTTTTTATTTTATTTAATATTATTAGATTTTTTATATTATTATTATCATATTTTTTATTGTTTTATTCATTTATGTATTTTTTTTTGGGGTGGGGGGGCATTTTCTCCGAACCTGTATTATGATTTCCCTATCAAATGAATAAGGAATATTATAACAGAAAAAAACGTTTTGGTTTTTTTTCGGGGTTTTTTTTTTAAGATTTAAAAAAAAAAACGTAAAAACTATTCTTTTTTTTTTTGCTTTTTTCTGGGGTTATGGGGAGAGGATATTTTTTATTTATTTATTTATTTTTTGGCGGGGGGAATGGGGGTAGTGTGTGTTTCTCAGTACCTGCCTTATGATATCCCTATCAAATTAATACGGAATACTATAATAGAAAAAGCTTTTTTTTTTTCTTTTTTTTTTTTTTTAAGCTTGAAAAAAAATATGTACATATATTAATTATTATTATTTTTTTGGGGGGGTTATGGGGAGAGGTTTTTTTTTTAATTTTATTATTATTATTTGTTATTTAGTTTTAGGGAATGGGAAGAGTGTATGTTTCTCAGTACCTGCCTTATGATTTCCCTATCAAATGAATAAGGAATATTATAACAGAAAAAGCTTTTTTTTCTTCTTTTTTTTTAAAAGATGGGAAAAAATATATATATATAAATGTTAATTATTTTTAACTTTTTTCCGGGGTTATGGGGAATTTAGTTTTAGGGAATGGGGGAGTGTGTGTTTCTCAGTACCTTTCTTCTAATATATATAACAATTTAAAAAAAAGACTATTAATGGCTGCAGAGGCGGTCCTGCAGATGGTTGAACACGTTCTTGCGTGCTGTGACGCAGGCGGCGACACCATCCTGGGATCGGTGGCTCTGAGGATCGTGATGGGCAGCTGGTGGCTCTTCACACTCATCGTGTGCTCGTCCTACACCGCCAACCTGGCCGCCTACCTCACCGTGTCCCGCATGGACAACGCCGTACGGTAAGACCACGCCTGCAACTTTTCCTTCCCTCCAAACTGGTGCCAATGCAAAATGTGACACCACAAAAGTGTGCTGAAGTTTGCAAAGTTGGTCTCCGGCAGAGCTCACACGCGTAAAGAAGCTCATCCCTCACGCCGCAGATCAATAACGCCCCCAAATATTCTGCAGCCAAACGTCTTTTCTGCTGTAAAACACATCCCGGTCCTCTCGTCCCACTCGGAGAAGCCGAAGGAGAAGAAGAGAAGTGACAGACGCCGTAAAAAATGTCACATTTTAGCAAGTGGACCGAACAAGGTGCAGTTTGTGTCCCCGTATAGTTCAATTGGAAAACAATAAAGCTTTTTTACGGCCGTGCCAGTAATCAATCCCTTATCTTCCTCCAGAGGCTGTCATACTGCCAAACAGTACAAGCCCGGGGAGGAAGGGCCACAAATGGGCCACAATATGACGGTACAAGTGCTCAGCGAAGCACTTCACGTGTCTCCATGGAGCACAAACTTACAAAGATTGCAATAAAATGCAATCAAACAACTAGAAAAGGTTTATGGGCCTGCTATCGGTGCCCCAGACCACGCTATGGGCCTGCTATTTGTGCCCCAAACCACTCTATGGGCCTGCTATCTGTGCCCAAAACCACGCTATGGGCCTGCTATCTGTGCCCCAGACAACGCTATGGGCCTGCTATCTGTGCCCCAGTCAACGTTATGGGCCAGCTATCTGTGCCCCAGACCACGCTATGGGCCTGCTATCTGTGCCCCAGACCACGCTATGTGCCTGCAATTTGTGCCCCAGACCACACTATGGGCCTGCTATTTGTGCCCCAGACCACGCTATGGGCCTGCTATTTGTGCCCCAGACCACGCTATTGGCCTGCTATCTGTACCCCAGACCACGCTATGGGCCTGCTATTTGTGCCCCAGACCACGCTATGGGCCTGCTATCTGTGCCCCAGACCACGCTATGGGCCTGCTATTTGTGCCCCAGACCACGCCATGGGCCTGCTATTTGTGCCCCAGACAACGCTATTGGCCTGCTATCTGTACCCCAGACCACGCTATGGGCCTGCTATCTGTGCCCCAGACCACGCTATGGGCCTGCTATCTGTGCCCCAGTCAACGCTATGGGCCTGCTATCTGTGCCCCAAACCACGCTATGGGCCTGCTATCTGTGCCCCAGACCACGCTATGGGCCTGCTATCTGTGCCCCAGTCAACGCTATGGGCCTGCTATTTGTGCCCCAGACCACTCTATGGGCCTGCTATTTGTGCCCCGGACCACGCTATGGACCTGCTATTTGTGCCCCAGACCACTCTATGGGCCTGCTATTTGTGCCCCAGACCACGCTATGGGCCTGCTATTTGTGCCCCAGACCACTCTATGGGCCTGCTATCTGTGCCCCAGACCACACTATGGGCCTGCTATCTGTACCCCAGACCACGCTATGGGCCTGCTATCTGTGCCCCAGACCACGCTATGGGCCTGCTTATTTATGCATGTATTCATGCATTCATTTATTCTTTTATTCATTTATTCGTTTATTTTTATTTTTTAATTATTTTTTCTAATTATTATTTTTATTTGTATTAATTTTTTTAGGTTGATTGGCAACACTAAATGGTCCCCAGGGTGTGATTGTGAGTGTGAATTTTATCCGTCTATCTGCGATGAGGTGGCGACTTGTCCAGGGTGTACACCGCCTTCCGCCCGATTGTAGCAGAAATAGGCACCAGCGCCCCCTGCCACCCCAAAGGGAATAAGCGGTAGAAAATGGATGGATGGATGGATTTTTTTATTTTTTTATTTTTTGTTATATATATTTATTTAGCAAGCTAATGCCAACATGCTAACAGTTAGCATGTTTCATATACCAAGTTGTATGACTGTATGGTGTATGACTGCAGAATGAGTTAAAAAAAAAGTATAAAATGTGCCAAAAAAAAAAAAAAGTGAGAACTTTAATGTTAGCATGCTAGCAAACTAATGTTAAGATGCTAACAGTTAGCATTTTGTCATATATATATATATATATATATATATATATATATATATATATTCAAAGTTGTATGACTTTAAGGTGAATGACTAGGGAATGCCAGGAAAAAAGAGT
This sequence comes from Nerophis ophidion, assembly GCF_033978795.1. NCBI lineage: Eukaryota > Metazoa > Chordata > Actinopteri > Syngnathiformes > Syngnathidae > Nerophis > Nerophis ophidion. The sequence continues at coordinate 66,862,914 of NC_084619.1, read as the reverse complement.
AAAAAGGGGGTCCATGACCATGACTTCTGTTTTGTCTGATCAGCCGTTTTACTGCCCTGTTACAGATACCGCTTGGAAAAAATTAAGGTATGTAAATAAACATTTATAGAATATTTCTGGGAAAATAAGTCATTCCATAACAAGTATATATCTGTGACTTATAGTCCGGTGCAGCTAATATATGGAAAACTAATTCTACGTAATAGTATAATAAATAGTTAGCCCGAATAAATTCCCAAATTCTGTGGATTGTGGTGACTAAATGTCACAGCTGTGATGGTGTGGGGTGCAGAGGCGGAGGGTGCAGCTGGTAAAGAGCATGCAGATCCACTCATGAGGACTCTGAGTGCTGATTTAATGCTCACTGATTGGGCTTGGACTGAAACCAAGAGGAGTAAACAAAAACACAGCCTTGAAAAAAATGCTGCGTCGGGCTGTAAAAACTTTTGAAATACACCCCGAGGTGTGTTTTGCTTAGTGATCACACCGGTGTGTCCGTCATGTGACCGTAAAGAACTTATACCTACTGCGCTAGAGTCTTTAGCGCCGCCCTAGTGGCTCAAGAATGTATGAAAAGCATAGGTTTTGTTTCAATCTGGTTTGTGTAGGAGGACAAACATGACACCAAGCTCCCTAATTGTTAGAAGTCTCACTGTTTGCATCAAACATGCGTCAACGATGAGAGTATTTTGCCGAGCGCTGTTTTGTCCTACTAATTTCATCAGACCTTAAACTCACCACAGTTGTGTGGACTGTGATGCAACACTTTGTCTCCCAAGCTGCCACAAAAAGATGTCTTTTATGCCTCTATTTCTTTGTCTCATTTTGTCCACCAAACTTTTTTATAAATAAATGGATGAATGTGTACATATGTTTTTAAATATATTTATATATATATATATATATATATATATATATATATATATATATATATATATATATATATATGTATGTAAAAATAAATATATACACACATATATGTATAAATATACATATCCATCCATCCATTTCTACCACTTATTCCCTTTTGGGGTAGCGGGGGACGCTGGCGCCTATATCAGCTACAATCGGGCGGAAGGCGGGGTACACCCTGGACAAGTCGCCACCTCATCGCAGACATATACATATAAGTATATATATATATATATATATATATATATATATATATATATATATATATATATATATATATACATATAAGTATATATATATATATATATATATATATATATATATATATATAAATATATGTATATATATACACATATATGTATATATATGTATAAATAAATATATACACACATATATGTATATATATATACATATATTTATATATATATATATATATACATATATATATATATATATATATATACATACAAATATATATAAACACACATATATATATGTGTGTTTATATATATATTTGTATGTATATATATATATATATATATATATAAATATATATATATCCATCCATCCATCCATTTCCTACCGCTTATTCCCTTAGGGGTCGCTGGTATATATATATATATATATATATATATATATATATATATATATATATATATATATATATATATATATATATATATATATATATATATATATATATATATATATATATATATATATATATATATATATATACCAGCGACCCCTAAGGGAATAATATATATATATATATATATATATATATATATATATATATATATATATATATATATATATAAATATATGTATATATATATATACATATATGTGTGTATATATACATATACTGTATATATATGTATATATATATATGTATATATATACATATATATATATATATATATATATATATATATATATATATATATATATATATATATATATATATATATATATATATATGTTTATGTATAAAATTCGTCTCGGCTCTCAAACATTTGTGATTTAGACTTAATCTCAAACTGGACAACATCTTGGAGAACGTCTGCTCTGCGTGGCGAAGTATGTCGAATTTAAGGACCAAAAATGACCGATTAGAGTGAAAAGTTAACTTTAGTTTTCTCTCGCTTAATCAAAAACATTCCAATCAGGATTTTTTTCCCGGGCTGTGTGCGACCTACGTGGAGAATCTCACACACGTTGTTGTTGACATCTGTCGGACTGTGTCATGGCGTTTGTGACAACACACAGGGGGCCAACTCAGCCACAGAAAAATACCCACCACACACACACCTTTTTTGTGCAATGACGGTAAAATCCCATCCCACCCTTCCAGGTCTTTCCAGGACCTGTCCAAGCAGGTGGACCTGGTGTACGGCACGGTGAGGGACTCTGCGGTCTACGACTACTTCCAGGCCAAAGGCACCAACCCTCTGGAGCAGGACAGCACCTTTGCCGACCTCTGGAAGACGGTCAACAAGAACAACGGCTTGGAAAACTCCGTCTCTGGCCCCGAAGAAGGCATCAAAAAGGTAAGACCTTCCTCTAGTCCCTGGTCAAGAACCTTGGCTTTCATCGGGTCTCCGCGTCTTGAGTGAAATGAAATCTTCTCGCTCTTTATAACATATTTATATCGAGGCTTATTTTTCCAAATATCAATTCTCGCCGAGTAATATTTGATGAGGCCTCGTCTGCTCTCCGTCCATCAAGCCTGCTAACCACCGCGGGCCCCTGGGGGCCGCAGAAGATGCAATCCATAATTCAACAAATATCAATGAAGTCTGCATATCTAAGGAGTAGAGAGATCCTCATTTGTACACTACTTTATTTTTCATACTGCTGCTCACATTTCTGTGTGCTGACTTTTCTACACCTCCAATACAAACATACCGATATGTTCCTAGAACCGTTGGTAATAGGATGTCAAATATATGCTTGCTTTATAGATTGAAGCAGTAGTTTGTGTGGAATTTACGCATTTTGGCGATTTGGGTTGGCCAGTGAAAGGATGTACAAATACTTTTAAGTTAAAATCATTGTGTACTGCTCACATGTCTCGGAAAAACAAGTGTTTTGCAGATACTCGGTGCACCTGGGGATAAGCCCCTCCCACCTCCAAGGACATACATCTGGGGATAGGCCCCTTCATCCCCCAATGACTTGCACCTGGGGATAGGCCCCTCCTACCCACAAGGACATGCACCTGGGGATAGGCCCCTCCCACCCCAAAGACATGCACCTAAGGATAGGCCCCTCCTACCCACAAGGACATGCACCTGGGTATAGGCTCCTCCCTCCCCCAAAGACATGCACCTAGGGATAGGCCCCTCCTACCCACAAGGACATGCACCTGGGGATAGACCCCTCCCTCCCCCAAAGACATTCACCTGGGGATAGGCCCCTCCTACCCACAAGGATGGGTACCTGGGGATAGGCCCCTCCTACCCCCAATGACATGCACCTTGGGATAGGCCCCTCCTACCCATAAGGATCTGTACCTGGGGACAGGCCCCTCCCACTCCCAATGACATGCACGTGGGGATAGGCCCCTCCTACCCACAAGGTCATGCACCTGGTGATAGGCCACTCCCGACCCCAAAGACATTCACCTAGGGATAGGCCCCACCTACCCACAAGGACCTACACCAAGGGATAGGCCCCTCCTACCCACAAGGACATGCACCTGGTGATAGGCCCCTCCCGCCCCCAAAGACATTCACCTAGGGATAGGCCCCACCTACCCACAAGGACCTACACCAAGGGATAGGCCCCTCCTACCCACAAGGACATGCACCTGGTGATAGGCCCCTCCCGCCCCCAAAGACATTCACCTAGGGATAGGCCCCTACTACCCACAAGGACATGCACCTGGGGATAGGCCCCTCAAACTCCCAAAGACATGCACCTGGGGTTAGGCCCATCAACCCCCAAAGACATGCACCTAGGGATAGGCCCCTCCTACCCACAAGGACCTACACCTGGGATAGGCCCCTCCCACTCCCAAAGACAGGCACCTAGGGATAGGCCCCTCCTACCCACAACGACCCACACCTGGGATAGGCCCCTCCCACTCCCAAAGACAGGCACCTAGGGATAGGCCGCTCCTACCCACAAGGACCAACACCTGGGGATAGGCCCCTCCCACCCCCAAAGTTATGGACCTGGGGATAGGCCCCTCCCACCTCCAAGGACATGTACCTGGGGAAGGCCCCGTCCACCACCAAAGACATGCACCTGGGGATAGGCCCCTCCTACTCCCAAAGACATGACCTGGAGATAGGCCCCTCCCACCCCCAAAGACATGTACCGGTCAATAGGCCCCTCCCACTCCGCAAGACATACACCACTTTTTTAGCAAATTTCACACTTTTTTTTCCTCGAGGACCCCAAACATACACCTTAGAGTCATATAACTTGGTATGTGACTCAAAACAAGCGGACTGTTAGCATGCTAACATTACCATGCTAACATTAGCATGCTAACATTTTGTGCTAGTTTTGCAACCGTTTACACCAGAGTCATACAACTTGCCATGTGACATTTGTTAACTGTTAGCACGCAAACGATAGCATGCTAGCAAGCTAACTTAAGCGTGCTACATGTTTAATCTAATTTTACACTTTTTTGTCTCTATTTTCGCAGCCATAAACCTTTGAGTCATATAACGTGGTTTGTGACAAAAGCTGACAGTGAGCATGCTAACGTTTACTTGCTAACCTGCTAGCATTAACCGGCTAACTTTTTGCAACTGTGGACACCAGCGTCTTATAACTTGGTATGTGACATTTGTTAACTGTTAGCATGCAAGCTAAGTTTTTTTTATCAAATTTTACACTTTTTTTTCTCTATTTTCGCAGCCAAACACCTTTGAGTCATATAACTTGGTATATGAACCACGCCAACTGCTATCATGCTAATGTTTGCACACATGCCAAAGTGTAAGCGTGCTAACGTTTTAGGCTAGCTGTGTCGTTCATTTTGTACAGTCGAACCTAAAACTTTCGGATTCAGACATCTTCAAAGCACGGCGGCTTCCGACGGTCTGGGGCACAGATAGCAGGAACATCAAAATGTCATAGTTATACTTTTCTAAAGTTCTTGTGGCCAGACAATTTTTTTCGGTACATGAGATGGATTTTTTTTACCTGACATGTTTGGACTGTTTTCTGCAGATATACCCAAAATATTGTCTGACGTCAAGAACCTTTTTGATATACCCGTATTTATGTTTATTGTTTGATTCGCAGTTCTGCCATTTTATTACCCAGCAGATAGTGAAATAAGGTTCCTCCTTGAGTGTGTGTGCTTTTTTACAACAATGAGACAACTTTCCAACTTGGGCTAATGAGACGTGAGGTAAAAAGGTTTGTTGTCGTCTGTGGAAATACTCGGCGTGTTGAGGACACCACTGGCAAGAGCGTCGTCGCGTCAACAAACAAAAAACCCGACAGGATTCCAGTCCCATCCTCGTCGTATCTGCGTTCAGTCGGCGCTCGCGGCTCTTGTGTCTCGTTATGTCGGAAAAGTAACTTTTCATCATCTTTGTCGGTAGTTCCTGGCTCTACGTTGGCTGGAATTATGTCTTAAAAGTGTGACGTGGGGATAGATGTTGAGTTCCTCTGTAATTGGAAAGTGTTGACCAGGGGGAGAGGTCACCAAAGTCCAGAAAAAGAAAGCAGCATACCATTTGCATTAAACCTAGGATAGAGTACTCCCACACCACTTTGCGCTTCAAATATTGCAGCTCCGGTACATTTGGTAATTGCAAAAAGATTCAAAAAAGTATTTTTTATGTTGTATCAACAACGATCCCTCGAAAAAGTATGATGATCCTCCTGGTAGGGGTGTATCCCTTTATGGAGGATGGTGCCAGGTTCAAACACTGGTGACATTTATTAATCAGACAAGAAGCAAGGAACCAAGCAGAGACAGAGTTCAATTTAGCTCATGAGGAGAACGCATGGCGCTGAACACTTAGTCACAGTCTGGCCTTACGCTCTAAGGTTCAGCACCCGCGTCCGTCTTTTTATTCAGAGTCCCATAGTCAACATCACTCAGGCCGCCTCTAAAAGGAGTGGTCGCATATATTATGCGAAGAAGGTAGAGGACGCACAGTACGTGACGGAATGGGCTGGGGAGCCTTGTGATTTTGCTTTGTCCCCGCTTCGTCTGCGTGCTGTCATCGTATCTTCGTTGAGGTCCTTGAAGTCCTTGGCTGTTCACGGGCTAAAACAAAGATAACATCTCTGGCTGAGGCCATCCCTCACACAAGAAGTTTTTTCCATGCATAGATTGGAAAAAGTCAAACTTGAGCACAATAGCTAATTACTAAAGCAACAGACTTTAAACACACTAAAGTTAGTGTGATAATATTTACATAATTATTCTAACAGATGCCTGTGCGGGTCTTAGTTTAACGTCTATGTTTAAACCTACACGTGGTGCAGTTTTGGTATTTCGTCTTACCCAGTTAAATGCTAGCATGCTAATATAATAGCATTTTTTGCTTGCGGTTTTTGGGGTGTTTAAACTTAAAAATCGTGGACTTTGCTTCTCTATGGTTTGTAAACATTACAGACCACTTAGAGCAGGGGTGTCAAACTTATTCCAGATCGGGGACCACATGGAGAAAAATCTACTCCCGAGTGGGCCGGACGGGTGAAATCACGGCACAATAACTTCAAAATAAGATTCAGATTGTTTTCTTTGTTTAAAGATACAACAAGCACATTCAAAAAATGTGCAAATTATAATGTTGTTGTTTTTTTACCCGTACATGTTGCGGTTAATAGTATTCTACCTTTATTTGTCGTTATTTATACTTTCTGAATAAATGATGTGGTAATGTTCATCAGTCAACTCATTGGTGTTCATTTTCAATCCATCGAGATAAAAACATAATATCAAAATTAAATTACAGGATGGTATTTATGTAGTTTGCTCATTTTCCTCAACTGGTGCACTAACCCCCTCCGTGCGTCGGTTGGGCGGGGTGGGGTTTGGTGGTAGCGGGGTGTATAATATAGCTCTGACTTGTTAGGGATGCATGGGATTCTGGGTATTTGTTCTGGTGTGTTTATGTTGTGTTACAGTGCGGATGTAGATCCTGAAATGTGAATAAATGATAAACGGGTTGTACTTGTATAGCGCTATAGCTCGGTTGGTAGAGTGGCCGTGCCAGCAACTTGAGGGTTGCAGGTTCGATTCCCGCTTCCGCCATCCTAGTCACTGCCGTTGTGTCCTTGGGCAAGACACTTTACCCACCTGCTCCCAGTGCCACCCACACTGGTTTAAATGTAACTTAGATATTGGGTTTCACTATGTAAAGCGCTTTGAGTCACTAGAGAAAAGCGCTATATAAATATAATTCACAATTCACTTTTCTACCTTCAAGGTACTCAAAGCGCTTTGACACCACTTCCACATTTACCCATTCACACACTGATGGAGGGAGCTGCCATGCAAGGCGCTAACCAGCACCCATCAGGAGCAAGGGTGAAGTGTCTTTCTCACGGACACAACGGACGTGACGAGGTTGGTAATGGGTGGGGATTGAACCATGGACCCTGGGGTTGCGCACGGCCACTCATCCACTCCGCCACGCCTTCCCTTATGTGTTTGTCATTCTTGTTTGGTGTGGGTTCACAGTCTGGCGCATATTAGTAACAGTGTTAAAGTTGTTTATATCATAACCCTCAGTGTAACCTGTATGGCTGTTGAACAAGTATGCCTTGCAGTCACTTTCGTGTAATAACAGAGGCCGCATATTACATGTGACCGGCCGGCACGTAGATAGCAATGTGTAAAGGCGGGTGCGATGACATGTTTCAAAGAGCCCGGATTTCCCTCTTTTTTTTCCTTTTTTTTTTCTTTCTTCTTTGTCAAGAAAAAGGGACGTTTTTGTCATGAAAATGGGAGTTTTTTGTGGTTGGTGCACTTTTTTTAAGTGTATATTGTGTTTTTTATGTTGATTTAAGAAAAAAAAATTAAAAAAAATGTTTTTTGTTGTTTTTTTTTTTAATTTTTTTAATTAAAAATTCTTCTACGGCCCGGTGGTTGGGGACCACTGCTCTAGAGAACACGCCACGCGTGTTTTGTAAACCCGGAAGGCAAACGACGTGGGACGGCGTGGCGCAGTGGAGGAGTGGCCGTGCGCAACCCGAGGGTCACTGGTTCAAATCCCACCTAGAACCAACCTCGTCACGTCCGTTGTGTCCTGAGCAAGACACTTCACCCTTGCTCCTGATGGGTGCTGGTTGGCGCCTTGCATGGCAGCTCCCTCCATCGGTGTGTGAATGTGTGTGTGAATGGGTAAATGTGGAAGTAGTGTCAAAGCGCTTTGAGTACCTTGAAGGTAGAAAAGCGCTATACAAGTACAACCCATTTGTAACCGCACACCTAATTGGGAACAAGATGAGTGAGGTTTGGATTGGGAAAAGTTCCCCAAAGTTGAAATACGAAGAAGTGATGCAAAGAAACAGGAAATGGTGTTGAGACCTATGCAACACTTCAGGTGGCATAAAAGCTCTCCCACTTCTTTCTTCCAGTGTTCATGTTTGCTTGTCACTTTTTGCTCACCCCCCCCCCCCCCCCAACAATGGCGAATTGATCCTTCAAGAATCAATGCAGCTCACACATTTGAGATGTTCTCTCCTCCGCCTGGAGATGTCACTCAGCTCTTGCATGTGCCGTAATTATCCTTTGTGTTGTGCCCCCCCCCCCTTGTGTGTTCCCCATCAATGCAGGCAAAGCGGGAGTCCTACGCCTTCCTGTGGGACATGGCGGCGGTGGAATACGCCGCTCTGACCGACGACGACTGCACGCTGACGGTGGCCGGCAACAGCATCAGCACCAGAGGCTACGGCGTGGCCCTGCAGCACGGCAGCCCTTACAGAGACCTCTTCTCTCAGAAGTAGGCACTCCGCACTAACGATGCGCACCCGGACCTCATTACGCACTCAAACGCCGCGCCATGGGCGGCTCGCGCGGTTAAGTCAAGGAGCGAGCCCATAAAAAAGGAATAGTAACAGCGTTATCTCGTCACGAGTAATCTGCTTAATCACTTTTAGGGTCCGTTACGACGCCGTCCAAACAATACCCCGTTTGTTGACGATAATAAATAAACTTGATATCAAACAGGAAGAGGCACCATCACACTGTGACAAAGCAGACAATAACACGCGTACACAACAGGAATTATGAACAGCAAATCAGTGGATATAGTGATAAACTAGCCATCCAAACAATACCCCGTTTGTTGACAATAAGAAATGAACTTGATATCCAACAGGAAGAGGCACCATCACACTGTGACATTGCGGACAACAACACGCGCACACGATGGGAATAGTGAACAACAAATCAATGAATAAAGTGATAAAAAAATTGCCATCCAAACAATACCCCGTTTATTGACAAAAATAAATGAACTTGATATCAAACAGGAAGAGGCACCATCACACTGTGACACTGCGGACAACAACATACGTACACGATGGGAATAATAAACAACAAATCAATGAATGAGAAAATAAACTTGCCATCCAAACAATACCCCGTCTGTTGACAAGAAGAAATGAACTTGATATCAAACAGGAAGAGGCACCATCACACTGTGAAACAGCAGACAACAACACCCGCACACAATGGGAATTATGAACAACAAATCAATGAATTATGTGATAAATAATCGCCATCCAAACAATACCCCGTTTATTGACAATAAGAAATGAACTTGATATTAAACAGGAAGAGGCACCATCACACTTTGACACTGCTGACAACAACACACGCACAAAACGGGTATTATGAACAACAAATCAATAAATAAAGTGATAAACTTGCCATCCAAACAATACCCCGTTTGTTGACGAGAAGAAATGAACTTGATATCCAACAGGAAGAGGCACCATCACACTGTGACACTGCAGACAACAACACCCGCATACAATGGGAATTATGAACAACAAATCAATGAATTATGTGATAAAAAATCGCCATCCAAACAATACCCCGTTTATTGACAATAAAAAATGAACTTTTTATCCAACAGGAAGAGGCACCATCACACTGTGACACTGCACACAACAACATACGTACACCGTGGGAATTATGAACAACAAATCAATGAATAATTTAATACATATGCCATCCAAACAATACCCTGTTTTTTTACGATAAGAAATGAACTTGATATCCACCAGGAAGAGGCAACATCACACTGTGACACAGCAGACAACAACATACATACAGGATGGGAATTATAAACAGAAATCAATGAATAAAGTGATAAGAAAATTGCCATCCAAACAATACCCCGTTTATTGACGATAATAAATAAACTTGATATCAAACAGGAAGAGGCAACATCACACTGTGACACTGCAGACAACAACACCCGCACACAATGGGAATTATGAACAACAAATCAATGAATAAAGTGATAAAAAATTGCCATCCAAACAATACCCCGTTTATTGACGATATGAAATGAACTCTGAAATATTTAATTGCATGTATTTAGAATTAATTCAACACCTTCTCCACTCACCAATCAAAGTGCTGGTGGTTTGCAGAGTTGGGAAAGCGAGAGAGAAAATGTTTTCCGAGGGGGAGGGACGGTCACTCGGTTAGAGAGCTTGGAGATTGGGCCGGTTGCCAGGCAACGAGTCCGTGACAGCAACATCCATCCATCTCTTCAGTCTGAAGTCTTCAGTCCAGCTAACAAGCAGCTTTTTGTGAGCGCACTGAAGGCAATTTAGTCCTTCATCAGCGTCAGGAACATGTGTTTTGTAAACATTCAGCACAATTTAGTCTGCAATTACGCTAATGTTGTTGTCCCGACTCCAACTAATGACCAACTAGTCCTTAATGAATGGACTTGGGTCAACATTCAGGACTCGCTTGCAGGACTGTGAGTCTTTGGGCCTCACATGATCCCATTTGATTCTCGGGGGTAATCATTCAAAATCATTCTATCGACCTTGAGTCCTCGATGAAGCTCGGGCAGTGGTTCTAAAACTGTGGTACGCAGGCTCCATCTGGTGGCAGGCCAAAGAATCACTTCATTAAAGTAGTGTTTTCATTTGCTATATTCAAACACAGTGTTACCGTTCAAACTGTTTATAATGTTACTGTGGCCAACAATATTAAATATATTAAATCAGTTATTTTTAATGAATACTACAGTCTACTACACTACTGTATTTAATGTTGTCATTATGGTGGTACTTAATGAATACTTAGGTTTACTACACTACTGTATTTAATGTTGTCATTATGGTGGTACTTAATGAATACTTAGGTCTACTACACTATTCAATTTAATGTTGTCATTATGGTGGTACTTAATGAATACTTAGGTCTACTACACTACTATATTTAATGTCGTCATTATGGTGGTACTTAATGAATACTTAAGTCTACTATGCTACTGTATATAATGTTGTCATTATGCTGGTACTTAATCAATACTTAGGTCTACTACACTACTCAATTTAATGTTGTCTTTATGGTGGTACTTAATGAATACTTAGGTCTACTACACTACTGTTTTTAATGTTGTCATTATGGTGGTACTTAATGAATACTTAGGTCTACTACACTACTGTTTTTAATGTTGTCTTTGTGGTGGTAATTAATGAATACTTAGGTCTACTACACTACTGTTTTTAATGTTGTCATTATGGTGGTACTTAATGAATACTTAGGTCTACTACACTACTCAATTTAATGTTGTCATTATGGTGGTACTTAATGAATACTTAGGTCTACTGCACTACTGTATTTAATGTCGTCATTATGGTGGTACTTAATGAATACTTAAGTTTACTACGCTACTGTATATAATGTCGTCATTATGCTGGTACTTAATCAATACTTAGGTCTACTACACCACTGTATTTAATGTTGTCATTATGGTGGTACTTAATGAATACTTAGGTCTACTACACCACTGTATTCAATGTTGTCACTATGGTGGTACTTAATGAATACTTAGGTCTACTACACCACTGTATTCAATGTTGTCACTATGGTGGTACTTAATGAATACTTAGGTCTACTACACTACTGTATTTAATGTTGTCATTATGGTGGTACTTAATGAATACGTAGGTCTACTACACCACTGTATTCAATGTTGTCACTATGGTGGTACTTAATGAATACTTAGGTCTACTACACTACTGTATTTAATGTTGTCATTATGGTGGTACTTAATGAATACTTAGGTTTACTACACTACTGTATTTAATGTTGTCATTATGGTGGTACTTAATGAATACTTAGGTCTACTACACCACTGTATTCAATGTTGTCACTATGGTGGTACTTAATGGATACTTAGGTCTACTATGCTACTGTATTTAATGTTGTCATTATAGTGGCACTTAATGAATGCTTAGGTCTGCTACGCTACTGTATTTAATGTTGTCATTATGGTGGTACTTAATGAATACTTAGGTCTACCACAGTACTCTACTTTAATGTTGTTATTAGGGTGGTACTTAATGAATACTTAGCTCTGCTACAGTAATTTAATGTTGTTATTAGGGTGGTACTTGATGAATACCTAGGTCTACTACACTGCTGTTTACAATGTTGTTATTATGGTGGTGCTTGGTGAGGAAAGTTTGTGAAGCACTGATCTGGAGTAAAAATTTTTGTAAACCCTTTAATCAAACATCTTTAATAAACATATAATACTGAACACAATCTGGAGTCCTTAATGAACTTGTTTTTTTTGTAAACCCAGAATAGATTGTACTGTAGTCCTTAATTGAAGGTACTATACACTTTTTTTGTGAAGACAATTTGGTCTAATTTAGTGTTTTTGTAAACATGAAGGTCCCCCACAGTCCTTAATGAGCCTCACACACATTATTGTGTTATGGTTGAAGACGATGTGTTCCTTAATGGCCCTGACGTATGCATTTGTGTCGTTTCCCGGGATCATTAAGGCTTCAATGAAACTCATTTACCTGTTTTTTTCAGTCGTCTGTGAATGTAACATGCACGTGTTTGTGATGGTGAAGACCATCAAGAAGGTCTGTAATGAATCTTATGTTACAGTTTTGGAAACATTTTTTAAAGAGGAAGGACACTTTGTGTGCAATCACCCAAGAACACACCTATTTATCATGTTTTTGATAAATGTATCATGTTTCTGATAAATATTCAACCCATATTCAGTTGAATATGCTACAAAGACAACATATTTGATGTTCAAACTGATTAAAAAAAAAAAAATTGCAAATACTCATTAACTTTAGAATTTGATGCCAGCAACACATGACAAAGAAGTTGAGAAAGGTGGCAATTAATACTGATCAAGTTGAGGAATGCTCATCAAATACTTATATGGAACATCCCACAGGTGTGCAGGCTAATTGGGAACAGGTGGGTGCCATGATTGGGTATAAAAGCAAATGCTAAGTAATTCACAAACAAGGATGGGGTGAGGGTCACCAATTTGTAAGCAAATTGTCGAACATTTTTAGAACAACATTTCTCAACGAGCTATTGCAAGGAATTTAGGGATTTTACCATCTAAGGGCCGTAAAATCATCAAAAGGTTCCGAGAATCTGGAGAAATCACTGCACGTAAGCGATGATATCATGGACCATTGATCCCACAGGTGGTATTGCATCAAAAACTGACATCAGTGTGTAAAGGATATCACCACATGGGCTCAGGAACACTTCGTAAAACCACTGTCAGTAACTACAGTTGGTCGATACATCTGTAAATGCAAGTTTAAACTATACTATGCAATTGAAAACCCATTCATCAACAACACCCAGAAACACCGCCGGTTTCGCTGGGCCCGAGATCATCTATGATGGACTGATGCAAAGTGGAAAAGTGTTCTGTGGTCTGACGAGTCCACATTTTAAATGGAAACTGTGGACATGGTGTCCTACGGAACAAAGAGGAAAATTTCCATTCGGATTGTTATTCACGCAAAGTTCGAAAACCAGCATCTGTGATGGTATGAGGGTGTATTAGTGCCCAAGGCATGGGTAACTTACACATCTGTGAAGGCACCATTAATGCTGAAAGGTCCATACAGGTTTTGGAGCAACATATGTTGTCATCCGAGCAACGTTATCATGGACGCCCCTGTTTATTTCAGCAAGACAATGCCAAGCCACGTGGTACAACAGTGTGGCTTCGTAGTAAAAGAGTGTGGGTACTTTCCTGGCCCGCCTGCAGTCCAGACCTCATCAAAAATGTGTGGCGCATTATGTTGAACGACTGAAGATCTACATAAAACAAGAATGGGAAAGAATTCCACTTTCAAAGCTTCAACAATTAGTTTCCTCAGTTCCCAAACGTTTATTGAGTGTTGTTAAAAGAAAAGGTGATGTAACACCGTGGTGAACATGCCCTTTCCCAACTACCTTGGCACGTGTTGCAGCCATGAAATTCTAAGTTAATTATTATTTGAAAAAAAAAATTAAGTTTATGAGTTTGAACATCAAATATGTTGTCTTTGTAGCATATTCAACTGAATATCGTTTAAAAAGGATTGTGCAAATCATTGTATTCCGTTTATATTTACTGTTTTTATGTACTATTTACACAACGTGACAACTTCACCGAGTTTTGGGGTTTGGATTCTGTGGAATAAAGTCAATCATCACCAGGTCAATACGGGCACAAGGGGGGTTGTACTTCTTGCTAAGAGTGACAAGAAAGTGGAAGAACAAATGAAAGAGAAGGATGAGATTGGCCTCCAATATCCCCGTCTGGCGGCGTCTAACGCTATGCATGGTGATTTCTCCACAAGGCCTGCCACATAAATATGGGAGCATAATGCTGCACATTCATAAAAGAGAAGAAGAGGCGCCCACAGATCACAAATGGACAGGGAGTCGCTCAACACTCATGAAACATCACGACACTTTCATTCTCCTACAAGTGATGCGTTCAAGAGATGGCGGTTTTGGTTTAAAGGGAGATCAATCCGCTTGATACCTGCATCGCTTTTTTTTTTTCGGGCAGTCCGCGTTTTAAGTCCCCATCCGTCACGTCCGTGTGACTTTATCGCTCTGTGAGCGTCGGAGAGGAGCAACAGGTCACACCAGCGAGACACAACAGGAAGACAGTTGATGCCTGTGACGGTCTCATGCCGTCGTGCGGGTTCCATGGATCACCAAGGAAGGACATTGCTCGCAGGTGTAGACTTCTTTATTTTTCAATCAAGAAAAGTCTTTTGTGGGTTGCTTTTCAGCCGTCCGCGCTCTCACTGCTCTCTTCCTTGTTTCTCCACCACTCCTCCTCATGTTCACGGCTGCCGCCCCTTTTAACAGTGCGAAAAGATTCATAAATTGTGACCAAGTGCGCGATCTACGCACCTGATCTCGCTTGTGGCCTCTCGCTCGCATTCTCCGCCTCCTCGCCGCCATCTTGGCAGTGCCGTGCCGCTCTGTCGGACCGTAGTCTCCGCCTCTCCACAATGTCTTTGATGGTCACGTTCGTTAAAGTCACTTGTGCGAGCTTCAGCTTGAGTTCGATTCAAAGTTGAGAAAAACATAAATGTTGGCATCTTAGCACCCAGCTTCTAATACCTGTAACTCATCCTCAGTATATTCTGCCTCAAAAACGATAAGGTTCTGGATCATCATTTGTCCCAAAGTAGACTTTGTTGCCAAGTCTGCCGTGATTAGTGGTGTTGTTGTTGAAGGAAGTAGTGGTCGTGGGAAAAAGGGAAGAAGTTAGCGTAATGCCTAAAATGACCAAAAAAATGTCAATATTACCGTATTTTTTGGGCTTCAGAGCACATCGGTATTTAGGCTGCACTCACCAAATATACTAAGAAAAAATATTTTTACAAATATTAACCGCATCGGACCATAAGCCGCAGGTACATCCGGTACAGTATACCTTTTTTTACATACCTTAATTGTTTCCAAACAGTGTCTGGAACAGGGCAGTAAAACGGCTGATCAAACAAAACAGAAGTCACGGTCATGGACCCACTGGCGGTGCAAGCGAGCGGTCCAATCAGCGAAACAGACTCAATAACTCCACGGTGCCGTTTTGGTGAATTTACTGAGGAATTAGTGAAAGTGAAACAATACAAAAAGAATGTCATTGTAAGGTAATAATACTGACACTTGAGTTAGCATATTCGCTAATGATGCAAGATTGATTACATCACCATATAGCACATACAAATGTGCATGAATGATGCAGTAGCGCCTGACAGATCCAAGGTGCGTAATATCCTGGCTTACATGCAGTGATTTCTCCAGATTCCCGGAACCTTTTGATGATATTACGGGCTCTTGGACTGTACGACAAAATATCGCAACAGGTTTGACTTCGTTAGC
This sequence comes from Nerophis ophidion, assembly GCF_033978795.1. NCBI lineage: Eukaryota > Metazoa > Chordata > Actinopteri > Syngnathiformes > Syngnathidae > Nerophis > Nerophis ophidion. Next base: position 66,846,641 of record NC_084619.1, on the reverse strand, counting down.
AGAAAAAAAACATTTTGTTTGTGCTCCTCAGGATTCTGGAGCTCCAGGAGAAAGGCGACCTGGACATATTGAAGCAGAAGTGGTGGCCGAAGAAGGGCCGCTGCGACCTGCAGAGCCACGCCGACGCCCAGACCGAGGGCCGGTCGCTGCACCTGCACAGCTTCGCTGGGGTTTTCTGTATCCTGGCGGCCGGGTTGCTGCTGGCCCTGCTGGTGGCGGCGCTGGAGACCTGGTGGACCAGCAACCACTGCCGCAGGAAGGAGCCCAAAGAGGTGACCCATGACAAGCCGTCCGGCCCGGGCCCAAACCTGCTGGCCCAGAACTTGGGGCCCCCCGCCCCGCCGAGGCCCCGGTCCAGACCCAGACCCCCGGGTCCCCCGGTGCTGCCCAGAGACGCCACTGCCACACTCTACTTTATGGATCCAGCAAGCACAGACGCCAGCCCCGATTTAGTGGAGCTGCAGTACACGCAGCTGTGATAGGTGTGGTCATGTGATCATCATGTGATCATTCTCCTCATGACGCTCCCGCCTGCGCTTCTCTCGCACGCTCGTGTGAGAGAGAAGCGCAGGCGGAGCCAACCACGTAGCGTTAATTTGACACCGTTGTACTTCTGGGTCGATAGCTCTCTTTAGCCAATCCATTCAAGTCTTAACGCCGTAGACCTCGGACTTGGCAGCCCCTCTGCATCCACTCACTAAGGCTTGACATGGATCCCTAAACTAAAGTGTGAGCGTTAGCAGATGACGTAGAACCTCAGCCTCGAACCCCACCGGCCTGTTTGACCTCCCGAGTCCCTGCTTTCCGCTCCATAGCTGGCAATCCAAGAAGTCACCTTTCTAAAAACCGGCGAGTGGTTCGGCTTGAACGCCAGTCAGGTCTCCACTTTTTAGCATGTTCACGTTCTAAAGTAACATTGAGTGTGTTGCCCAGCAACGATGTCAGCTTTTCATCATAGGCAATAATAATAATACAAATAATAATAATAATGATAATAATAACAATAATACTGTGAACGACTCTTGCCGTCGTCCCTCGGGTTCCACTGACCACCCAGGAAGGACATCTCTTTCGAGCAGGTTGGACTCTTTTATTTTTCAGTAATATATGTCTTTTTCGCCGTTGTCGCTCCCACTGCTCCTCTTCTCTCGCGTCTTGCTGTCTGCTTCTCTCCAGCCACTGCTGCAGACACTCCACCTCCTTCTGCCTCGATCCCTCCTCCTTCTCCCCCTTTTATACAGTGTGAGGAGCTACATTAATCGTGTCCCGGTGTGTGATCCACGTACCTGAATCTGATTGCGGCGTCACTCCCGATATACGCTCGGTCGTCATCTCCGTTTGCTCGCCACCATCTTGGGCAGGGCTCCAGCGTACCCCGCCCCGCCGTGGGACCGTTGGCCCCGCCTCTCCACAAATACGTTTACGAAACACAGGATGAGTGTACATTCCTTTGCGCTGGTACATACTTGAAATTGTGTGTTGTTTCGGTGATTACTGGTGGAATGGTGGATGGGTGTGTTGCTATTTTGGACGCATCATCGGTAGTGTTCCCCTGGGTCAGTGGGTGTTTTTGCCTTAACACTAGATTCCCCCTCAGGGGTGGCCAGACACAGGGTGATCGGCCCTAGGCTTGTGTTGATCCCAATGAGGCATGAGATTGTTGCTTGGTGTTGAGCAGAAGACTTCTCATGGCAGGGGTGTCCTTTTCCCTGAGTCAAGCCTAAGCTGACCGCATACCTCCTGGCTTGCTACTTGGTGGCCCAGAAAGGGTCTTTCCTCCCCAGGAACGGCCACTGGCTGCCTTTTTCGGTTGCCTCAGATACAGCTTTGATGGCTATGTGCAGGCTTTGGCGTCGGACTCCCAGGTCCACAAGCAGCCCACATCCTCTGGGCGGAGCTCAATGTTGCAGTCACGTTGTTGTGCTTCAGCTACAGGATCGGCATAAAGTAGGTGTTTTCGCTCGCAAGCCTCATCTACTGAGTCCTCCAAGGATACTGTGAGTTCGATGATGAACACGTTTTTTGTGAAGGGGACCAGAGCACCACGTCCGGTCTCAGGGTGGTTACGGCGATCCCTGGAGGAAGCGCAAGCTGTCGGCCAAGATGAACCAGCATACTCCAGTCGCAGGCCAAGCGTAGGCCTTGCTCAAGTGGTATGGAGCCGCTCCTGACTCCATAAACCCCTTCGCGGACAAAGGTAATTGCCTGCTTGTAGTTGGCTGCTGATGGTGGTAGGGAATTGATGGCAACTCGTTTGTCCTCCAGGGTGGATGTAGGGGTCTTTAGCACTTGGTTGGGACGCCATGTATAACTGACTGGTTTTGCACCCTGTGAGAATGTGCTTCTGGGTGGCTGGCATGGAACAAAGGGCACACTACGGGTCATCGCCTGACCACTGGTGAAGATAAACTGGTGTTGGAAAGACCCTTGGCATTCTATCTCCCTTAGAGATAGAATGCCATCTCCGGGTTGGGGAGGAGACCCTGCCCCAAGTGGAGGAGTTCAAATACCTAGGAGTCTTGTTCACGAGTGAGGGAAGAGTGGATCGTGAGATCGACAGGCGGATCGGTGCGGCGTCTTCAGTAATGCGGACGTTGTACCGATCCGTTGTGGTGAAGAAGGAGCTGAGCCGGAAGGCAAAGCTCTCAATTTACCGGTCGATCTACGTTCCCATCCTCACCTATGAGCTTTGGGTCATGACCGAAAGGATAAGATCACGGGTACAAGCGGCCGAAATGAGTTTCCTCCGCCGTGTGGCGGGGCTCTCCCTTAGAGATAGGGTGAGAAGCTCTGCCATCCGGGAGGGACTCAAAGTAAAGCCGCTGCTCCTTCACATCGAGAGGAGCCAGATGAGGTGGTTCGGGCATCTGGTCAGGATGCCACCCGAACGCCTCCCTAGGGAGGTGTTTAGGGCACGTCCAACCGGTAGGAGGCCACGGGGAAGACCCAGGACACGTTGGGAAGACTATGTCTCCCGGCTGGCCTGGGAACGCCTCGGGATCCCCCGGGAAGAGCTAGACGAAGTGGCTGGGGAGAGGGAAGTCTGGGCTTCCCTGCTTAGGCTGTTGCCCCCGCGACCCGATCTCGGATAAGCGGAAGATTATGGATGGATGGATGGAAAGACGTCGTATGTAGCTCTGATGACAAAGCTCAACTGCCTCGCTTCCATGGCCCACATGTTCTTTCTGCTGATCTTCCTCCTCTCCACACTGTCCCATCTCGTCCACTGACCCTGTTTGCCCAGAGAGACGGTCTTGGCCAATCTTGCAGCAATCCTCCTGGTGGCATACTTCGTCCACCACCATCTTCCTCCGTTCTGGTGCTGTGGCTTAACTCCAAGCTGGGCAGGTAGCTGTTAGCCCAAAGACTCCTCTTCATTGCTGGACATAGCCCACAATGTCAGCATGTCTGACGGCTGCTGTTGTTTCTTTCACTGCTTTGGCTGGTCTCCATTTGCGCCTAGTCGCCAAGGTCGGTGCATTGTTACTCACTACTAAGTCTCTGGATTCATTCAGTGTCATCTGGAGTCTCGTCTTTGCACACAGGAACTCCTCTGTGAGACTGGTGAGGGTAAGCTTGAGGACGCCATTTCTGTAGAGGGTTATAGTGGTAAAGCATCGTAGAACTCCAAGCCATTTTTTTTTTGTAGTCTGTGACTCCTTTTTTCATCTTCTACACGGCTGAGATCGGGACTTCATAACCAACAGTATCCTGGGTTGGAGTCCCAACTGCAGGCACCAGGACTTTAACTTTCCAGGCAGTTGGGTGTTATTGATTGACTGTAGGCCACTGCTGATATCCTTATGCAGTTGTTGCACCTGGTCTTTGTCTTTCAGGCTTGCATCATACCACTTGCCAAGGCTCTTTACAGGCTGCTCAGACACTGTTGGGATTGGGTGATCTCCGATAAAGAATTTCAGGTCCGAGAGCACTCCCTTCACAACTGAGATGTTTCGTGACCTAGATGGTTTGAGCTTTAGACGGGCCCAAATTAAGTTCTCTTCCAGTTTTCTGAGAAGCAGACAACAGGAATTCATGGGTCACCTAACCAAAGGCATTGACAAGGTCCCGGAAGACTACGTGGAGATTCTTTCTCTCCGCCTTTGCCACTTGGATCTGGTGCCAGATCATGCTGGAATGTTCTGAGCACCCGAAGAATCTCGATATTTCTGCCTTCTGTACAGCTTTATCGATGTACTCATTTCTTCGCGGATACTCGCCCATCCTCTGTGCAATGACTCTGAAGAAGATTTTGCCCTCAATGTTTAGCCGAGGGATTGGACGGAATTGGCTGATGTTCTCTGCATCCTTCTCCTTTGGGATGAGGAGTCACCCCGCCCTACGCCACATATTGGGTATCATCTTATTCTGCCATGCTGTTCTCATGAGCCTCCAGGGAAACCTTGGGGCGTCCGGTGCGTTCTTGTACACATTGTATGGGACTCCATTTGGTCCCGGGGCTGATGCCGTTCTTGCTCGACGCAGTTATTTCCATGATGGAGGGCCGATCCGCATATGAAGTTCAGGAGGGTCAATTGGTGGGATTTCTGAAGGGGTGGTGAGACATTCATACCGCCTTGGGTCAGAGTGCGTTACTTTAAGGTGATCTTCCAGGTCAGTCTTTGTTGTTTTAAGGGCTCCACTTTTTTCCTTTGAGAAGAAGCTTTTGAGGAACTTGAAGGGATCTTTATAGAACCGTGTTCCAGTTTGTTCTTTCTTCCTTCTACGTTTCCATAGATTCTCTGCTCTGAGGAGGGATGCCAGTCCGATTATAATGTTGACTTAAAGCACATTTATGCCTTCTCTTCCCCCTCCAGAGGCTTCTTTCCACAATTTACTAAGTTGTCTCCTTTCAAGGACGAGGCTCCTGATCCAATGTTGCCTCCTGGAAACTGGTGCGGTTGAGAAGTTTTTCCACCTTTCCTTACTTGCATTCTGAAACTTTCTGACGCATATTGACGGATGATGACCCCCCATTCTCTCCAACTTCTTTTCCACTGTCCCTTGTAGTTGTTCCAGGGACAGATGCAGGTCAGTATTACTCGTTTCCCACCGCATCTTATCTTAGAAACCAGGCCACTTCACATGCAGTCTAATCCCTGCTAGTCTCCTTTCGACTGCAGGTCTGGGAGGTTGGGTCGGTTCTTACGCCGTTGTCATCAGCTCTGTGTTTGCTTCCTCCGTGACAAGGGTACTGATGTACTGCAAGCTGTGGTTGGCCTCCAATTGCTGTACTTCATTCGACTGATTTGACTCCTTTCGTAGAAAGTAGTCAATGCGAGGCCTATGACTTGCTTCTCTCAAAAACTTCTTCTTTCCCTGGTGAACTACTTGGACATATCTTCATTTTGTGCCCCGCCGTCGTAGCTGTAGCTGTGGCAGTTGCAGTGGCACTCTCTTGTACTGTTTCCGGTCCAGGGTCCGTGACTGTGATGTCAGCTTCTGACCCCGCTCTCGCAGACTCTTGGGTGTTCTTCTCTGTTGTCTTTTAGTATCTATAGCGGGTGCTTCCAACAGGCGAAGGCATGGGAAGCTGCAAGCATGGGAAGCTAGCCCATGCCCGCCCCAGTGGGGTCTTTCCACGCTGACACAAGGACTTTCCCCTGTTGTCAGCTGATCTTTGTCAAGGGTCACTGGACTTAGTCTCCAGTTACTCAGAGGATCATAATGATGATTGAATTGAATTGAATTTTATTTATATAGCGCTTTTTTCTCTAGTGACTCAAAGCGCTTTACATAGTGAAACCCAATAACTAATTTTTACATTTAAACCAGTGTGGGTGGCATTGGGAGCAGGTGGGTAAAGTGTCTTGCCCAGGGACACAACGGCAGTAACTCGGATGGCGGAAGCGGGGATCGAACCTGCAACCCTCAAGTTGCTGGCACGGCCGCTGAACCAACCGAGCTATACAAATAATAATGATCATGATACAAATAATAATATGAATAACAATAACAGTAATGATAATAGTAATACTAATAATAATAATCATATAACAAATAATAATAATTTTTAATAACAAATATAATAATTATAATGCACATAACAATAATGATTATACAAATAATAATAACAATAATGATAATGAAGTAATAGTTATAATAATAATAACAATAATAATACCAATAATGATTATAATGATAATAATAATACAAATAATAATAAGCACAGTACAAATAATAGTAACAACAATAGTAATGAAAATGATAATAATAACAACAATAATAATAATAATGAAAATACAAATAATAATAATAATACAAAATAATAATAATCATAATAAAAATAATAATATTATTAACAATAATAATGATGTGATGATAATAATAATAATAATACAAATACAAAAAATAATAATATAAATAATACAAATAATATTAATAACAATAATAATGATAATAATAATAATAACAATAATATAACTAATAATGAAAATAATATTACAAATAATAATTATAATAATCATGGTACAAATGATAGTAATAACAACAAAATAATGATAATAAAATATCAAATAAAAATAATATTAATAATAATATTAACACCAATAATAATAAAATAGTTATTATTATTACTATTATTATTATTATTATTATTATTATTATTATTACTATAAAATAAAAAATATAATACAAATAATAATATTAATAGCATTAATAATGAAAATAATAATTATCACTCAACAAATAAAATAATAATAATAATACAAATAATAATGGAATCAAAATAGTAATAGTAATAATTAAACAAATAATAATAACTATAACAATAATAATAATTATTAATATAATAATAATGAAAAATAATATAAATAATAATACAAATAATAATAATAATAGGACACTAATATGCAGCATCCTGCCACAGTAATAATAATGATAATAACAATAATAATGATAATAATAATAATAACAATAATATAACTAATAATGAAAATAATATTACAAATAATAATTATAATAATCATAGTACAAATGATAGTAATAACAACAAAATAATGATAATAAAATATAAAATAAAAATAATATTAATAATAATATCAACACCAATAATAATAATAATGGTTATTATTATTACTAGTATTAATATTTTTATTATTATAATAATTACTATAAAATAAAAACATATAATACAAATAATAATATTAATAGCATTAATAATGAAAATAATAATTACCACAAAACAAATAAAATAATAATAATAATACAAATAATAATGGAATAAAAATAGTAATAATAGTAATTACACAAATAATAATAATTATAACAATAATAATAATTATTAATATAATACTATTGAAAAATAGTATTAATAATAATACAAATAATAATAATACTAGGACACTAATATGCAGCATCCTGCCACAGTAATGACCAATAAGGTCAAAGGTCACAGCAGGGATAAACCCATTGAAAATGTGTTTAGAAGTTTTGGAAATTCTAATCTTTTATTAACATTCACATATTGCAGTAATAATAAAAAAATAAAACACATTTTTGTGTGTGTATTATGTAAATCCCAATATATTATTTACTGTATTGCATTTGTTTTGTTCTTGTTTAGATCTCTAAAAAAAATATATAGCTATTGATTATTACAAATTGTGACAAGAACAGTCGAATTGTTTTTGCATTTGTTTGAATACATAAATGACATTGCATTTATCCAAAATTCTTGCAATTTAAAACATTTTAATGATCAGATGCAATCAGTTGGTTGATATAATAATACAAATATATGTACAAAGACTTGAAAATAATAAATATACATGTCATCTTTATATTATACAGTTTATACATTCTTATTTTATGACATAAGAGCCCAACAAATGTTCTCCTATTTTTAAATGTGTGTTTGAAAAGTAAAAAAATCAGTGTAACTAACAAAAATGGTAACAGTAATAATAATAATAATACTAAGGAGCGCTATGCTGTTTCTGAGGTTTTATTGCAAAAATGTTGGTCAAAGGTCCTATGTGTGATGTTTTGAGGCATTTACTGCGGATGTGCTAGTCAAAGATCCTTTCCTGTGTGGGACAAGAGCGTTATGCTGTTTCTAAGGTTTAAATGCAAAAATGTTGGTAAAAGGTGCTATATGTGATGTTTTGAGGCATTCACTGCAGATGTGCTAGTCAAAGATCCTTTCCCTTTGTGGGACAAGAGCGTTATGCTGTCTCCAATGTTTAATTGCAAAAATGTTGGTCAAAGGTCTTATATGTGATGTTTTGAGGCATTCACTGCAGATGTGCTAGTCAAAGATCCTTTCCCGTGTGGGACAAGAGCGTTATGCTGTGTCTAAGGTTTAATTGCAAAAATGTTGGTCAAAGGTCTTATATGTGATGTTTTGAGGCATTCACTGCGGATGTGTTAGTCAAAGATCCTTTCCTGTGTGGGACAAGAGCGTTATGCTGTTTTTAAGGTTTAATTGCAAAAATGTTGGTCAAAGGTCTTATATGTGATGTTTTGAGGCATTCACTGCGGATGTGTTAGTCAAAGATCCTTTCCTGTGTGGGACAAGAGCGTTATGCTGTTTCTAAGGTTTAATTGCAAAAATGTTGGTCAAAGGTCTTATATGTGATGTTTTGAGGCATTCACTGCGGATGTGTTAGTCAAAGATCCTTTCCTGTGTGGGACAAGAGCGTTATGCTGTTTCTAAGGTTTAATTGCAAAAATGTTGGTCAAAGGTCTTATATGTGATGTTTTGAGGCATTTACTGCAGATGTGCTAGTCAAAGATCCTTTCCTGTGTGGGACAAGAGCGTTATGCTGTCTCCAATGTTTAATTGCAAAAATGTTGGTCAAAGGACTTATATGTGATGTTTTAAGGCATTTACTGCAAATTGTTAGTCAAATATCCTTTCCTGTGTGGGACAGGAGCATTATGCTGTTTTTAAGGTTTTATTGCAAAAATGTTGGTCAAAGATCTTCCATGTGATGTTTTGAGGCATTCACTGCAAATGTGCTAGTCAAAGATCTTTTACTTTGTGGTACAGGAGCGCTTTGCTGTTTTCTAAGGATTGTATTGCAAAAATGTTGGTCAAAGGTCATATATGTGATGTTTTGAGGCATTTACTGCAGATTGTTAGTCAAAGATCCTTTCCTGTGTGGGACAAGAGCCCTATGCTGTTTCTTAGGTTTTATTGCAAAAATGTTGGTCAAAGGTCCTATATGTGATGTTTTGAGGCATTCACTGCAGATGTGTTAGTCAAAGATCCTTTCCTGTGTGGGACAAGAGCGTTATGCTGTTTCTAAGGTGTAATTGCAAAAATGTTGGTAAAAGGTCCTATTTGTGATGTTTTGAGGCATTTACTGCAGATGTGCTAGTCAAAGATCCTTTCTGTGTGGGACAAGAGCGCTATGCTGTTTCTTAGGTTTTATTGCAAAAATGTTGGTCAAAGGTCCTATATGTGATGTTTTGAGGCATTTACTGCAGATGTGTTAGTCAAAGATCCTTTCCTGTGTGGGACAAGAGCGTTATGCTGTTTCTTAGGTTTTATTGCAAAAATGTTGGTCAAAGGTCCTATATTTGACGTTTTGAGGCATTCACTTCAGATGTGCTAGTCAAAGATCCTTTCCCTTTGTGGGACAAGAGCGTTATGCTGTTTCAAAGGTTTAATTGCAAAAATGTTGGTCAAAGGTCCTATATGTGATGTTTTGAGGCATTTACTGCAGATGTGTTAGTCAAAGATCCTTTCTGTGTGGGACAAGAGCTCTATGCTGTTTCTTAGGTTTTATTGCAAAAATGTTGGTCAAAGGTCTTATATGTGATGTTTTGAGGCATTTACTGCAAATGCACTAGTCAAAGATCCTTTACTACGTGAGACAGGAGCTCTGTGCTTTTTCTAAGGTTTTATTGCAAAAATGCTGGTCAAAGGTCCTATATGAGATGTTTTGAGGCATTTACTGAAGATGTGCTAGTCAAAGATCCTTTCCTGCGTGGGACAGGAGTGTTATGTTGTTTCTAAGGGGTTTTTTTGCAAACATTTCGGTCAAAAGTCCTATATGAGATGTTTTGAGGCATTTACTGCAAATGCACTAGTCAAAGATCCTTTACTACAAGGGACAGGAGTGCTGTGCTTTTTCTAAGGTTTTATTGCAAAAATTTCGGTCAAAAGTCCTATATGAGATGTTTTGAGGCATTTACTGCAAATGCGCTAGTCAAAGGTCCTCTACTGCGTTGGACAGGAGCGCTATAGTGTTTCCAAGGTTGAATCGCTAAAATTTTGGTCAAAGTCCTATATGTGATGTTTTGAGGCATCTACTGCAGATGCGCTAGTCAAAGATCCTTTACTACGTGGGACAGGAGCGCTGTGCTTTTTCTAAGGTTTTATTGCAAAAATGCTGGTCAAAGGTCCAATATGAGATGTTTTGAGGCATTTACTGCAGATGTGCTAGTCAAAGATCCTTTCCTGTGTGGTACAGGAGCGTTATGTTGTTTCTAAGGTTTTATTGCAATCATTTCGGTCAAAGGTCCTATGTGATGTTTTGAGGCATTTACTGCAAGTGCGCTGGTCAAAGATCCTTTACTACGTGGGACAGGAGCGCTGTAGTGTTTCCAAGGTTTAATCGCTAAAATTTTGGTCAAAGTCCTATATGTGATGTTTTGAGGCATTTACTGCAGATGTGCTAGTCAAAGATCCTTTACTACGTGGGACAGGAGCGCTGTGCTTTTTCTAAGGTTTTATTGCAAAAATGCTGGTCAAAGGTCCAATATGAGATGTTTTGAGGCATTTACTGCAGATGTGCTAGTCAAAGATCCTTTCCTGTGTGGTACAGGAGCGTTATGTTGTTTCTAAGGTTTCATTGCAAAAATTTCGGTCAAAGGTCCTATATGTGATGTTTTGAGGCATTTACTGCAAATGCGCTAGTCAAAGATCCTCTACTGCGTTGGACAGGAGCGCTATATTGTATCTAAGGTTTTATTGCAAAAATGTTGGTCAAAGATCTTCTATGGGATGTTTTGATGCATTTACTGCAAGTGCGCTAGTCAAAGATCCTTTATTACGTGGGACAGGAGCGCTATAGTGTTTCCAAGGTTTAATCGCTAAAATTTTGGTCAAAGTTCTATATGTGATGTTTTGAGGCATCTACTGCAGATGCGCTAGTCAAAGATCCTTTACTACGTGGGACAGGAGTGCTATAGTGTTTCCAAGGTTTAATCGCTAAAATTTTGGTCAAAGTTCTATATGTGATGTTTTGAGGCATCTACTGCAGATGCGCTAGTCAAAGATCCTTTACTACGTGGGACAGGAGTGCTATAGTGTTTCCAAGGTTTAATCGCTAAAATTTTGGTCAAAGTTCTATATGTGATGTTTTGAGGCATCTACTGCAGATGTGCTAGTCAAAGATCCTTTACTACGTGGGACAGGAGTGCTATAGTGTTTCCAAGGTTTAATCGCTAAAATTTTGGTCAAAGTCCTATATGTGATGTTTTGAGGCATCTACTGCAGATGTGCTATTCAAAGATCCTTTATTGTGTGGGACAGGAGCGCTATGCTGTTTTCTAAGGTTTTAATAATAATAGTAGTATTAATATATTTATATATATATATATATATATATATATATATACTTTTTTCTATTTTCTATACAGTGTGAATTCCTATGTTTAATGACAAGAGCCAACAAATGTTTTATTTATTTTTAAATGTAATTTGAAAGTAAAAAATGTCCCTATTTGAACAGCAACAACAATAATAACAACATTAATAATAAGAGGTTTTTATTAGTTTATTTTGTATGTATTTTTGTTTTATTTGTATGGTATTTCCTTGTTATTGTGCATGTAGGAACATGACATTGTTGAAGTTTAATATCCAATGTAATAATTGCAATATTAACAATATTGGAAGGAGGCGGGACATTTGGGACGGTCAAACGGACGCGACTCTGAGCGCTGATTGGCTGTCAGGACAAAAGGGGGCGGGGCCGGGGTGGTTTCTCCTGGCTTCATCTGTCATCGATGGTGTCCTCTTCGACCGTGTATCGACCCAAAAGGGTGCATGTCCAGAACCGGGAAAGCCGAGGCGGACTCGGTCCAAAAAAAAAGTAGTGCAGACTTTGCACGGGAAATGACGACTGCACTTTTCCTCCCGTTTTCTAGTCGATTCTCAGCGCATCAATTTGCTGAGTCGAGGCCTGAAAGTTTGTCTCTGCTTTCTTCGGCTGTCATTTGTGTCGTCGTCCTTTTAAATCACGTTTGTGCTACGTCTTGGTGTTTGTGCATGAGTGTAGAGCGTCTTGTCCGCCAACGTCTTTGAGACTTTATGTTGACGTTGAAATAAAAACATCATCGAGTCTCGAACACGATCACTGCTTGACGTGTTCTCGATTGTGTCTCAGGCTGGATTTACACTCTTGGTAAAGCATCTCAATGTCGGCTCATCAGTCGTGTTTTTACACTCGTCAAAGATCATCTATGTGACAGGAATATTCATCTGTTTTTACGGATTCACTGCTAAAGTGTGAGTCAAAGATCTTCTATGTGACAGGATCATTTTTGCTGGTGTTAAAAGTACATACAGCACACGCACGAGTCAAAGATCCTTTATGTGATGTTTTGAGGTATGTACTGCGAATGCGATAGTCAAAGATCCTTTACTGTGTGAGACAGGAGGGCTTTGCTGTTTTTAATTTTATTTTTTTAAATGTTGGCCAAAGATCCTTTATGTAACAGCAGCTTTTGCAAACACGGTTGTCAAAGATCCTTCACAGGACACGACAATGCTGCAGTATTTCGGAATTTGCTGCAAATGCACTAATCAAAGATCCTTTATGTGATGTTTTGAGGCATTTACTGCAAATGTGCTAGTCAAAGGTCCTTTACTGCGTGGGACAGGAGCGCTTTGGTGTTTTTTAAGGTTTTATTGCAAAAATGTTGGTCAAAGATCTTCCGTGTGATGTTTTGAGGCATTTACTGCAAATGTGCTAGTCAAAGATCTTTTACTGTGTGGGACAGGAGCGTTATGCTGTTTCTAACTATTTATCACAAAAATGTTGGTCAAAGATCCTTTATGTGATGTTTTGAGGCATTTACAGCAAATGTGCTAGTCAAAGATCCTTTCCTGTGTGGGACAGGAGTGTTACCCTGTTTCTAAGGTTTTATTGCAAAAATGTTGGTCAAAGATCTTCCGTGTGATGTTTTGAGGCATTTACTGCAAATGTGCTAGTCAAAGATCTTTTACTGTGTGGGACAGGAGCGTTATGCTGTTTCTAACTATTTATCACAAAAATGTTGGTCAAAGATCCTTTATGTGATGTTTTGAGGCATTTACAGCAAATGTGCTAGTCAAAGATCCTTTCCTGTGTGGGACAGGAGCGTTACGCTGTTTCTAAGGTTTTATTACAAAAATGTTGGTCAAAGATCCTCCGTGTGATGTTTTGAGGCTTTTAATGCAAATGTGCTAGTCAAAGATCTTTTACTGTGTGGTACAGGAGCGCTTTGCTGTTTTCTAAGGATTGTATTGCGAAAATCTTGGTCAAAGATCCTCGATGTGATGTTTTGAGGCATTTACAGCAAATGCGCTAGTCAAAGATCCTTTACTGCGTGGGACACGAGCTCTTTGCTGTTTTTTAAGGTTTTATTGCAAAAATGTTGATCAAAGATTCTCTATGTGATGTTTTGAGGCATTTACTGCAAATGTGCTAGTCAAAGATCCTTTACTGCGTGGGACAGGAGCGCTTTGCTGTTTTTTTAAGGTTTTATTGCAAAAATGTTTGTCAAAGATCCTCCGTGTGATGTTTTGAGGCATTTACAGCAAATGTGCTAGTCAAAGATTCTTTCCTGTGTGGGACAGGAGCGTTATGCTGTTTCTAAGGTTTTATTGCAAAAATGTTGGTCAAAGATCCTCCGTGTGATGTTTTGAGGCATTTACAGCAAATGTGCTAGTCAAAGATTCTTTCCTGTGTGGGACAGGCGCGTTATGCTGTTTCTAAGGTTTTATTGCAAAAATGTTGGTCAAAGATCCTCCGTGTGATGTTTTGAGGCATTTACAGCAAATGTGCTAGTCAAAGATCCTTTCCTGTGTGGGACAGGAGAGTTACGCTGTTTCTAAGGTTTTATTGCAAAAATGTTGGTCAAATATCCTCCGTGTGATGTTTTGAGGCGTTTACTGCAAATGTGCTAGTCAAAGATCTTTTACTGTGTGGTACAGGAGCGCTTCGCTGTTTTCTAAGGATTGTATTGCAAAAATCTTGGTCAAAGATCCTCGATGTGATGTTTTGAGGCATTTACAGCAACTTTGCTAGTCAAAGATCCTTTCCTGTGTGGGACAGGAGCGTTACGCTGTTCCTAACTATTTATCGCAAAAATGTTGGTCAAAGATCCTTTATGTGATGTTTTGAGGTATTTACAGCAAATGCGCTAGCCAAAGATCTTTTAATGTGTGGGACAGGAGTGCTATGCTGTTTCTAAGGTTTTATTGCAAAAATGTTGGTCAAAGATCCTCCGTGTGATGTTTTGAGGCATTTACAGCAAATGTGCTAGTCAAAGATCCTTTCCGGTGTGGGACAGGAGCGTTACGCTGTTTCTAACTATTTATCGCAAAAATGTTTGTCAAAGATCCTTTATGTGATGTTTTGAGGCATTTACAGCAAATGTGCTAGTCAAAGATCCTTTCCTGTGTGGGACAGGAGCGTTACGCTGTTTCTAAGGTTTTATTGCAAAAATGTTGGTCAAAGATCCTCCGTGTGATGTTTTGAGGAATTTACTGCAAATGTGCTAGTCAAAGATCTTTTACTGTGTGGTACAGGAGCGCTTTGCTGTTTTCTAAGGATTGTATTGCGAAAATCTTGGTCAAAGATCCCCGATGTGATGTTTTGAGTCATTTACAGCAAATGCGCTAGTCAAAGATCCTTTACTGCGTGGGACACGAGCTCTTTGCTGTTTTTTAAGGTTTTATTGCAAAAATGTTGATCAAAGATTCTCTATGTGATGTTTTGAGGCATTTACTGCAAATGTGCTAGTCAAAGATCCTTTACTGCGTGGGACAGGAGCGCTTTGCTGTTTTTTAAGGTTTTATTGCAAAAATGTTTGTCAAAGATCCTCCGTGTGATGTTTTGAGGCATTTACAGCAAATGTGCTAGTCAAAGATTCTTTCCTGTGTGGGACAGGAGCGTTGTGCTGTTTCTAAGGTTTTATTGCAAAAATGTTGGTCAAAGATCCTCCGTGTGATGTTTTGAGGCATTTACAGCAAATGTGCTAGTCAAAGATCCTTTCCTGTGTGGGACAGGAGAGTTACGCTGTTTCTAAGGTTATATTGCAAAAATGTTGGTCAAATATCCTCCGTGTGATGTTTTGAGGCGTTTACTGCAAATGTGCTAGTCAAAGATCTTTTACTGTGTGGTACAGGAGCGCTTCGCTGTTTTCTAAGGATTGTATTGCAAAAATCTTGGTCAAAGATCCTCGATGTGATGTTTTGAGGCATTTACAGCAAATGTGCTAGTCAAAGATCGTTTCCGGTGTGGGACAGGAGCGTTACGCTGTTTCTAACTATTTATCGCAAAAATGTTTGTCAAAGATCCTTTATGTGATGTTTTGAGGCATTTACAGCAAATGTGCTAGTCAAAGATCCTTTCCTGTTTGGGACAGGAGCGTTACGCTGTTTCTAAGGTTTTATTGCAAAAATGTTGGTCAAAGATCCTCCGTGTGATGTTTTGAGGAATTTACTGCAAATGTGCTAGTCAAAGATCTTTTACTGTGTGGTACAGGAGCGCTTTGCTATTTTCTAAGGATTGTATTGCGAAAATCTTGGTCAAAGATCCCTGATGTGATGTTTTGAGGCATTTACAGCAAATGTGCTAGTCAAAGATCTTTTACTGTGTGGTACAGGAGCGCTTTGCTGTTTTCTAAGGATTGTATTGCGAAAATCTTGGTCAAAGATCCCCGATGTGATGTTTTGAGGCATTTACAGCAAATGTGCTAGTCAAAGATCTTTTACTGTGTGGTACAGGAGCGCTTTGCTGTTTTTTAAGGATTGCATTGCGAAAATCTTGGTCAAAGATCCTCGATGTTATGTTTTGAGGCATGTACAGCAAATGCCCTAGTCAACGATCCTTTACTGCGTGGGACACGAGCTATTTGCTGTTTTTTAAGGTTTTATTGCAAAAATGTTGATCAAAGATCCTCTATGTGATGTTTTGAGGCATTTACAGCAAATACGCTAGTCAAAGATCCTTTACTGCGTGGTACGGGAGCTCTTTGTATTGCGAAAATCTTGGTCAAAGATCCTCGATCTGACTGCAACTTTTTGTTGTTTTTTAAGTAATTTTTGCAACAACAAAAAATAAGATTAAAGCTGTTCTTAAGGACTTACTGCAAAAAACATTTGCCAAAGATCCACTATATGATGTTAGCACATATAGTCCAAGATCCTCTATCCGACAGAAGCTCAAAGTGTAAATCCAGCCTTGCAGGACAACAACAATATTTGATGACAAGACCAAAGTCTAACCTGTCTTCTTTGTCTCTCGTTTCTGGACATGTGCCCCACCCCCCCCACCCCCCCCTCCATGGAACTTGGTCGTGGTCTCAGGACAAGGAGATGAACTTGGCTCAGGTCCACCAGCGTTTGAACAGCCTCCTGGACCAAGACCTGGCCCACAAGCAGCTGCCCGGCCAGTCCATCGAGATCTCCGCCCTGGACATTAGCAGCATGCAGCCCAGCCAGTCCCTGGAGGTCTTGTCCGCCAGGGAGTACCCCGCCCACCGGGGGCCGCCGCCCCTCTCGGTGAGCACCTTCCTGCGGGAGGGCCACGGGGCCGGGCGGACACTGGGCGCGGCGGGCGGCCGGACCTTGCCCCTGCCGCTCAGCAGCGCCACCATGCCCTCCATCCGCTGCAAACACCGGGCGCCCAACGGGGGGCTCTTCCGCCAGAGCCCGGTCAAGACCCCCATGCCCATGTCCTACCAGCCGGTGCCCGAGGGGAAGGCCGGTCAGGGGACCTCCATCTGAGATCTGAGGGGACCGCCGAGAAGCCAACAGGAAACACCTTTTTATTACCCGTGGAGGTGCCAGGCCGGACTCTTACTGTACATATTTGTAAGTATCGAGAGAGAAAAAGCCACATTACAAAATGTATTTTCAATATTCTCGACTTCAAAAAAACGAAAAGTATTAAAAAAAAAAAAAATGACTGTTTAAATGGCTTTGGTTTTTTTTCTTTTTCTTTTTTTTTGCTCTCTACAAAATAATGGTGACATTTTTTTATATATTTTTTTTTTGTGTTGGTTGTTTTCTAAGTGCCAAGATGTTTGTTTGTTTTTGTTTTTTTGTTTTTTTTCAAATAACTGAATGTACTGTTGAGAAAGAAGAACTCCACCTCTCAAAAGACATTTCGCGGCGATAAAAGAAAAAAAAGACATTTCGACTATGACGATTTGTTTCCTATGAAAAGAATAAAAAAGTATATGACAAACAAGTCGTGCTGCTTGTGTCATAATTCGGCCTCGTGTTCGTCGACATGACTTTTGGACGTCTCCGACTTTTGGGCATGAAAAAGCGATTTTTTTGTGGGGGTTGGTGCACTAATTGTAAGTGTATCTTGTGTTTTCTATGTTGATTTGATAAAAAAAAAATATAAAAAAATTATTCTGCGGCCCGGTGGTTGGGGACCACTGTTTTAAGGTATTTACTGCAAATGCACTAGTCAAATATCCTATCTGACTACCTTTGGTTTAAGCACTGAACTATCTATTAAACACAACAGCAAGCAAGGAATCAGGCAGAGACAGATTTCAATTTTGCCCATGAGGAGAACGCATGGAGCTGCGCACTCAGTTACAGTCCCACCCTATGCTCTGAGGAACAGCCCCAGCGCTCCTCTATTTATTGCGTTTGAGAGTTCCCTAGTTACATCACTGAGGCTGCTTCTATAGGGGGGGGGGGGCACATATTATGCAAACAACTGAATGTACTGTGAGAAAGAAGAACTCCACCTCTCAAAAGACATTTCGCGGCGATAAACTAAAAAAACAAAAACAAAAAAAAAGACGTTTCGACTATGACGATTTGTTTCCTATGAAAAGAATTAAAAAGTATATTACAAACAAGTTGTGCTGCTTGTGTCATAATTCGGCCTCGTGTTCGTCGACATGACTTTTGGACGTGTGCACAATCATTTTATTCCATAAAAACATTGTGTTAATTGTGAAAAATATCGACTATTTTAGCTCCAATCGGTATGTTAAAAAAGTTTAAGTACCAATGATTGCCGAAAATATCCTCTTTTTTTTTTTTGTCATGAAAAAGGGATTTTTTTGGGGTCGGTGCACTTATTGTAAGTGTATCTTGTGTTTTCTATGTTGATTTGATAAAAAAAAATATTAAAAAATTATTCTGCGGCCCGGTGATGGGGACCACTGTTTTAAGGTATTTACTGCAAACGCACTAGTCAAATATCCTATCTGACTACCTTTGGTTTAAGCACTGAACCATCTATTAAACACAACAGCAAGCAAGGAATCAGGCAGAGACAGATTTCCATTTTGCCCATGAGGAGAACGCATGGAGCTGCACACTCAGTTACAGTCCCACCCTACGCTCTGAGGAACAGCCCCAGCGCCCAGGAATAATTTTTTGGGGTGATTAACCCCCCATTCCAACCCTTGATGCTGAGTGCCTAGCAGGGAGGTAATGGCTCCCATTTTTATCGTCTTTGGTATGACTCACTACCTACCGATCTCAGGGTGGACACTCTAACCCCTAGGCCACTGAGTCCGATACTGCCAAAGGTAACAATATTCCTTCGAGTATTGATCCCTTCTAAGTGAGCACGACCTGCAGGTTCAATATGCATAATTGAATATACTAATTCCTCAAATTGTAATTTGTTTATAGAAGTCTACATCAAAGAAAATCCTTTTTCATGGGGAAATATGTTCATGTTTCTTGTTTTCATGTTGGCAATTAAGCTACCTAGCGCAACTGAGCAGTGTCAAAGTGTTAGCAATCATGGTTTTGTGATGATTTAAATTTAAAACGTTAATGCTAACCGCGTTAAGTTTTACTGCTGTTTATTATTATCCGCGACCGTAGTGAGGATAATTGGTAACGGAAAATGATGGACGTCTGATCGATATTGACCCGGGTTACTATCTGCTTGTGCTCACAACGCTGTCCTTGTTCTTATCAAGCAAAGGCGGACAGCTTGTAGATCTCCACCGTAGAAGTGTCTGTTTTTCAGTTCTGGACGGCCACGGAAGGGGCCGTATCGGGACTTGAAGTCTCCAAGAAGATACGGCAGAGAGGGGGTAAACCCGACACCGTTCCAAGCACATTTTATTTTGACTGTTTATGACCCAGTGCGGGGCAGCTGCATAGTGTGACCCCTCCCCTTAGAAGCAACTTCGGCTATGTAATCATGGAATGTCCAAATTAATGGGGAGGTGCTGGAAGTTTTTCCTCAGAGCATGGGGCGACCAAGTATGAGGGTGCAGGTCCACGCGCTCTCGCTAAATTGAATTCTGTCTCTGTTTAATTCCTTGCCTCTTGTCCTGTTTATTAGATAGTTCAGACCCGACAAATCCCTGAATGGAACATTACTACTGTTGAATTGATTCTGAATCAAATCGTTGCCCCAAAAAATCGGATTTATATCGTGAGGTAGTTGTAAGAAACAGCCAGTAATACAGACGCAAATTTGCTGTTGTGTTTTTTTTTAGTATCGCCATCGGAGCCTATTAAAAGGAAAGTGGTCATTGATTCCGTGTTAGAAGGTCTCGTAAGAGAAGGTGTTATCTCTCCTGGCCGGCCTGGGAAAACATGTTAAAAAGTAGAAACGCCTGAAAGACAATTCATTTCAAGAAGTTCGGCATGATAAAAGTAAGCATTTTGTTCTTTTAGGACCACCAGTTTAATTTAAAAGCCAATGTTTACAAGATATATAAATAGATATTCCTCGTCCCTTGTCTGTTTTTAAATAGGGGGTCCTTGGCCTGGAAAATGTTGAGTTTAGTCCTTATTTGAAGGGACATGAAGCTCAATGACAGATATATGTTCTGCACCAGATTATAGCTAAATAGCTCATTTCCTTCTGCAGTCCCTAAATTAAAGATATATACACAAAAACAATACAATTATTAAAGCTGCAAGGAGTGATGGACGGGATCGACTTTTGCTGGTGTTTCCTGCCTTTACCCATTCAACATATCCTTACCTGCACATTACCTACCTTCCCTGTATCCTGGGGTCACACTGGAGCTTCTTTCTGTCAACCATACATGCTGGTGCTTCCTGCCATCACCCAGACAACATATCTTTACCTGCACTTTACCTACCTTCTCTGTATCCTGGAGTCAAACTGGTGCCTCCTTCTTTCACCCAGTCAACATATCTTTACCCGCACATTACCTACCTTCTCTGCATTGTGTGGTCACGCTGGTGCTCCCTGCTTTTAAGGGGCCATCTTGAGACGGCAGCAGCGCAGCTGTTCTTTGAAGGCTCGTAAAATCAAAACCGGAGCAGTTACAAAAACTCTTTGCGCAATTTTTAATCAAAAGGGTTCACTCTCTGTCCTGTGCGAGTTTGAAGCCGACGCAACAAACGCGCTCAGAGGAGATAATGTTTGAAAAAAGGTGACGCGTTTTTACAAAACTTTTGTTTTGAAGGGATGATTCACAACTTCCTGTTGATTTTTGCTGAAAGGTGTCAATAAAAGAAATGTAGGTCTAAGTGAGACCTACATAGAAGTTTTTGTTTCATGCCCCTACAAAATTCCTACTGGAAGTTACAAGCAGTTTTGTATGTGTTTTCTTCCCAAGAGCAGTTTTGTCAGTGTTTTGCTCCTAGGGGGCGCTAGAGCGCAATTTTGAGTTTTGGTTTTTTTTTTTTTTTATTAGATCGCAATTTTCACCATTCCTGATGTGTGTGTCGAGTTTGGTGAGTTTTGAAGCATTTTAAGGAGGTCAAATTACAGCTCAACGAGGCAAAAATGAAATTTTTTAGGAAACTTTTGTTTTGAAGGGATAATTGACAACTTCCTGTTGGTTTTTGCTGAAGGATGTCAATAACGAAATGTAGGTCTAAATGAGACCTAAATAGAGGTTTTTGTTTCATTTCCCTACAAAATTCCTACTGGAAGTTACGAGCAATTTGTACGTGTTTTCTTCCCAAGAGCAGTTTTGTCAGTGTTTTGCTTCTAGGGGGCGCTAGAGCGCAATGTTGAGTTTTTTTTTTGTTTGTTTTTATTACATCGCAATTTTCACCAGTCTTGATGTGTGTGTCGAGTTTGGTGAGTTTTGAAGCATTTAAAGGAGGTCTAATTACAGCTCAACGAGGCAAAAATTAAATTTTTTAGGAAAGGTTTGTTTTGAAGGGATAATTGACAACTTCCTGCTGATTTTTGCTGAACGATGTCAGTTAATGAAATGTAGGTCTAAGTGAGACCTACATAAAAGTTTTTGTTTCATGTCTCTCCAAAAAGTCCTACTGGACGTTACAAGCAGTTTTGTATGTGTTTTCTTCCCGAGAGCAGTTTTGTCAGTGTTTTATTCCTAGGGGGCACTATGGCGCAATTTCGAGTTTTGGGGTTTGTTTTTTTCACCAGTCCTGATGTGTGTGTCCAGTTTGGTGAGTTTTGAAGCATTTTAAGGGGGTCAAATAACAGCTCAACGAGGCAAAAATGAAATTTTTTAGGAAACTTTTGTTTTTAAGGGATAATTGACAACTTCCTGTTGATTTTTGCTGAAGGATGTCAGTTAATGAAATGTAGGTCTAAGTGAGACCTACATAGAAGTTTTTGTTTCATGTCCCTACAAAATTCCTACTGGAAGTTACAAGCAGTTTTGTATGTGTTTTCTTCCCAAGAGCAGTTTTGTCAGTGTTTTATTCCTAGGGGGCGCTAGAGAGCAATTTTGAGTTTTGGGGTTTGTTTTTTTATTAGATCGCAATTTTCACCAGTCCTGATTTGTGTCTCCAGTTTGGTTAGTTTTGAAGCATTTTAAGAGGGTCAAATAACAGCTCAACGAGGCAAAAATGACATGTTTTCGGAAACTTTTGTTTTGAAGGGATAATTGACAACTTCCTGTTGATTTTGCTGAAGGATGTCAATTAATGAAATGTAGGTCTAAGTGAGACCTACATAGAGATTTTTGTTTCATGTCCCTACAAAATTCCTACTGGAAGTTACAAGCAGTTTTGTATGTGTTTTCTTCCCAAGAGCAGTTTTGTCAGTTTTTTATTCCTATGGGGCGCTAGAGCGCAATTTTGAGTTTTGGGGTTTGTTTTTTTCACCAGTCCTGATGTGTGTGTCCAGTTTGGTGAGTTTTGAAGCATTTTAAGGGGGTCAAATTACAGCTCAAAGAGGCAAAAATAACATTTTTTTAGGAAACTTTTGTTTTGAAGGGGTTTTGGCAAACTTCCTCTTGATTTTTGCTGAAGGAGGTCAGCTAATGAAATCTAGGTCTAAGTGAGACCTACATAGAAGATTTTGTTTCATGTCTCTACGACATTCTTAACGGAAGTTACAAGCAGTTTTGTCTGTGTTTTTTCCTAGGGGGCGCTAGAGCGCAATTTTGAGTTTTGGGGTTTGGATTTTTTATTAGATGGCCATTTTTTTGACAGTCCTGATGTGTTTGTAAAGTTTGGTGAGTTTTGAAGCATGTTAAGGGGGTCAAATTACAGCTCAAAGAGGCGGCGTTATAATAATAATAAAACCTTAGAAATACAATAGGGTCCACTGTCCCAAACGGACATTTGGACCCTAATAACAATACAATTATACTATAGCATGTAATTAAATTAAGAAAAGTCAAAAATACCCTTTTATTGACACATACTTAATATACATTACAATGACACCTCTCCTTTACATCATAACTAGACATCATTTTTAAAAACAACCATGATTTTACACACACGTCCCTCAGCTTACAATAAAATGTTCTCATGCAAATAAATAAATATATCACACATTAAGTTGACAAGCCGTCTTTGCTCCACATTACATGTAAGTCTTTGCTGTCGTCCAGCATTCTGTGAATGAATTGTGAATCAATTGTTAATGAAGAGTCATCTTCAAAGAGTAAGACCCCTATTTTAGAAAATCTCTGATGTTTTTTTTTTAAACAATTTTCAAGCCCAAGGTCAGCTAACAAACTGTGGTAAGTTACATAACCACCTATGATTTCATTCAAGGGAATAATTCAGTCCAGCATGTCTCGCAAAAAGGGCTGACCGTGCAAAATAAAATAAAGTAAATAAAAAATGTACTCGGAACAAATAGCGAGTGCACACTTGTGGGACTAAAAGACTCCGTGGGAGCACTGCCACTTGAAAAAAAAAAAAAAAGAGATGCATTTTTCATGAGGCGCCCTTGGAGATTACAGGTGTAACACACTGTTATTTAAGTTAAGATGAGTAAGTGCTTGGCTCGTAAATTATGCATCTTTTCAACCTTATTAGTTGAGTCTTTATTTGAAAGGACAATGCACAGAAACATTAAGCTCAAAGACAGATATGTTCTGGACCAGAATAGAGTTTAATGGCTAATTTCCATCTGCAGTCCCTGGTGACCTTAATTAAAGATATATACAAAAATCATGCAATATAATTATGACAATAAAATTATACTATAGCATGTAATTAAATTGAGAAAATTCAAAAATACCCTTTTATTGACACATACTTAATAGACATTACAATGACACCTCTCCTTTACATCATAACTAGACAATACATGCTCTCGTTCACATCTGTCATAACTTGTATAAACCAACCATGATTGTAATATTTATCATTCCTACAGTTGACCAGGGGTGTCCAAATATTTTCCAACTTATAACCACATACAAACACATTACAACCACACCTCTCCTTTACATCATAACAAATAGAAAATACATATTCTTGTTCTGTAAAAAAAAACACCATTATTATTAATAATAATTGTAAATCCTACAGTTGACCACGGGTGTCCAAATATTTTCAAACTAAGGGCTACATACAAAATCATTACAATGACACCTCTCCTTTACATCCTAACACTTTGACAATACATGTTGTTGGTCTGTAAAAAAAATAATAATAATAATAATTGTAATATTTCTAATTCCTACAGTTGACCTGGCATGTCTAAATATTTTCAAATTAAGGGCTACATACAAATACATTGCAACCACACCTCTCCTTTACATCATAACAAATAGAAAGTACATGTTCTTGTTCTGTTAAAAAAAACACCATAATTAATAATAATAATTGTAATTCCTACAGTTGACCAGGGGTGTCCAAATATTTTCAAACTAAGGGTTACATGCAAAATCATTACAACGACACCTCTCCTTTATATCATAACTAGACAACACATGCTCTTGTTCACATCTGTCATCCCTTGTATAAACCAACCATGATTGTAATATTTATCATTTCTACAGTTGACCAGGGGTGTCCAAATATTTTCCAACTTATAGCCACATACAAACACATTACAACCACACCTCTCCTTTATATCATAACAAATAGAAAATACATATTCTTGTTCTGTAAAAAAAACACCATTATTATTAATAATAATTGTAAATCCTACAGTTGACCAGGGGTGTCCAAATATTTTCAAACTAAGGGCTACATACAAAATCATTACAATGACACCTCTCCTTTACATCGTAACACGTTGACAATACATGTTGTTGGTCTGTAAAAAAAAAACATACTTGTAATAATTATAATTCCTAGAGTTGACCAGGCATGTCTAAATATTTTCCAACTAAGGGCTACATACAAATACATTACAACCACACCTCTCCTTTACATCATAACAAATAAAAAATACATATTCTTGTTCTGTAGAAAAAACACCATTATTATTAATAATAATTGTAATTCCTACAGTTGACCACAGGTGTCCAAATATTTTCAAACTAAAGGCTACATACAAGATCATTACAACGACACCTCTCCTTTACATCATAACAGATAGAAAATACATATTCTTGTTCTGTAAAAAAAAACACCATTATTATTAATAATAATTGTAATTCCTACAGTTGACCACGGGTGTCCAAATATTTTCAAACTAAGGGCTACATACAAAATCATTACAATGACACCTCTCCTTTACATCCTAACACGTTGACAATACATGTTGTTGGTCTGTAAAAAAAAAATAATAATAATAATAATTGTAATATTTATAATTCCTACAGTTGACCAGGCATGTCTAAATATTTTCCAACTAAGGGCTACATACAAACACATTACAACCACACCTCTCCTTTACATCATAACAAATAGAAAATACATATTCTTGTTTTGTAAAACAAAACACCATAATTAATCATAATAATTGTAATTCGTACAGTTGACCAGGGGTGTCCAAATATTTTCAAACTAAGGGCTACATACAAAATCATTACAATGACACCTCTCCTTTACATCGTAACACGTTGACAATACATGTTGTTGGTCTGTAAAAAAAAACATACTTGTAATAATTATAATTCCTACAGTTGACCAGGCACGTCTAAATATTTTCCAACTAAGGGCTACATACAAACACATTACAACCACCTCCTTGCCCTTATGTGGGCCTACCGAGGATGTCGTAGTGGTTTGTGCAGCCCTTTGAGACACTAGTGATTTAGGGCTATATAAGTAAACATTGAGTGATTGATTGACACCTCTCCTTTACATCATAACAAATAGAAAATACATATTCTTGTTTTGTAAAAAAAACACCATAATTAATCATAATAATTGTAATTCGTACAGTTGACCAGGGGTGTCCAAATATTTTCAAACTAAGGGCTACATACAAAATCATTACAATGACACCTCTCCTTTACATCGTAACACATTGACAATACAAGTTGTTGGTCTGTAAAAAAAAAACCTACTTGTAATAATTATAATTCCTAGAGTTGACCAGGCATGTCTAAATATTTTTCAACTAAGGGCTACATACAAATACATTACAACCACACCTCTCCTTTACATCATAAAAAATACATATTCTTGTTCTGTAAAAAAAACACCATTATTATTAATAATAATTGTAATTCCAACAGTTGACCACAGGTGTCCAAATATTTTCAAACTAAGGGCTACATACAAAATCATTACAATGACACCTCTCCTTTACATCATAACAAATAAAAAATACATATTCTTGTTCTGTAAAAAAAAAAAACACCATTATTATTAATAATAATTTTAATTCCTAAAGTTGACCACGGGTGTCCAAATATTTTCCAACTAAGGGCTACATACAAATGCAGTACAACGACACCTCTCCTTTACGTCATAACCAGACAACACATGCTCTTGTCCACATCTGTCATCACTTGTATAAACCAACCATGATTGTAATATTTATAATTCCTACAGTTGACCAGTGGTGTCCAAATATTTTCCATCTTATAGCCACATACAACCACACTTCTCCTTTACATCATAATAAATAGAAAATACATATTCTTGTTCTGTAAAAAAAAAACACCTTTATTATTAATAATAATTTTAACTCCTACAGTTGACCACGGGTGTCCAAATATTTTCAAACTAAGGGCTACATACAAAATCATTACAACAACACCTCTCCTTTACATCATAACACGTTGACAATACATGTTGTTGGTCTGTAAAAAAAAACATAATTTTAATAATTATGACTCCTAGAGTTGACCAGGCATGTCTAAATATTTTCCAACTAAGGGCTACATACAAAATCATTACAACGACACCTCTCCTTTACATCATAACTAGACAATACATGCTCTTATTCACATATTATTTGTAAAAAACAACCATGATTTTAACAGACACACCTCACAGCTTACAACAAAATGCTCTCATGGATAAATATGACACACATGAAGTTGACATGTCAATCATAGTGCCCACCTTAGTGACCGTGTGAGTCGTCATCTGCGGTCCCCTCCAAGGTTTCACATTGTCATCCCATTGGGTTGAGTTTTTTCTTGCCCAAATGTGGGATCCGAGCCAAGAATCTTATTGTGGCTTGTGCAGCCCTTTGAGACACTCGTGATGTAGGGCTATGTAAGTAAACATTGATTGATTGATTGATTGAAAGTTGTCACAGCAGATATAAACTGGACAAAGTGCTTAAGTGGCGCCTCCAACGAGGAAATAATTTGCCCGGGCGCCACGCTCTATCCCGTCTCCATAGCAACGGACTGATCATGGCGCTGAAATCAGATTTGAATCAATAGTTTTAGCAAACCATGAGGAGTCTGGCTGCAGAACACACGCCTGGCTGCCTAACGCAAGGACTCATCAGGACTAGTTTGTGACCAACTTGTGACTCGACAACAACGTCCTCACAGTCGGAGTCAATTGCCCTGACCCGCCGTTCCTTCTTTAAAAGTTCTTCCGAAGCACTTTCCCGCATTCCGCGCCGGCCGATCAATACCCCTCATCAAAGCTTCTTTTCATCCCAACTTTTTCCCCATCTGGCCCGAGAGCCAACATACCTGAGTAGTGTTGTGTGTGTAATAAACCAGTTCACGCTACTTGATAAATAATCTAGCAGAAACACAGCATCCTGACAGAGCCATGAAAGTTTTATGGGCTCTGCTGCGGCGAGCGCCAGACATGAGGCGGGCAGTCGGCGGAATTCTAATATCTTCCACCGCTTCTTTCCCCGGCGGCCGCCTCGCTCCCTTTCCCTTCCTGGCCCCGCTGTAATATTCTAAAAGAAGCTTCTGTCTCGTTGCTCGGTGTTTGTGTTGCGCTTCCAAATGCTTGAGAAGAATGTAAACACAACAACGTGTTGGCTCCCGCCGTACAGAACTTTGTAACTCGCCGTGTTCCTCCAGGGGGGGGACGTCGAAGAGCCCGGCTTATTTGCTAAACAAAACAGCAGCACTTACAGAGACGTGTAAACAGTCTTTTAGAACTGGGGGTCCCCCATCTTTTTTTTTTTTGCACCGACTTCCAGCTCCATCCATCCATCCGTCTTCTTCCGCTTATCCAAGGTCGGGTCGCGGGGGCGGCAGCCTAAGTATGAAGACCAGACTTCCCTCTCCCCAGCCACTTGGTCCAGCTCTTCCCAGGCAATCTCGAGGCGTTCCCAGGCCAGCCGGGAGACATCAGTCCGTCAATCAATGTTTTTTTTTTATATAGCCCTAAATCACCAGTTCAAAGTTCTCCCGGAGGTGTGATCCCGGTTTGGTGGCCACGGGATTAGGTCTCTGCTTTTTGCAGATGATGTAGTCCTGATGGCTTCATCTGGCCGGGATCTTCATGCTCTCACTGGATCGGAAGCGACCGGAATGAGAATCAGCACCTCCAAGTCCGAGTCCATGGTTCTTGCCTGGAAAAGGGTGGAGTGCCATCTCTGGGTTGGGGGGGAGACCCTGCCCCAAGTGGAGGAGTTCAAGTACCTAGGAGTCTTGTTCACGAGTGGGGGAAGAGTGGATCGTGAGATCGACAGGCGGATCGGTGCGGCGTCTTCAGTAATGCGGACGTTGTACCGATCCGTTGTGGTGAAGAAGGAGCTGAGCCGGAAGGCAAAGCTCTCAATTTACCGGTCGATCTACGTTCCCATCCTCACCTATGGTCATGAGCTTTGGGTCATGACCGAAAGGATAAGATCACGGGTACAAGCGGCCGAAATGAGTTTGGGTCTCTCCCTTAGAGATAGGGTGAGAAGCTCTGCCATCCGGGAGGAACTCAAAGTAAAGCCGCTGCTCCTTCACATCGAGAGGAGCCAGATGAGGTGGTTCGGGCATCTGGTCAGGATGCCACCCGAACGCCTCCCTAGGGAGGTGTTTAGGGCACGTCTAGCTGGTAGGCGGCCACGGGGAAGACCCAGGACACGTTGGGAAGACTATGTCTCCCGGCTGGCCTGGGAACGCCTCGGGATCCCCCGGGAAGAGCTAGACGAAGTGGCTGGAGAGAGGGAAGTCTGGGCTTCCCTGCTTAGGCTGTTGCCCCCGCGACCCGACCTCGGATTAGCGGAAGATGATGGATGGATGGATGGATGGATGGATAAATCACTAGTGTCTCAAAGGGCTGCACAAGCCACAACACAAGCCACAACGACATCCTCGGTAGAGCCCACATAAGGGTGAGGAAAACTCACACCCAGTGGGACGTCGGTGACAGTGACAATGATGACTATGAGAAACCTTGGAGAGGACTGCATATGTGGGAAACCCCCCCCTACCCTCCCCTCACACAAACACCCACAGGGGACAGAAAGCAATGTGAAGAGTGAAGTGAAGTGAATTATATTTGTATAGCGCTTTTCTCTAGTGACTCAAAGCGCTTTACATAGTGAAACCCAATATCTAAGTTACATTTAAACCAGTGTGGGTGGCACTGGGAGCAGGTGGGTAAAGTGTCTTGCCCAAGGACACAACGGCAGTGACTAGGATGGCGGAAGCGGGAATCAAACCTGCAACCCTTTGAGTTGCTGGCACGGCCACTCTACCAAGCGAGCTATGCCGCCCCACAATGGATGTCGAGCGGGTCTAACCTGATACTGTGAAAGTTCAATCCAACGGGGAGGACCCAGGACACGTTGGGAAGACTATGTCTCCCGGCTGGCCCGGGAATTTAGGATTGTTTTTATTAATCGGATGAGGTTTGAGTAATATTTAGCTTTAGCTAAGGTAAGCATGCGTTTATAAGTTATTAAACTATCACTCCATTCTTGATGGTGCCCCTCAAGTTTAGTCGTGCGCCATTTGCGTTCCAGCTTTCTACATGATCATTTCTGAGCTCTAGTTTGTTCTGTAAACCATGGAGTACGCCTATTTGGAGCCTTTTTTTTAACTTCAGCGGTGCTATACTATCAATGGTGTGTGCCTGGCTCACACACCAGAATTCGATTGCAGCGGCGTCGCTCCGCCGCATCCTCCGCCTCCATGTTGGGCAGGGCCGTAGCGAGCCCTGCCCCGCCGTTGGCTCCGCCTCTCCACAATATACAATACATATATATATACACACATATATATATATATATATATATATATATATATATATTATTATTATTTTTTTTTTTTTTTTTTGGGGGGGGGGTGTTTTGTCCTGTCCAAGTTCTCAGGCAAATCATATAGTTGATGTAGATGCCCATATCGGCTGTTCAGATTTACTTTACAAAATAGAAGTGTAGGATACTTCTCTTGTTGCCTTATTTGAATGTGACTTTATTAAATGTATTTATATTATCATTTGGTGCAGCCGGGCCGGAGCAGGAAGGGATAGAAAGAGAAAAAAAAAAAGGAAGAGAGAGGGGGGAAATTGTGGGGATAAGAGGGGGATTAGACAGAGAGACAAAAACAACAACAGCAAATACAACAATAACAACAACAAATATAGAACAACACCAGCACATACATAATATGTACAAATATGATCGTAAAAGTGATAGCAAATAAGTAGTTAGCGGAATAAATAATAATATAGTCTATCTGTGTTGGCCCTGCGATGAGGTGGCGACTTGTCCAGGGTGTACCCCGCCTTCCGCCCGATTGTAGCTGAGATAGGCGCCGGCGCCCCCCGTGACCCCAAAAAAGGGAATAAGCGGTAGAAAATGGATGGATGGATGGATGGATAGTAATTACAATGAGCATTATTACACTAAAACTGGAGCAATACAAATATCAATAGAAAAAGTGATATTGATCATGAACAAAACCAATAGTTTACCTCTATTATCAACAATACAGTTGTTCAAATGCAACAATACCTATACCTAATGATAGCTAGAAAGATAATAAAACATTTTAAAAAAAAGGAATACCGAAAGATGGAAGGGAAGAGAGAGAGGCAACTTATATTAATCTTGTAGATTGTTATAGTAACTAATGGGTTAAGCCAGGGGTCGGGAACCTTTTTGGCTGAGAGAGCCAAGAAGCGAAATATTTTCAAATGTATTTCTCTAAGAGCCATAAAAAAAAAAAATTAACACTGAAAACAACTAAACGTGTGCATTTTTAAGTAAAATCAACATTTCTAGAGTATAATAAGTGTCGTATTCTTCGTAATAACATTGTTATTCTGAAGCTAACTGCGGAGGGGGGTGTGGCCTGCGGGCCTGCAGCGAAGCGGGGTGTTGCCAGGATTAGCCTCGAAATCAGCGACAGGTGCGTAAATTGCCCAGCTTGACCTTGCTATCTAATCACATGTCGCTCTGTTTATAAGCAGCAGCCGGGAGGAGAGACGGGGTTGGGGCTGGAGCCAGAGCGCGAGCGAGAACGAAAGAGAAAAGCAACTGTTGGAAAGCAACTGAGAGACTTATTGAAAAATAAAACAATATTATAACCCTGAAACAGGCTCTCATGTCGGTGCTTAGTAGTCTGAAGAACCCCCAGGAGGGCAAGTCCTACGCTAACCAATAATAAATAAATGACTTCTTACCCTTAATGCAACTTTTTGAACAAGTGCGGTAGAAAAAGGATGGATGGATTCAAATGCATGAGCATGTTTTATATTTTGAACGTTATTTTTAACACTGTGATTACAAGTGGAATTATTCATTACTTATCGTGTTAAGCAGTGTCAGCTCAGATTTATCCGAGAGCCAGATGCAGTCATCAAAAGAGCCACATCTGGCTCTAGAGCCATAGGTTCCCTACCCCTGGGTTAAGCCATGTGTTAGCCAGTTTACCCTAGGGCAGGGGTAGGGAACCTATGGCTCTAGAGCCAGATGTGGCTCTTTTGATGACTGCATCTGGCTCTCAGATAAATCTTAGCTGACATTGCTTAACACGATAATTATGAATAATTCGGCTGGAATTCACAGTGCTAAAAATAACGTTCAAAATATAAATCATTCTCATGCATTTAAATCCATCCATCCGTTTCCTACCGCACCTGTTCAAGAAGTCGCATTAATGGTAAGAAGTATTTTATGTCACGATGGGGGGGGTCGCAGCTTGCTGCGGGGTCGTTCTCCCAGGAAGGCAGACGGACTACTTGGGACATGGCATTTAGGTAAAAACATGACTTAATTTAAACTAAAAAAAAGATACAAACAAAAATCGCTCGCAGCGGAGGCACAACTTGGGCTAAGGAAGAAAGCTAACGCATAAACAGACTATGAACATAAATCAAACAAAACTTACTTGGCATGGCATGAAGCGCGAAACTATGGCAAGGCATGAAACAAGTCAGCACAAAGCAAGAAAAGATCACATTGACGCCAGGGCGACTGACTGGCAAAGACAAGCTTGAATACTGCCTCTGATTAGTGCTCGGGAAGCAGGTGAGCGGGGATTTTGTCCTCCAGAGACAGGTGGACAAAATGAGTAACCAAGGAAACCAGACAAGGGAGTGGAAGAAAACAGGAACTCAAAGAATCCAAAAAGACAAACACATTGCCAAACAAAAACATGATCAACATACATGACATTTTATTTATTATTGGTTAGCTTCAGAATAACAATGTTATTAAAAAGAATAAGAGACTTTTTATACTCTAAAAATGTTGGTCTTACTTAAAAATGCACACATTTAGTTGTATTCAGTGTTAAAAAATATGATATGGCTCTCATGGGAATACATTTTGAAATATTTGGCTTTCATGGCTCTCTCAGCCAAAAAGGTTCCCGACCCCTGCCCTAGGGCAACATATATATATGTATACATATATATATTTATATATATATATATATATATATATATATATATATATATATATATATATATATATGTATATATATATATATATGTATATATATATATATATATATATATATATATATATATATATATACATATATACATATATATATATATATACATATATATATATATATGTATACATATATATATATATATGTATATACACACATATATATATATATATATACACAAATATATATAGATACACATATGTATACATATTTATATATACATATATATGCACATTTATATATACATATATATAAATACATATTTATCTACATGTATATATACACACACACATATATATATACATATATATATATATATATATATATGTATATATAGTATATAATACATAATATATCCATAATAGCACTGAGGATGCTACGCTAACAGAAAGGTTGGCAATGATGGTATGAAATGGGAACAAAATGGGCGCCCCAGAGACAAGTCTTCACCATCAAAGCCAGGGGTAGGGACACTATGGCTCTAGAGCCAGATGTGGCTCTTTTGATGACTGCATCTGGCTCTCAGATAAATCTTAGCTGACATTGCTTAACACGATAAATAATGAATAATTCCACTTGTAATCACAGTGTTAAAAATAATGTTCAAAATATAAAACATTCTCATGCATTTTTAATCCATCCATCCGTTTTTTACCTCACCTGTTCAAGAAGTTGCATTAATGGTAAGAAGTTATTTATTTATTATTGGTTAGTGTTGGGCTTTCCCTCCTGGGGGTTCTTCAGACCACCAAGCACCGACATGAGAGCCTGTTTCAGGGTTACAATATTGTTTTATTTTTCAATAAGTCTCTCAGTTGCTTTCCAGCAATTGTCTTTTTCTCTTTCGTTTTCGCTCGCGCTCTGGCTCCAGCCCCAACCCCGTCTCTCCTCCTGGCTGCTACTTATAAACAGAGAGACAGGTGACTAGATAACAAGGCCCAGGTGGGCCGTCTACGCACCTGTCGCTTATTCAGAGGCCGGTCCTGGCACACCTCAGTTCACTGCAGGCCGGCAGGCCACGCCCCCTCCAAAGTTAGCTTCAGAATAACAATGTTATTACAAAGAATTAGAGACCTAGTATACTCTAGAAATGTTGGTCTTACTTAAAAATGCACGCCTTTATTTGTGTTCAGTGTTAAAAAAATATATTATATGGCTCTTATGGAAATACATTTTAAAATATTTGGCTTTGTGGCTCTCTCAGCGAAAAAGGTTCCCGACCCCTGCCCTAGGGCAACATATATATATGTATACATATACATATATGTATGTATATATAAACACACATATATATCTATACACATATATGTAGGTGTGGGAAAAATCACAAGACTACTTCATCTCTACAGAACTGTTTCATGAGGGGTTCCCTCAATCATCAGGAGATTTTAATGGAAGCATTCACATACAATGGTTTATATAGGGCACAAAGTGGGTGGGTACAGGCAGGCGTAGGGGCGTGGTGATTGGCTCATGTGTTACCTAGGAGGTGTTTCCGTCTGTGGCGGCATGTTGAAATGATTTCACTGCGCTTGTTGAGGAATGATAGATCTGGATGATATATAATAAACAGTTTCTCTTTTAAGCATAGGTTGCATCTTTTATTACCACTTTTGTAAGGTGTGCTTGATGCAAGAATTTGCCATGTTATTGAATATTCAACATTATTGTCTTTGAGGTTCCAAATGTGTTTGCTGAGTTCTGTAGCATTCCGCAAAGTCTGGTTTATAAAGGAGGCCTTGTGATTATTCCATTATTTGAACGCTCCTTCGGTTAATCCTACGTACGTGTCGGATGTGTTAATGTATATACACATATATATGTACATATTTGTACATATATATATGCATATTTATATATACATATATATATATACACACACACATATATATATATATAGTATATAATACATAATATATCCATAATAGCACTGAGGATGCTACGCTAACACAAAGGTTGGCAATGATGGTATGGAATGGGAACAAAATGGGCGCCCCATAGACAAGTCCTCGCCATCAAAGCCATGACCAATTTACTCGTCTCCAGTGTTCTTCCACCACGGGAGGAAGCCTGAGGAAATGGTCTTCATTCATGCCGGCCGTGCACTCAGCAGGCACA
Source organism: Nerophis ophidion (assembly GCF_033978795.1). NCBI lineage: Eukaryota > Metazoa > Chordata > Actinopteri > Syngnathiformes > Syngnathidae > Nerophis > Nerophis ophidion. Next base: position 66,811,925 of record NC_084619.1, on the reverse strand, counting down.
ACAAGCAGGACTTTTGAAGCCCTTTCCGTCTGCCAGGCCGTCGCGTGCCGGCGTGGAGCGCATGCCACTTGGAATCGAGGCCCCGCCGCCCCCGCTCTGTCCTGAACAGCTCGGCGGAGGACTGGACGGCCTGACTCATCCCATCGGTCACAGCGTGACACGTGGCGCCGGGCACGACTCGGACGGGAGGACATCATGCGAGTGCTGAAGCGTTTGTGTGTTGCGGTGACATATGTGTGTTTGTGTCCGCTCCCCTCGCCGCATTTGTGCCTCGTCCTTCCCCCCGCCGAGCGAGAGATTAATATTCAAGCGACGGCCCCGTCTGCCTGACACCATTACTCATCTCGCATCTGCCGCTTTGCCGCTACCGGGCCTAGCAGCGCTACCCAGAGTGGGACCAATTATTTCCTCCGCAACTTTTTGCCTTTCCAACACAATTCATCAAAAGCTGCAAGACAAATATCGTGTCTGAGAAATCGCTTGTGTGTGAAATAAGAGAGTAGCGGATTAGCGGATGGGACAATACGGTTCTGTACGAGAGGCTCACGTTCTCCCTGGATCCGTTTCTGGGAAGACAACGTTGGCGTACTCTCGACATATCGTGGTTACAGTCGGGCAAAAAAGTGAAGTGAATTATATTTATATAGCGCTTTTCTCAAGTGACTCAAAGCGCTTTACATAGTGAAACCCAATATCTAAGTTACATTTAAACCAGTGTGGGTGGCACTGGGAGCAGGTGGGTAAAGTGTCTTGCCCAAAGACACAACGGCAGTGACTAGGATGGCTGAAGCGGGAATCGAACCTGCAACCCTCAAGTTGCTGGCACGGCCGCTCTACCAACCAAGCTATGCCACCGATTGTGCAAGTTCTCCCACTTAAAATGATGACAGAGGTCTGTAATTTTCAGCATAGGTACACTTCAACTGTGAGAGACAGAATGTGGGGAAAAAATCCAGGAATTTTAAAGAATTTATTTGTAAATTATGGTGGAAAATAAGTATTTGGTCAACCATTCAAAGCTCTCACTGATGGAAGGAGGGTTTTGGCTGAAAATCTCACGATACATGGCCCCATTCATTCTTTCCTTAACGCGGATCAATCGTCCTGTCCCCTTAGCAGAAAAACAGCCCCACAGCATGATGTTTCCACCCCCATGCTTCACAGTAGGTATGGTGTTCCTGGGATGCAACTCAGTATTCTTCTTCCTCCAAACACGGCCAGTTGAGTTGATACCAAAATGGATACATGGATGATACAGCAGAGGATTGGGAAAATGTCATGTGGTCGGATGAAACCAAAATAGAACTTTTTGGTATAAACTCAACTCGTCATGTTTGGAGGAAGAAGAATACTGAGTTGCATCCCAAGAACACCACACCTACTGTGAAGTATGGTGGTGGAACATCATGCTTTGGGGCGTTTTTTCTGCCAAGGGTACAGGACGATTAATCCGTGTTAAAGGGGAATATTATCACAATTTCAAAAGGGTTAAAAACAATAAAAATCAGTTCCCAGTGGCTTGTTGTATTTTTTGAAATTTTTTTCAAAATGTTACCGGTCCCGGAATATCCCTAAATAAAGCTTTAAAGTGCCTTATTTTCGCTGTCTTCGAAACCACTATCCATTTCCCTGTGACGTCATACAGAGCTGCCGATACAAACAACATGGCGGTTACCACAGCAAGATATAGCGACATTAGCTCGGATTCAGACTCGGATTTCGGCGGCTTAAGCGATTCAACAGATTACGCATTTATTGAAACGGATGGCCGGAGTATGGAGGCAGATAGCGAAAACGAAATTAAAGAAGAAATTAAAGCTACTGAGCTATTGACGCTATTCGGCCATAGCATGGGTGTACCTAATGAAGTGGCCCATAGCATGGCTGCCTTATTAGCATCGCCGGTAAAATGTGCGGACCAAACGATCAGGACTTTCCCATCTTGTGACACTGGAGCCACTTAAATCCGTCGATTGGAAAGTGTTTGTTTCACATTAAATGTGGGTATCTAGTTTCAAATGTACAAACAGCTAGCGTAAATAGCATGTTAGCATCGATTAGCATAGCATGTTAGCATCGATTAGCTGGCAGTCATGCCGCGACCAAATACGTCTGATTAGCACATAAGTCAACAACATCAACAAAACTCACCTTTGTGACTTCGTTGACTTAATCGTTGCAAATGCATCTGCAGGTTATCCATACATCTCTGTGCCATGTCTGCCTTAGCATCGCCGGTCAAATGTGCAGACACTCTGGTACATTCAATGGGGGTCTGGCGGCAGAAACTTTGGCATCTTCGGGCCAGTGGTGCAACTTGAATCCCTCCCTGTTAGTGTTGTTACACCCTCCGACAATACACCGACGAAGCATGACGTCTCCAAAGTTCCCAAAAATAGTCGAAAAAACGGAAAATAACAGAGCTGAGACCCGGTGTTTGTAATGACGTCACATTCTGACATCATCACCACATGACCGATAAACAGAAAGCCGTTTAATTCGCCAAAATTCACCCATTTAGAGTTCGGAAATCGGTTAAAAAAATACATGGTCTTTTTTCTGCACCATCAAGGTATATATTGACGCTTACATAGGTTTGGTGATAATGTTCCCCTTTAACACGGATCAATCGTCCTGTCCCCTTAGCAGAAAAACAGCCCCAAAGCATGATGTTTCCACCCCCATGCTTCACAGTAGGTATGGTGTTCCTGGGATGCAACTCAGCATTCTTCTTCCTCCAAACACGACCAGTTGAGTTGATACCAAAATGGATACATGGATGATACAGCAGAGGATTGGGAGAATGTCATGTGGTCAGATGAAACCAAAATAGAGTTTTTTGGTGTAAACTCAACTCGTCTTGTTTGGAGGAAGAAGAATACTGAGTTGCGTCCCAAGAACACCATACCTACTGTGAAGCATGGGGGTGGAAACATCATGCTTTGGGGCTGTTTTTCTGCTAAGGGGACAGGACGATTCATCCGTGTTAAGCATGGGTGTCAAACTCTGGCCCGTGTAATTTCATTTGGCCCTTGAGGCTATTGCCAAATTAACATTAGAGCTGGCCCGCCGGTATTATAACACCGCATTCACCATTAATACTCATACTTGCCAACCCTCACAATTTTCAGTGCCCCTCTCGAGAGTCTCCTGGGGCAACCATTCTCCCGAATTTCTCCCAATTTCCACCCGGACAACAATATTGGGGGCGTGCCTTAAAGGCACTGCCTCTACGGCCTCTACAACCAGTCGTCACGTCCGTTTTTCCTCCATTCAAACAGCGTGCCGGCCCCTGTCACATGATAAACGCGGCTTCTACACACACATAAGTGACTGCAAGGCATACTTGGTCAACAGCCATACAGGTCACACAGAGGGTGGACGCATGAACAACTTTAACACTGTTGCAAATATGCACCACACTGTGAACCCACACCAAACAAAAATGAAAAAAACATTTCGGGAGAACATCCACACCGTAACAGAACATAAACACAACAGAACAAAGACCCAGAACCAAACAAAAATGACATAGACATTTCGGGAGAACATCCACACCGTAACAGAACATAAACACAACAGAACAAAGACCCAGAACCAAACAAAAATGACATACACATTTCGGGAGAACATCCACACCGTAACAGAACATAAACACAACAGAACAAAGACCCAGAACCCTTTGCAGCACTAACTCTTCCGGGATGCTACAATATACACCCCTTGCTACCACCAAACCCCGCTCACCTCTTTGTTATTTTATTTTCAAATTTATTAGCCTGTGGAAAAAGTTCATGTTGATATTTACCTCAGAAGGCTGCATATAGAAAAAAGAGGCATTCAATTTTTATTTAGATTTTATTGAATACACCATTGATGTTTTTCGTTTGTTTTGTGAAAGTTGATTTTGCACTATTAAGTTATATAAGCGTTGCTTGTTCCATTTTCAGTCTGAAAGCAAATCAGTGTAGCAAACTGAGCAATAATTAACGTTTTTTTCATTCACTTTCTCTTGCTACTTCAAGGCTTGACTGTTTGATTACTGCTCCGGTTTTGATTTTATGACCCTTCAAAGAACCCCTGCGCAAAGTTTCCTAAAAAATGTCATTTTTGCCTCTTTGAGCTGTAATTCGACCCATTTAAACATGCTTCAAAGTGCAAGTTAAAGCTCTACTATGCCAAGCGAAAGCCATTTATCAACAACATCCGGAAACGCCGATCTGTAATTTGACCCCCTTAACATGCTTCAAAACTCACCAAATTTTACACACACATCAGAGCTGGCGAAAATTGCCATCTAATAAAAAAACAAACGCTAAAAATCAATATTGCGCTCTAGCACCCCCTAGGAAAAAACCCAGACAAAACTGCTTGTAACTTCTGTTAGGAATGTCGTAGAGACATGAAAAAAAAACCCTCTATGTAGGTCTGATTTAGACCAGGTCTTGAGTAGCGGCGGCAGCAGCCAAAGGCGGACCTGACCAACGCTGCTTGCAGCTTTAATTCATTATTGTTATTTTATTTTCAAATGTATTATTATCCTGTGGAAAAAGTTTATTTGGATATTTACCTCAAAAGGATGCAAATAGAAAAGAGGCATTGAATTTTTATCTAAATTTTATTTGATATGCCATTGATATTTTTCAATTATTATTATTTGAAACTCGATTTTGCATGTCACTATAAAGTTATACAAGCCTTGCTTGTTCAATACTCAATGCAAAACTTGTTTGGGTCCCTATTAAAAGGATAATTTGTTCAACCTTGCTCCGCGGTTTTGTTCAGTTTTAAATTTTGGCCCACTCTGTGTTTGAGTTTGACACACCTGGTGTTAAGGAAAGAATGAAAGGGGCCATGTATCGTGAGATTTTGAGCCAAAACCTCCTTCCATCAGTGAGAGCTTTGAATGCTTGACCAAATACTTATTTGCCACCATAATTTACAAATAAATTCTTAAAAATTCCTCGATTTTTTTTCACATTCTGTCTCTCACAGTTGAAGTGTACCTATGATGAAAATTACAGACCTCTGTCATCATTTTAAGTGGGAGAACTTGCACAATCGCTGGCTGACTAAATACTTTTTTGCCCCACTGTATATAAGATGCTTATCACTTATTTTTGGAGCATTAGGCGACATATGCTGACAGCAACAATTTCACAAGGTACACCGGCAGACAATCAGGCCTACCAAGTTGGGATATAAATGTTGTCCATACGGCGGAAAAGCTTCCGTCTGTTTTTAACTGAGCTTGAGGCAACATGCTGGACAACAGGGGGAGTAATAAATATTACTCAAATCTCATCCACCTTAGTAAAAACAATCCTAAATTTTTGTATATATATATATATATAAATGCTTATATAATCCGTGGCTCAATAATGCAACGTCATTATTGTGAAAAACCGTCCGACCGGAACTCTCTAATAACTAAAGTTCCTTGAGTGAATAATGTAAACTCACTACACCGGTATGTTTTAGCGCTTTCATGATGAGTTTACTGACAGATATAAGTAAGAACTTTACACTACTTTATATTAGAAATGGAAACAGTGGAGGATGAATGTCCCATATCAAGAAGAGTGATGTGTACCATGGCTATGAGTTGTTGTTTTTTCCCTTGGCCTCAGTCTGCACCTCCTCTCCAGGGCACAGGCTAAAACCGATTTTTTTTAATTATTCCCCCTCCTTGTTTACCTGTATCTCATCTTTTTTGTAAGGGGCGCTGGAAGCCGGCAGACCCGTCAGCGATCCTGTTCTGTCTCCCTGTAATGTTTGTCTAAACTTGAATGGGATTGTGCTGAAAATTTTAATTTTCCTGAAGGAACTCTCCTGACGGAATAAATATAGTACTATCTAATCTAATCTAAAAAGAACAAGCTTATCCGCTACGGCATCAGCACGGACAACGATTGCAGTCGCGCGTAAATTTTCAGGACTTATGCAGATTCCAATTACAGATCAGCAGGTACCAGAAGGTAAGAATAGTTACTTTTGTATATTTTTGCGAAACAAAACACCAGATAATATGTCTTACCTTATACACACACTGTAATAATACTCCTATATTTAATGCGACGATAATCAAGCAACGATGTGGCTTCAAAGTCGAACTAAAAACATTTTGAAGGATGTTTGAGTGTCGTCTGTAATGTTCTATATTCTCAATGGAACATTTAAAGTTTTGATGTTGTTTACTGCCATCATATTGCAGTCTACACGAATCTCTTATGTGTGACTGCCATCTACTGGTCACACTTATTACACCATGGACCAAAAAAAAATAGCTTCGAGGTTAGTAAGCGCAAGTTTTGAGAAAATGAATGGACTTTAATTGTGCCTTTATAGTCCGAAAAATACGGTACATTAAACAAGTCCTTAATTTAATGGATGAATGGAAGGATGTAGAGTTGCTAGATGATTAAAAAAAAATCTGAATGGGTAAATAATTGGATGATGAAAGCTCGGACCCGGACGGAGAGACAATGGATGGACAGATGCAAGGATGAAAAGAGGGAATAGGTTGCACAGATGGACGAGTGACTAGATGTCAGAACAGATGAGGAATGATGGGGCGTATGGATGGATGGACATTTGCATGGGTCGATACCTGGATCAAGATCCACTATGGTCCCTTTAGTCCAGGGGTCACCATCCTTTTTGAAACCAAGAGCTACTGATTAATGCGAAGGGCTACCAGTTTGATACACACTTAAATAAATTGCCAGAAATAGCCAATTTTCTCAATTTAACTTTAACTCTATGTTATTATTAATAATTAATGATATTTATCTTTGTGGAAACACTGATCATCTTAATGATTTCTCACAATAAATATATATTTTTGATGACATGTTTTAAATAGGTTAAAATCCAATATGCACTTTGTTAGAATATATAACAAATTGGACCAAGTTATATTTGTCACGACTTGGACTTGGACGTGGATTGTTTTCCTGAGGTAAAGGAAAGTTGGCACGAGCAAGACGTGAATGTAAGTACATAATTTATTAACACTATAAAACTACAAAAAAGGAAGCAAACAAAAGTGAAGTGAATTATATTTATATAGCGCTTTTCTCTAGTGACTCAAAGCGCTTTACGTAGTGAAACCCAATATCTAAGTTACATTTGAACCAGTGTGGGTGGCACTGGGAGCAGGTGGGTAAAGTGTCTTGCCCAAGGACACAACGGTACTGACTAGGATGGTGGAAGCGGGAATTGAACCTGCAACCCTCAAGTTGCTGGCAGGGCCGCTCTACCAACCGAGCTATGCCGCCCCAAAAGGTGCGCACAATGGCGGTACAAAAACTTGGCTGTGTAAACAATACTCGCACTAAGGCAAAATTATGAACATCAAGCAAAAACTTGCACTGTGGCATAAATAACGTGAAAACTTACTTTGGAACAGAACAAGAACGGGACATGGATCATTGGCATGGATTACAAGGTGCGTAGCAGGTGATCGAGGGTGAGAAGGAGGTGATGTTGCCAGGATGAACAACAGAAACAGACAGGCTTAAATAATACTGTGGTGATTAGTGAAAACAGGTGTGAGACATGAGGACAGGTAAAAACTAATGGGTAGTCATGGTGACAAAACAAAAAACAAACCGAACATGACTAAAAACAAAACATGATCACATAGACATGACAATATTTCTAACAAAGACACATCATTATTTATTCTAGATTTTCCAGAACAAAAATGTGTAAAATAAATTCAAAACACTTTGAAACAAGATTTAAATTAGATTTTACAGATTTTCTAGATTTGCCAGAATATTTTGGGGGGAATTTTAATCATAATAAGTTTGAAGAAATATTTCACAAATATTCTTTGTCGAATAAACATAAGCTAAAATGAAGAATTAAATAAAAATGTATTTATTATTCTTTACAATAAAAAAATAAATTAATATACTTGATTTAAATTGTCAAGAAAGAAGAGGAAGGAATTTAAAAGGTAAAAAGGTATATGTGTTTAAAAATCCTAAAATCATTTTTAAGGTTGTTTTTTTTTTCTCTAAAATTGTCTTTCTGAAAGTTAAAGGAAGCAAAGTAAAAAAATAAATGAATTTATTTAAACAAGTAAAGACCAAGTCTTTAGAATATTTTCTTGGATTTTCACATTCTATTTGAGTTTCGTCTCCCCTAGAATTAAAAATTTCGAGCAAAACGAGACCAGCTTGCTCGTCAATAAATGAAATTTAAAAAAATAGAGGCAGCTCACTGGTAAGTGCTGCTATTTGAGCTATTTTTAGAATCAGGCCAGCGGGCGACTCATCTGGTCCTTACGAGCGACCTGGTGCCCGCGGGCACCGCGTTGGTGACCCCTGCTTTAGTCAAAACTGAGATAAACAGACTATGAACTATAAACATCTTCCAACAACATCCGGCTTGTTTGCGAAAATAACTCAATGTTGCAGACCTTCAAAAAGGCAAAATAGTGAAATTCAAGGTATTCCGCGAATCCTTCACATGCGATGGCCTCATTCCAAGAACGCTCATCTGGTTCGGGTGTCCTGGCCTGGCAGGACGTGATCATCCTTGAGAGAAGTCTCTGCTGGAAACAAACAAACATTCACGGAATTGGAACATGCGTTCATACAACGTGACGCGTCACCATTTCCGACAATATCCAACATGATGTATTATTCTAACTCATCCGTTTTGTAACAACGTTTATGAATGAAGTCTACTTTTCTAGTCATTCACCATATTTCTACACAATAACTCAGATATGTAACACTATCGAGCAGTAGAGAATATAAAGTGATTTTTGGTCTAGAACATGTTTTGTTTTATTCATTATTGACGTGTTTCTTGCTATTTTATGTTGTATACTTTTTTACATGAGATTTCCAGTTCATTTTGTTCCATCCATCTTCTTCCGCTTATCCGAGGCCGGGTCTTAGGGGCAGCAGCCTAAGCAGGGAAGCCCAGTGTGGAGAGGCGGAGCCGACGGGCCGACGTCGGGGCAGGGCAAGAGACAGCCCTGCCCAGGATGGCGGCAAGGAGGCGGAGAATGCGGCGGAGCGGAGAGGCAGGGCGTGCCGGGAGCGACGCCGCTGCAATCTAAATGAGGTGCGTGGCACACACACCGGCACACGATTAATGCATCTCCTCCTGCTGTATAAAAGGGGAGAAGGAGGAGCGATCAAGGCAGAAGGAGTTGGAGAAACAACAGCAGAGATCGAGGAGTGGAGACAGAAGAGCGCTGTTTTTGTTAAACCATCTTTTTAATGTGTTATTATTTGTACTATCTTCTGTGTGTTCTCTCCTGAACAAAACGCGGTCGCATCATCCGTGAGTAATTCTAATTTTAAATATTTCGTAACTTTACACGTGTCATTTATATAGAGATGGAACAAGTTTGGTCCTAGCATTGATCCCTGAGGTACACCACAGGATATATTTGGCGCTGTGGACGTGTGTTCGCCTAGCTTCACGTATTTCTTCCTGTTTGTTAAATAACTTCTAGTCCAGTTTAAGACCAACCCTCTGATGCCATACTGTTCTAGTTTTTTTATTGAAATATTGTGATTAATTGTTATATAACTTCTGATCCAGTTTAAGACCAACCCTCTGTGCCATACTGTTCTAGTTTTTTATTAAAATATTGTGATTAATTGTGATTAATTGTTAAATAACTTCCAATCCAGTTTAAGACCGACCCTCTGATGCCATACTGTTTTAGTTTTTTAATTAAAATATTGAGATTAATTGTGATTAATTGTTAAAAAAAACTTCCAATCCAGTTTAAGACCAACCCTATGATGCCATACTGTTTTAGTTTTTTAATTAAAATATTGTGATTAAATGTTAAATAATTTCTAATCCAGTTTAAAACCAACCCTCAGTACCATACTGTTCTAGTTTTTTAATTAAAATATTGTGATTAAATGTTATAAAACATTCAAATCCAGTTTAAGACCGACCCTCTGTGCCATACTGTTCTAGTTTATGAATTAAAATATTGTGATTAAATGTTAAATAACTTCTAATCCAGTTTAAGACCAACCCTCTGATGCCATACTGTTCTAGTTTTTTAAATTAAAATATTGTGATTAAATGTTAAATAACTTTTAATCCAGTTTAAGACCAACCCTCTGATGCCATACTGTTCTAGTTTTTTTAATTAAAATATTGTGATTAAATGTTAAATAACTTCTAATCCATTTTAAAACCAACCCTCTGTGCCATACTGTTCTAGTTTTTTTTATTAAAATATTGTGATTAAATGTTGAATAACTTTTAATCCAGTTTAAGACCAACCCTCTGATGCCATACTGTTCTAGTTTTTTAATTAAAATATTGTGATTAATTGTGATTAATTGTTAAAAAAAAACTTCAAATCCAGTTTAAGACCGACCCTCTGTGCCGTAATGTTCTAGTTTTTTAATTAAAATATTGTGATTAAATGTTAAATAATTTCTAATCCAGTTTAAAACCAACCCTCAGTACCATACTGTTCTAGTTTTTTAATTAAAATATTGTGATTAAATGTTATAAAACATTCAAATCCAGTTTAAGACCGACCCTCTGTGCCATACTGTTCTAGTTTATGAATTAAAATATTGTGATTAAATGTTAAATAACTTCTAATCCAGTTTAAGACCAACCCTCTGATGCCATACTGTTCTAGTTTTTTAAATTAAAATATTGTGATTAAATGTTAAATAACTTTTAATCCAGTTTAAGACCAACCCTCTGATGCCATACTGTTCTAGTTTTTTTAATTAAAATATTGTGATTAAATGTTAAATAACTTCTAATCCATTTTAAAACCAACCCTCTGTGCCATACTGTTCTAGTTTTTTTTATTAAAATATTGTGATTAAATGTTGAATAACTTTTAATCCAGTTTAAGACCAACCCTCTGATGCCATACTGTTCTAGTTTTTTAATTAAAATATTGTGATTAATTGTGATTAATTGTTAAAAAAAAACTTCAAATCCAGTTTAAGACCGACCCTCTGTGCCGTAATGTTCTAGTTTTTGAATTAAAATATTGTGATTAAATGTTAAATAACTTCTAATCCAGTTTAAGACCAACTCTCTGTGCCATACTGTTCTAGTTTTTTTAATTAAAATATTGTGATTAATTCCGATTAATTGTTAAATAACTTCTGATCCAGTTTAAGACCAACCCTATAATGCCATACTGTTCTAGTTTTTTAATTAAAATATTGTGATTAAATGTTAAATAATTTCTAATCCAGTTTAAGACCAACCCTCAGTACCATACTGTTCTAGTTTTTTAATTAAAATATTGTGATTGATTGTTAAATAACTTAAAATAAAGTTTGAAACCAACCCTCCGATGCCATACTGTTCTAGTTTTTTAATTAAAATATTGTGATTAAATGTTAAATAACTTCTAATCCAGTTTAAAACCAACCCTCTGTACCATACTGTTCTAGTTTTTCAATTAAAATATTGTGATTAATTGTTAAAAAAAAACTTCAAATCCAGTTTAAGACCAACCCTCTGATGCCACACTGTTCCAGTTTTTTTAATTAAAATATTGTGATTAATTGTTAAATCATTTCCAATCCAGTTTAAAACCAACCCTCTGTGCCATACTGTTCTAGTTTTTTTTTTTTAAATATTGTGATTAATTGTTAAATAATTTCCAATCCAGTTTAAGACCGACCCTGTGATGCCATACTGTTCTAGTTTTTGAATTACAATATTGTGATTAATTGTGATTAATTGACATAAAAAAAACTTCAAATCCAGTTTAAGACCGACCCTTTGTGCCATACTGCTCTAATTTTTTTAATTAAAATATTGTGATTAATTGTTAAATAACTTCTAATCCAGTTTAAGACCAACCCTCTGTGCCATACTGTTCTAGTTTTTTATTTAAAATATTGTGATTAATTGTGATTAATTGTTAAAAACAACTTCAAATCCAGTTTAGGACTGACATACTGTTCTAGTTTTTTAATTAAAATATTGTGATTAATTGTGATTAATTGTTAAAAAAAACTTCAAGTCCAGTTTAAGACCGACCCTCTGTGCAATAATGTTCTAGTTTTTGAATTAAAATAATGTGATTAAATGTTAAATAACTTCTAATCCAGTTTAAGACCAACTCTCTGATGCCATACTGTTCTAGTTTTTTAATTAAAATATTGTGATTAATTGTAAAAAACAACTTCAAATCCAGTTTAAGACCGACCCTCTGTGCCATACTGTTCTAGTTTTTTAATTAAGATATTATGAATAATTGTGATTAATTGTTAAAAAAAACTTCAAGTCCAGTTTAAGACCGACCCTCTGTGCAATAATGTTCTAGTTTTTTAATTAAAATATTGTGATTAATTGTGATTAATTGTTAAATAACTTCCAATCCAGTTTAAGACCGACCATTTGATGCCATACTGTTCTAGTTTTTTAATTAAAATATTGTGATTAATTGTGATTAATTGTTAAATAACTTCCAATCCAGTTTAAGACCGACCATTTGATGCCATACTGTTCTAGTTTTTTAATTAAAATATTGTAATTAAATGTTAAATAACTTCCAATCCAGTTTAAGACCAATTCTCTGATGCCATACTTTTCTAGTTTTTGAATTTAAATATTGTGATTAATTGTTAAATAACTTAAAATCCAGTTTAAGACCAACCCTCTGATGCCATACTGTTCTAGTTTTTTAATTAAAATATTGTGATTAATTGTGATTAATTGTAAAAAAACAACTTCAAATCCAGTTTAAGACCGACCCTCTGTGCCATACTGTTCTAGTTTTTAATTAAGATATTATGATTAATTGTGATTAATTGTTACATAACTTCCAATCCAGTTTAAAACCGACCATCTGATGCCATAATGTTCTAGTTTTTTAATTAAAATATTGTGATTAAATGTTAAATAACTTCCAATCCAGTTTAAGACCAACCCTCTGACCGGCCCTAATGTTCTAGTATTTGAATTAAAATATTGTGATTAAATGTTAAATAACTTCTAATCCAGTTTAACACCAACCCTCTGATGCCATACTGTTCTAGTTTTTTAACTAAAATATTGTGATTAATTGTTAAATAACTTCCAATCCAGTTTAAGACCAAGCCTCTGTGCCATACTGTTCTAGTTTTTTAATTGAAATATTGTGATTAAATGTTAAATAACTTCTAATCCAGTTTAACACCAACCCTCTGATGCCATACTGTTCTAGTTTTTGAATTAAAATATTGTGATTAAATGTTAAATAACTTCCAATCCAGTTTAAGACCAACCCTCTGACCAATGTTCTAGTTTTTGAATTAAAATATTGTGATTAAATGTTAAATAACTTCTAATCCAGTTTAAGACCAACCCTCTGATGCCATACTGTTCTAGTTTTTTAATTAAAATATTGTGATTAATTGTAATTAATTGTTAAATAACTTCCAATCCAGTTCATGGCCAACCCTCTGATGCCATACTGTTCTAGTTTTTTAATTAAAATATTGTGATTAAATGTTAAATAACTTCTAATCCAGTTTAAAACCAACCCTCTGATGCCATTATGTTCTAGTTTTTTAATTAAAATATTGTGATTAAATGTTAAATAACTTCCAATCCAGTTTAAGACCAACTCTCTGATGCCATACTTTTCTAGTTTTTGAATTTAAATATTGTGATTAATTGTTAAATAACTTAAAATCCAGTTTGAAACCAACCCTCTGATGCCATACTGTTCTAGTTTTTTAATTAAAATATTGTGATTAATTGTGATTAATTGTAAAAAAACAACTTCAAATCCAGTTTAAGACCGACCCTCTGTGCCATACTGTTCTAGTTTTTTAATTAAGATATTATGATTAATTGTGATTAATTGTTACATAACTTCCAATCCAGTTTAAGACCGACCATCTGATGCCATAATGTTCTAGTTTTTTAATTAAAATATTGTGATTAAATGTTAAATAACTTCCAATCCAGTTTAAGACCAACCCTCTGACCGACCCTAATGTCTAGTATTTGAATTAAAATATTGTGATTAAATGTTAAATAACTTCTAATCCAGTTTAACACCAACCCTCTGATGCCATACTGTTCTAGTTTTTTAACTAAAATATTGTGATTAATTGTTAAATAACTTCCAATCCAGTTTAAGACCAAGCCTCTGTGCCATACTGTTCTAGTTTTTTAATTGAAATATTGTGATTAAATGTTAAACAACTTCTAATCCAGTTTAACACCAACCCTCTGATGCCATACTGTTCTAGTTTTTTAACTACAATATTGTGATTAAATGTTAAATAACTTCCAATCCAGTTTAAGACCAACCCTCTGACCAATGTTCTAGTTTTTGAATTAAAATATTGTGATTAAATGTTAAATAACTTCTAATCCAGTTTAAGACCAACCCTCTGATGCCATACTGTTCTAGTTTTTTAATTAAAATATTGTGATTAATTGTAATTAATTGTTAAATAACTTCCAATCCAGTTCATGGCCAACCCTCTGATGCCATACTGTTCTAGTTTTTTAATTAAAATATTGTGATTAAATGTTAAATAACTTCTAATCCAGTTTAAAACCAACCCTCTGATGCCATAATGTTCTAGTTTTTTAATTAAAATATTGTGATTAAATTTTAAATAACTTCTAATCCAGTTTAAGACCGACCCTCTGGTGCCATACTTTTCTAGTTTTTGAATTAAAATATTGTGATTAAATGTTAAATAACTTCTAATCCAGTTTAAAACCAACCCTCTGATGCCATACTGTTCTAGTTTTTGAATTAAAATATTGTGATTATTGTAATTAATTGTTAAAAAAAAACTTCAAATCCAGTTTAAGACCGACCCTCTGTGCCATACTGTTCTAGTTTTTTAATAAAAAAAATATTGTGATTAATTGTTAAATAACTTCCAATCCAGTTTAAGACCAACCCTATGATGCCATAATGTTCTAGTTTTTTAATTAAAATATTGTGATTAAATGTTAAAACACTTCTAATCCAGTTTAAAACCAAGCCTCTGTGCCATACTGTTCTAGTTTTTTTAATTAAGATATTGTGATTAATTGTGATTATCCCCATCCATCCATCCATTTTCTACCGCTTATTCCCTTTCGGGGTCGCGGGGGGCGCTGGCGCCTATCTCAGCTACAATCGGGCGAAAGGCGGGGTACACCCTGGACAAGTCGCCACCTCATCGCAGGGCCAACACAGATAGACAGACAACATTCACACTCACATTCACACACTAGGGCCAATTTAGTGTTGCCAATCAACCTATCCCCAGGTGCATGTCTTTGGAGGTGGGAGGAAGCCGGAGTACCCGGAGGGAACCCACGCATTCACGGGGAGAACATGCAAACTCCACACAGAAAGATCCCGAGCCTGGATTTGAACCCAGGACTACAGGACCTTCGTATTGTGAGGCAGACGCACTAACCCCTCTGCCACCGTGAAGCCCTAATAAATTGTTAAATAACTTCTAATCCAGTTTAAGACCGACCCTCTGTGCCATACTGTTCTAGTTTTTTAATAAAAAATATTGTGATTAATTGTGATTAATTGTTAAATAACTTCAAATCCAGTTTAAGACCGACCCTCTGATGCCATACTGTTCTACTTTTTGAATTAAAATATTGTGATTAATTGTTAAACAACTTAAAATCCAGTTTAAAACCAACCCTCTGTGCCACATTGTTCTAGTTTTTGAATTAAAATATTGTGATTAATTGTAAATAATTGTGTCAAATGCTTTAGTTCAGTGGTCCCCAACCTTTTTGTATCCGCGGACCGGTCAACGCTTAATAATTTGTCCCGCGGCCCAGGGGGGGTGTCCTTTTTTTTTCTTTTCTTTTTTTTTCTTCTTTGTCATGAAAAAAGGACGTTTTTGTCATGAAAAGGGGAATTTTTTGTCGTAAGTGCACTATTTGTAGGTGTATATTGTGTTTTTTATGTTGATTTAATAATTTTTTTTAATTTTTTTTTTAATAAAAAATTCTTCTGCGGCCCGGTACCAATCGGGCCACGGCCTGGTACCGGGACCACTGCTTTAGTTAGATCCATCAACACATATTTTACTATCTATTCCATTGATCATTTCTTCTCTAATTTCAATTAAAGCCATCAAAGTTGAAACATGAGCTCTGTATCCTTATTGGTTCTCAGTTAATCTTCCTACTAACCAAAAATCTGCAGCCCTTTTTTTTTTATTTTTTTAATTGCTAGTCCTCAAAATGGTTGTATTCATGTTGCTACGTTTTGGCTGGATGTTGATGATTGGAAATATAACCTTTAGCAACGGAAGCCATTCAATAATCTCTGGACGCTGCAAAAACTATCCTAGGATCTGAAACTACAGTTTTAATGTTGTTCTCCCTTTGCTGGGTCCTGTAATAAAATGGAAATCCAATACATCAGAATGTTTTCATTAAAACTCGGGCACTGAAAAAGCCGAAGATAAGCAAAACGCGTCGAACCAAAGTTTTGTATTCTCACTGAGCGAGAAACTCACCACGTGTGCGGACTTTCCACGTGTTGGTCGGATTCCAGCTTTCGGTTTGGATAGTTGACTCGCAGAGCAATGGACAGATAGACGGACAGATGGTTGTTTTATGGATGGATGGACGGATGATGGGGTTTTCCTGGACAGACAGATGGACAGACGGAGACCAAGGCAGATGACGAACGGGCGCACGGATGGGCAGACCGATAATAGACGGACTAGAAAAGTAGACGAAAGAACGATGCATGAACAGATTTAGGATTGAAACCGGGTTGGATGGACGGGAAAAGGATACACTGTATTCCCAAAAGTATTTGGCCACCCATCCAAATGATGAGAATCACTAATCACTTCTATACTTTTCACTTCTTTATATATAAAGGAAATGCTTGAATTTCAGTGTTCATTTATTTACACATATACACACACATAACACTCATCTACTCCTTTTTGAGTTAAGGGTTGAATTGGCCATCCTTGTTCTATTGTCTGTCACTATTTTTCTAGCCATACGCATGTACAGTAGATGGCAGTATTGTCCTGTTTAAGAGTGTCACGACATTGCTGTTTACGGCAGACGAAAACGGGACTGCTGTTGTTGTGTGTTGTTACCGCCCTGGGAGGACGTTGATTCAATTGGCTAACAATAAACCCACATAAGAAAGCAAGAACTCGCTCTCGATCGTTCTACAGTTATAACGTCATCGGGCAGGCAGGTTGTTTATATTGTGGGAAAGCGGACGTGAAAACAGGCTGTCCTCACTCAGGTCCGCATGGAGCTGGAGGGGGCGTGGCCTCCAGCTTTGCTGAATTTCAGGAGATTTTCGAGAGGAAATTTGTCCAGTGAGGTTTTTGTGAGAGGCGCTGAATTTCGGGAGTTGGGAAGTATGAATAAAGTTGACTTTGGAATATTTGGGAGCAAGGGAATTTCAGGACTTCATCAAATCAAGCACTTAGGCATGGAGACTGTTTCTACCAACATTTGTGAAAGAATGGGCCGCTTTCAGTGATTTCCGGTGTGAAACTGTCATAGGATTGTCATGTCTGTGTGATCATGTTTGTTTTAGTCATGTTCTGTTTGTTTTTTTGGCCACTCAGTTCCTGTTTTTGCACTTCCTGGTTTGTTTTGTCGCCATGACTACCCATTAGTTTTCGCCTGTCCTCATGTCTCACACCTCTTTTCACTAATCACCACAGTACTATTTAAGCCTGTCTGTTTCTGTTGTTCATCCTGGCAACATCACCCCCGATCACCTGCTACGCTCCTTGTAATCCATGCCAATGATCCATGTCCCGTTCACAGTTCCATGCCAAGTAAGTTTTGTTTATTGTTCATAGTTTATGCCATTGTGCAAGTTTTGTTTCCTTTGTCACTTTTGTACTTTGGCCCTTGTGCGCGCTTTTTTTTTGTTCCTTTTTTTTTTTAGTAGTTATAGTGTTCAAATAAAAGATGTACTTACATTCATGTCTTGCCCGTGCCAACTTTTCTTTGCCTTCTGGGAAAACAAACCCCATAGTCCATAGTCCTGACAAGGATGCTATATGTGCAACAAATCCAGTCGTGAAATTTCCTCGCTCTTAAATATTCCAAAGTCAACTTTATTAGAAGAAAAGTGAAGAGTTTTGGGAACAACAGCAACTCAGCCACCAAGTAAACTGACAGAGAGGGAAAGACTTTCTGCACAATCAGTTGCTACAGAGCTCCAAACTTCATGTGACCTTTGACGGAGATAGATATCTACATATATCAATCAATCAATCAATCAATGTTTACTTATATAGCCCTAAATCACTAGTGTCTCAAAGGGCTGCACAAACCACCACGACATCCTCGGTAGGCCCACATAAGGGCAAGGAAAACTCACACCCAGTGGGACATCGGTGACAATAATGACCCAGTGGGACGTCGGTGACAATGATGACTATGAGAACCTTAGAGAGGAGGAAAGCAATGGATGTCGAGCGGGTCTAACATGATACTGTGAAAGTTCAATCCACAATGGATTCAACACAGTCGCGAGAGTCCAGTCCAGAGCAGATCCAACACAGCAGCGAGAGTCCCATTCACAGCGGAGCCAGCAGGAAACCATCCCAAGCGGAGGCGGATCAGCAGCGCAGAGATGTCCCCAGCCGATACACAGGCAAGCAGTACATGGCCACCGGATCGGACCGTATATATATATATATATATATATATATATATATATATATATCCATATTCAAGAGTTATTTCTTTTTAAATCCTAGTCATATTTGAAAACAGCCAAGTGGTGTGCATGTGTAGACCTTGAAGCTTGGAATGTAAATAGTAACCATAACAACCTTCTTATCTCAAATGTCCCAGGCTAAGAAGAACAAATAAGGGTATTCGTTCCGGTAGGTGGGGGAGATATTGAAGAAGACAGCGCTTCCGAAATGTTTTCAGATCAATTTGGGCGATGCGATTGGAATGTGTTGTTCATAGAGTGGTCTCTCCAAAGCTTTGGAATAAAAGGTCAAAATAGCTACTCTGTCTGGGATTCATTTAAAACCAGCTTAAGTGTCATCGAAATAACTTGGAGGGTAACCAGCAGAAGATCTGGTCTGAACGCAACACCTTCCAATTAGCCCACGTGCAGTACGCAGAGAGCTTCATGGAATGGCTTTCCATGGCCGAGTAGCCGAATCTAAGCCACGCATCACCGAGTCAAATGCAAAGCGTGGGATGCAGTGGTCCCCAAACTTTTTAGCACCAATTTTTTTTCAGGGACCGGCTTTCCACTCGTGCCAGATAATTACAGCAAAAATAAACGCATGGAAAATAGAACTTACCTGCACTTATTTTTTGCATGCTGTACGTGGGCTAATTGGAAGGTCACGTGAAGTTTGGAGCTATGCTGACCTCTGTCAGTTTACGTGGCCTACCACTTGGTGGCTGAGTTGCTGTTGTTCCCAAATTCTTCACTTTTCTTCTAATAAAGTCATACTTGCCAACCTTGAGACCTCCGATGAGGGGTGGGGTGGGGGGCAAGGTTGGGGGTGTGGTTAAGAGTCAAGTATTCATATGTATATATATATATATACATATATATATATATTTTCATATATATATATATATATATATATATATATATATATATACAGTATATATATATATATGAAGAAATACTTGAATTTCAGTGTTCATTTATTTACACATATACACACACATAACACTCATCTACTCCTTTTTGAGTTAAGGGTTGAATTGCCCATGCTTGTTCTATTCTCTGTCACTATTTTTCTAACCATATGCATGTACAGTAGATGGCAGTATTGTCCTGTTTAAGAGTGTCACAACATTGCTGTTTACGGCAGACGAAAACGTGACTGCTGTTGTTGTGTGTTGTTACCGCGCTGGGAGGACGTTAATGAAACTGCCTAACAATAAACCCACATAAGAAACCAAAAACTCGCCCTCGATCGTTCTACAGTTATAACGTCATCGGGCAGGCAGGCTGTTTATATTGTGGGAAAGCGGACGTGAAAACAGGCTGTCCTCACTCAGGTCCGCATGGAGCTGGAGGGGGCGTGGCCTCCAGCTTCGCTGAATTTCGGGAGATTTTCGAGAGAAAATTTGTCCAGTGAGTTTTTCGTGAGAGGCGCTGAATTTCGGGAGTTGGGAAGTATGAATAAAGTGGACTTTGGAATATTTAGGAGCAAAGGAATTTCAGGACTGTATTTGTGGCGCCTATGACAGTTCCACGCTGGAAATCACTGAAAGCGGCCCATTCTTTCACAAATGTTTGTAGAAACAGTGTCCATGCCTAAGTGCTTGATTTGATACACCGGGCCAAGTGGTTAGGACACCTGATTGTCATCATTGGGATGGGTGGCCAAATCCTTTTGGCAAGCTAGTGTACGTGCATGAATTGGAAAGCAAGATGGAGTCGATGTGTTAGTGTTCCAAGCACGCCTGTCAGCGTGGCAGATTGTAAATGTCAGTGAGTCACTTCTTTCAAGAATCATAACGACGCGACTAAGAAAAAAAAAAAAAAAGAACACTCATTTTGTCATCACTAGTTTGGAAGCTAAAACATGCAGGATCTCTTATTCCCGCTGACATTTAGCTCGCTTTAAACGAGAGAAAGATAAGCAAACAAAACAACAACCTTATTGTGGAGGATGACTCAGGCAAGTCTCGCTCCCCTCCATCTGGTGTCGGTTTCTCAGGACCCGAAATCTACAGCAGAGAGGGGGCAAACCTGACACCGCTCCAAGCACCTTTTGTTTTGACTGTTTATGACCCAGTGCAGCTGCTGCATAATGAGACCCCGCACCTTAGAAGCAGCTGCTGTGTAATCAGTGAATGCCCAAATGAATTTTGGGCATTCCCTGATTCCCTACACATCCCTCTTACAAACATGTAAAAGGGATGTGTACTATGGCTATGAGTTGTTTTTTTCCCCTTGGCCTCAGTCTCGACCCCCTCAGAGGCCCAGGCTTAGACCGATTTTTTTTTATTTTATTTTACTTTAATCTTTAATTTTTTTTCTCCCATTCCCCCACCCCTTGTTTACCTGTATCTCACCTTTTTTGTAAGTGGCGCCGGAAGTCGGCAGACCCGTCATCGATCCTGTTCTGTATCCCTGTAATGTTTGTCTGATCTTGAATGGGATTGTGCCGAAAATGTTAATTTTCCTGAAGGAACTCTCCTGAAGGAATAAATAAAGTACTATCTATCTATCTATCTTACTATCTAGATAAATGGGGAGGCGTGGAACTTTTTCCTCAGAGCGTGGGGCGACACTGTACAAGGCTGCAGGTCCACGCGCTCTCCTCATGAGCTAAATTGAATCCTGTCTCTGTTTGATTCCTTTCTTCTTGTCCTGTTTAATAGATAGTTTGGTGTTTGAACCTGACATAAATAAATTTTCGTTTTTTCCGGACTATAAAGCGCACTTAAAATCTGTTTATTTTCTCAAAACTCGACAGCGCGCCCTATAACCCGGTGCGCCTAATGTACGGAATAATTCCGGTTGCACTTACTGACTTCGAAGCAATTTTATTTGGTACATAGAGTAAAAAGTGTGACCAGTCATACCAAAGACTATAAAAATGAGAGCCACTACCTCCCTGCTTGGCACTCAGCATCAAGGGTTAGAATTGGGGGTTAAATCTCCAAAATGATTCCCGGGCGTGGCCACCGCTACTGCTCACTGCTCCCCTCACCTCCCAGGGGGTGATAAAGGGGGTGTGTCAAATCGAGAGGACAAATTTCACCACATTTAGTGTGTGTGTACAATCACATATATTTACACTTTAATCATCTCTAATAATAAACAAAATATAATATCATCATACATCTCAAAACAATGTTATTGTTCAATTAAAGATGAATACTTAAATATTTGCTTGGTTTATGATTTTTAAGCAAGTAATCAAACAAACTGATCATGTAAAAAAATGTACAGTAATATTTTTTTACAGTAAAATCTATTTTCAATATAGATTAACAATACAATTGCAGTATAAAAAACTTACATGGATTTTTTACATTAAAAAAAACACAAACAGCGGTACCGTTTTTCCATTTAATTAGATTCCATGTATTTTTTTTATCTCAAATTCTGTAAAAAAAAAAAAAAAAAAAAGAATAATTTAAGTATTCCTGTAAAATTGTGGCGACTGAGCTGCCAGGTTTTTTTTTACAGTGCAATCTACAGATTTGGTTTTATACATTGTACGTTAAAAAAAGACACATTTTATATATATACACATTTATATTTATACTGCATATTATCCACTCTCAGAAGGCCGCCGCTCTCGGTCCGCGGAACGCTCTCCCTGACCACCTGAGGGCACCACAGACTGTGAATGCTTTTTAAAAAGGCTTAAAAACCCTTCTTTTTAAAAAATAAAAAATGAAATGTTTTCTTTTTTTTTTAAAACAACTTTTTTTTAGATATATGTGTGCTAATTTTAGCTATTAGGCTGTTCTGTTCTTGTTGGGGGAGGAAGCTATTTGTGGTTTTAGCGCTGTTGTGTTTGTTGTGTTTGTTTTTTAAATGCACTGTAGTAGTCCAACCATCCATTTTCTACAGCTTGTTCCTTTTTGGGATCACAGGGGGTGCTGGAGCCTATCTCGGGCGGAAGGCGGCGTACACCCTGGACAAGTAGCCACCTCATCACAGTCAATGTAAAGTGTTTTTACAAATAAAATCTACTGTCATTATTATTACAACTGCGTTGTAGTCCTCAATGAGAACCAGTTTGACACCCCTGATGTAGTATGTTACTAACTCCTCTTCCTCAGGAGGCGCGGCTGGCAGGCACCTTACCACCTTCACATTCATCAGCTCCTTATTGGTGGTGATGAGACGCGGAAGGTGCTGGAAGCCAAGCCGTACCTTGTCATCATGGTTCTATTTCCGTCTTATATTCTCTCACTATCTACTAAATTGTTTTAGGGGGACACATTTCCAGAAAGCTAGGACTTTTCCCCTCACTATTAGTTTTACTTTATGTATTACGCAGAACCAACGTCCTCTACAGTAGACATCTATTCATCTTTTATGTAAAACTACTGGACAGATGTTTATTGGGATAAGGTAAACATAACAATATTTGATAGTGAGGCATTAAAAGGCAAAAAATGCAAGGGGGTCCATCAGAGCCACAAACCAAACGCCGGCTGAGTAACTACAACATGGACATAAAATTAAAGCGGGACCGACTTTTGCTGTTGTTTCCTGCCTTTACCCATTCAACATATCTTCACCTGCACATTACCTACCTTCCCTGCATCCTGGGGTCACACTGGTGCTTCTTTCGTTCACCCATACACGCTGGTGCTTCCTGCCATCACCCAGACAACATATCTTTACCTGCACATGACTTACCTTCTCTGTATCCTGGAGTCACACTGGTGCCTCCTACTTTCAACCAGTCAACATATCTTTACCCGCACACTACCTACCTTCTCTGCATTGTGTGGTCACGCTGGTGCTTCCTGCTTTTAAGCGGCCATTTTAAGACGGAAGCAGTGCAGCTGTTCTTTGAAGACTCCTAAAATCAAAACTGGTGCAGTTGGAAAAAAATATTTGCACAACTTTTAATCAGAAGGGTTCAATCTCTTTCCTCTGCGAGTTTGAAGCCGACACAACACACGCGCTCAGAGGAGATAATGTTTGAAAAAAGGTGACGGGTTTTTGCAAAACTTTTGTTTTGAAGGGGTAATTGCCAACTTCCTGTTGATTTTTGCTGAAGGATGTCAATTGATAACATGTAGGTCTAAGTGAGACCTACATAGAGGTTTTTGTTTCATGTCTCTGCAACATTCCTATCGGAAGTTACAAGTATTTTTGTCTGTGTTTTCTTCCCAAGAGCAGTTTTGTCAGTGGGGGCGCTAAAGTGCAACTTTAATTTTTGGGGTTTGGTTTAATTATTAGATCGCAATTTTCACCAGTCCTGATTTGTGTGTCGAGTTTGGTGAGTTTTGAAGCATTTTAAAGGGGGTCAAATTACAGCTCAAAGAGGCAAAAATGACCTTTTTTAGGAAACTTTTGTTTTGAAGGGGTTTTTGCCAACTTCCTGTTGATTTATGCTGAAGGATGTAAGTGTACGACATGTAGGTCTAAGTCAGACCTACATAGAGGTTTTAGTTTCATGTCTCTACGACATTCCTAACGGAAGTTACAAACAGTTTTGTCTGTGTTTTCTTCCCAAGAGCAGTTTTGTCAGTGTTTTATTCCTGGGGGCGCTAAAGCGCAATTTTAATTTTCGGGGTTTGGTTTTTTATTAGATTGCAATTTTCCCCAGTCCTGATGTGTGTGTCCAGTTTGGTGAGTTTTGAAATATGTTAAGGGGGTCAAATTACAGCTCAAAGAGGCAAAAATGTAATTTTTTAGAAAACGTTTGTTTTGAAGGGGGTTTTGCCAACTTCCTGTTGATTTTTGCTGAAGGATGTAAGTGTATGACATGTACATCTAAGTCAGACCTACATAGAGGTTTTAGTTTCATGTCAGAGAAGTTAAGTCCCTACCTTTAGTCAAAAGTGATTTATGACCCCCCATAAAACAATGATTTATGACCCTCAAGGTCAAAGGTCAATGATTTATGAGGGGTCAAGTTCAAAGGTTAATGATTTATGAGGGGGTCAAGGTTAAAGGTCAAAGTCAAAGGTCAAAGTCAAAGGTCAGGTTCAAATGTCAAGGTCAAGTGGGTGTGGCTTACCCGGAAGAGGGTGGAGTTAAGACCTGCGGTGGGAGTGGTTAAACCAGGAAGAGGGTGGAGTTTTAAACAGAAAGAGGGCAGAGTTAAGACCTGCGGTGGGAGTGGTTAAACCAGGAAGAGGGTGGAGTTAAGACCTGACAGGGAACAGAGGAGGGTTCAGTTTTTTTAAGAAAGCAATGTCATCTGAGCAGCATGTGACCATATATTTGATAGTTTAAATGTTTACGATCGTTTGAAACAACTTCCAGATTTCGATGTATTGATGGCTGGGAATGTTACGTGTGGAGATGTGGACACGCACGCACTTCACACACACACACACACACACACACACACACACACACACACACACACACACACACACACACACACACACACACACACACACACGAGGGGTACAAAAGGCGGTGTAAGGCTTAGTCATTATTTGGAGCTTTATACGTTAGCGTAAAGACTTTGTTCGATTCGGTCATGATTAGTGATTTATAAAAATAATAAAACTTACATTGACGCTCCGCAAAAAAGTCGAGTGTTTCTAAATCGTATTCAGTTTTCAGCTAAAAGAAAGAAGAGACGGAAGCCCTTTCTCGATATTTTCATCGTTATCTACCGTGGATTGGGAAGTTTTTGGTGGACACGCACACACGCACACACACGCACACACACACACACTTCACACACACACACACACACACACACACACACACACACACACACACACACACACACACACACACACACACATTCGTACGCACTGAAACAACTTCCGTACCTCACGAAAACATATTTAAACAGATGGAAAAAACTATCGCAGAACACAGTGTCACGTAGCAACTGGTCTTTACGGTCGTTTGAATCAACAGGTCAGTTTGGGGGACAAAAGGAGGGTTCAGTTTTTACTGACTTCCCATCTGACAGTTTAAATGTTTATGACCGTTTGAATCAACAGGACACGCACGCACACACACACACACGCACGCACACACACACACACACACACACACACATACACACACACACACACGCACACACACACACACACACACACACACACACACACCATTACCTCTGCTTTACCATGTTATTAGACATTGGTTTAACTCCATTTAAGCATTTAAACGTTAAAAGCATTGCACTTGTACGACGATGTAATACCTTTTTTTTTTAACAGCCGATGACGACGAAGTGAAAGACGATGAACTTTGCTTAAACGGTCTTACAAAGTTGGAAGATGATTTTCGAGGTGTGTTTAAACCTTCAAATTATTTAATATTATGTGTATTCATTATTTAGTTTCATAGAGGATTTGCCGTAAGATCCTAACGCGATCGTTTTAACACAATCGCAGTCTGGTGAGTCAAATGATTCTCATTTTACAAGAAAAAAAACATGCGGTATACGATACATATATACATATATTTACTTACAGATTTTCCGTTTACATCTCTTGCTCACTGGTCTCCCTTAAAGCTGGCGGGTCCGTCAACGGCCGCTCCAGGCAGAGGAGAAGGCTTGATTGCGCCAAAGACTCCAGACATCGAATCCTTGCTCCGAGGGGAAATCATCGAAAACGACGGTGAATGTCCGACAGGCACCCGCTGTAAGTTTTTCTCGTTTTCTGTAAGCTTTTTAAGATTCTCAGGAGCTTTAAAGAGCTCCTCTCACTCTAATGTCTTTCGCTCAAATGAATTTCGCGCCTAAGGGGAATGGGCGGGGACTGATTCCGGAGGTGGGCGGTTGTTTCTGCCAAGCAACCTTCTGGTTGAAATGGAGTGTGGATCAAGATGGATCCCTACTCTATATTCTTTTATTTAACCCAATGTTTTTTAAATATGTGTATAATGCTTTATATCCTATGTGTTGTGAATTCCATCCTACAATATCTTCCAAGGAACCCAAAGAAATGTTACCACACCTCCCGCTTTATTTATTCTATAGATTGCCTGAACTATTTCATAAACTAAATCTTGTCTTGTTTCTGATGCTATGTTTTTTATGCTCATCAATGCACTGTTGGACTGCGAGCACACAACTACTTTCCTTGCTTTGTTTTCCTCTATCCAGTTAACTGCCATATAAATTGCTACCAATTCCCCCGTAAAAACAGATAGTTTATCACTGATTATTTTATTTAATACTATGTTTCCTTGTGGGATAACTGCTACAACTCTTACCTTTATTTTTTTATATAGTTTTTGATGCATCCGTATATATCATATCTCAATCCATTTTTCTATCCGGTAACTATTTAAATTTCTATTCTTTAGTAATTGCATGTTTTCTTTTGGGTTATCAAACATCCACGGTGGTATTGCAGGCATTGGTACTGTAGGACTAACTTTAATATTGTCAATTTTAACTTTATTACATATGTCTCCTATAATCCACCCAAAACTATTCTTTTTTGTTTTCTCTTTTTCTTGGCAGATTGGTAACACTGGACAAGTCGGATATCCTTGCTTGGATCCTTTTAAAGTTGCCCGATAAACTGCTGAGAGTTGATCTCTCCTCTTGTCCAAAGGTTTTTCGTTCATTTTTACTTGTAATACTGCCACTAGGGTTGATGTAGTAGCTCCACAACATAACCTTAAAGCCTGTGACTGGATCCGGTCTATTTTCCCAAGTCATGTTTTTGAAGCAGATTGGTAAATAATGCATCCGTAATCAATAACAGATGGAATTAAAGTTATAAATATATACATGTATTGTTTTCAACGTTAACCTATCAGCCCCCCAATCATTACCCCTCAAAGACCTCATTATATTTAACACCTTTTTACTTTTTCCCCTATTTTTTTATTTTCCGGAAGGAACACTCCTGAAGGAATAAATAAAGTACTATCTAATCTAATCTAATCAAATCTATTTTGCTGATGTGGGTTGACTAGTTCATATTTTTATCAAACCATATTCCTAAATATTTAAATACTTGTACCTCTTCTATATTTTCACCTTAGAGTTTTTATTTGGAGCTTGTTTGGTACTTTTGTCTTTGTAAAATGTATGACTTTTGTCTTTCCAACAGAGAATCTTAAACCTCAAGCCGTTCCCCAGTCTTGAACATTATTTACCACTTTGTTAGTTTTTTGATTATTTCTTTTGACTCTAAATAATATACTAGTCTTTCATTAATCTTTTTTTTTTTCCATTACTTTTCCCCAAATTTATAATTTCCTGCCTCTTCCGGGTCTTACCCTGACTTGCATATTGGAATTGTTACCGCTAATTTTCCCCTCTGCCGGTCATTCTCCTTCTTCATATATCCTGTCATATCATTTCAAGACCACTTCTTTGACGATGCCACCTAAGTTTTTGATCATTTGATAACCCGCTAGGTCTTTCCCCGGTGACGTATTTTTAACCTTTTTCAAAATTCGAACCATTTCATTCAAAGAAAATGTCATATCCATAGTGTTGGTAAAGCTATTAACGTTGTCTTCCATCATTTCCCCAATATTTAAACTCATTGTTTTTTCTCTCTTTTGTTTTTCCACATTTCTCAAATTATCATTACTGTGCACTTCAACAAATGTTTTTGCTAAAGGTTCTGCTGTTTCTTTACCCGTGACTACATCTTCTTTGATAAATGTGGCACATCATCCTCTTTACCCTTCATTCCTATCTTTACGAATCGTTATATATCCTTTTATTATAAAGTTTAATTTTGGCTTCAGCCCTGTTTCTTGAATACAAATTATACGTGGTTTAGTTTTCATATTTTTAATATATCCCTTTAATTCATGTTCGGTTGCTATCAAACTTCTGGCATTCCACCGGACAATTAACAGGGTGTTGGAATGTGGTGACATGACTCCGTCACGTCTACTCTCCGTAGTACAGCTTGCACCCGGTACCAAGATAGTTCTTTCAACAACTTTGATGCTGCTTTGACAATTATTTTGATCTTCTCAGTCTTATTTTTACTTTCATTTTGTATCAAAGCTGAGTTGTGCTCTCTGGTTTATTTTGCAAATGAACCGACAGAACATGATCATGTACAAGACTCGCCTACCCACAATGCACTGCAGCCCAACGCTCCTGGTCGGATGTTTTTTTCGGGGTTCATGGAGAGATGCGGTAAAGAGTGGTAGCCAAGACACACGGTCACACACGGTCACACACGGTCACACACGGTCACACACGGTCACACACGGTCACACTCGGCAATTATTTTGACCTGGGGAGCAGATATAGAGGAAAAAATGTGTCTGGGGGGCCGGGATATCTGATTTTCAGGTACAAAAAACTTCACAATGACACAAAATAAACACAACAGTTAAACCTCACACTAAAATCAAGACATTGACTTGTACGTTCAAAAGACAGAATAGAACAAGTCAAGACATGCAATGACATCTACAAAATGTTATGTAAATGTTAGTCATTACACACGCGGCTATGGTTTTGATGTATTTGTTACAGACATGTTTACGTCAAGTAACATCACATGGTTCCATTTGCACCTTTCAACAAATCTGAAAAGGAATATTAAGAAGTAAAACTTATATTTAATCCTACCTCTTCTCCGAGCACACGGTGACCGTACATACGGGTCGAAAAATGTTGACCTAATTCAGCATTTCTCAAAGTGTGGGGAATAGAGACATGACAGGTGGGGCGCGAGGAAAGGGAGGACATTTTTTATTTTTGATTTTTTTTTACTATGCTTTCATATTCTATACACACTGTAAATCACTTTGTGATTCTGTCTGTGAAATCCGCCGTATAAATAAATGTAAATTACTTATTTTTCCTGTAGGCTTTAAATTTCTCGGCAGGAGCGAAAGTTTGACAGACATAGCAACAGTAACTTTTGCAGGCAGGGCTAAGAGGAACAAACTTTCGCGCGGATGGGTAGCAGGCTAATGTGCGGACCACAATTACACAAAATGGATACATTTGCAACTCGCACCTCAAAGGTCTGCGGAGAAACAAAAATATGACGGGTCTAATCAACCAAAAAGTCAACCTAAAAGAAAATATGGCGAAGGGTATCTTGCTCTTGGATTCACGGCAGCGGAGGTGGGGGCAGAGGAGAGACCCCTGTGTGTTCTTTGTCTAAAACGGCTAGCAGCAGACAGCATGAGGCCCAACAAAGTAAAGAGACAACTCGAGACCACACATGATGTCCAATAAATTGTTTTGTTGGGGCGATGGGGGTAGGTGGGCCTTGAGTCTAAAGTGGTGATGACAGAAAAAAAAAAAGTTTGAGAAGCCCTGACCTAATTGTACGGATCTCACTTTAAACGGCAAACCGATCATTTAAATGTTTTCACTTTGAATATGAAACGAGGAGTAAAATGTACAATGTACAATATTATCAATTATTTCACAAGGACATGTTTTAAGGATATTGTACAGTATCATTAAATCTAAAATGAATGTGATCACTTTCAGGATCATTTTATTTTTAGCCAGTAAACAACTGTTATGTACTTTTGAATCGGGTTTTCCCCTTTAAATAACAAAAATTATAGAATTTTACAATATTCATTATTATTAAATATTAAATGTGCCAAGTAGTTTTACGGCATACATCATTCCCCCTTTACCCATTTGTTAAAAAGACGAAAGTTGATGCGAACGCCTACGTGCTGTCAGAAAACTAAAAGAAGAAGAATGCCTTTGTGCAATTACTGCTATTCTGGCACAAGTTATAAAACAAACAAAGTTACCAAATTTTTTTTCTGAGGAGACAAAACGAAAAAGAAAGAAAAATAATAAATCAATCAATAAAATGCATCAGTCAAATAGTACAGGCAACTTCGTTAACATGGAGCCACAGACAATTTCATTCAAAAAGTCCCAATTGCTAACATAAAGATACAACATCAAATAAAGGCAAAGAAGGCCTAGTAGGTAATTACAACAAGAGACAAAGTATTAAAAATGTCGGTCCAATAACTGCACAGGGATGGGCAGAGCCAAAACATGTGTAGCAAGTAAGCTGGAGACTGTTGACACTGAAATAAGGCTATATGTGGCACAGATACAAGATTTATAAACTCTACTTAAACCCCCACTTAAGAACTTTCAGTTTTGGTTTATATTGGCCGCACCAGTGAACCAAAGCGATGGCGTTTTCCCAAAAGGAAAACCACATTTACCATGAGGACTAGCGCATATAGCGTCCAACTGACACGATAATGCCACAATGATTCTGTATTACTGAACTTTCCACAGTAGGAACCTACATTCGTTTTCTACCACTTATTCCCTTTTGGGGACGTGGGGGTCGCTGGCGCCTATCTCAGCTACAATCGGGTGGAAGGAGGTGTACACCCTGGACAAGTCGCCCCCTCATTGCAGGGTCAACATAGACGGACAACATTCACACCAACCTACATATTTTACTCAAACCTTATATTTGCAGTTTGAAGTCACTGCATTGTTTTTTCCTTGTACAGTTCTTTTGAGTTTGTTGCGTGGTTGGTCAGTGTGGAACTGCAAAGTATCGCGCTGGTGGGTATTTATTGCTACCACACAAATTTCCAGTAGCTAAAATTAGTATTATTATTCTGATTTGAGCATTGAAAGTCACTTACTAGTTTAGCAGGAACAGATCCAAAGCAGCATTGGTCTAAAATCTCTTGTCTTTTGACCTCACGCAAGTTAGTGAAAGTCGTGCCATTGTTGATCCTTGATTGTCCCTCCCTTTTTTTTTTTTTTTGAAAACCCGATTCAAAAGTACATAACAGTTGTTTACTGGCTAAAAATAAAATGATCCTGAAAGTGATCACATTCATTTTAGATTTAATGATACTGTACAATATCCTTAAAACATGTCCTTGTGAAATAATTGATAATATTGTACATTGTACATTTTACTCCTCGTTTCATATTCAAAGTGAAAACATTTAAATGATCGGTTTGCCGTTTAAAGTGAGATCCGTACAATTAGGTCAGGGCTTCTCAAACTTTTTTTTTTTCTGTCATCACCACTTTAGACTCAAGGCCCACCTACCCCCATCGCCCCAACAAAACAATTTATTGGACATCATGTGTGGTCTCGAGTTGTCTCTTTACTTTGTTGGGCCTCATGCTGTCTGCTGCTAGCCGTTTTAGACAAAGAACACACAGGGGTCTCTCCTCTGCCCCCACCTCCGCTGCCGTGAATCCAAGAGCAAGATACCCTTCGCCATATTTTCTTTTAGGTTGACTTTTTGGTTGATTAGACCCGTCATATTTTTGTTTCTCCGCAGACCTTTGAGGTGCGAGTTGCAAATGTATCCATTTTGTGTAATTGTGGTCCGCACATTAGCCTGCTACCCATCCGCGCGAAAGTTTGTTCCTCTTAGCCCTGCCTGCAAAAGTTACTGTTGCTATGTCTGTCAAACTTTCGCTCCTGCCGAGAAATTTAAAGCCTACAGGAAAAATAAGTAATTTACATTTATTTATACGGCGGATTTCACAGACAGAATCACAAAGTGATTTACAGTGTGTATAGAATATGAAAGCATAGTAAAAAAAAATCAAAAATAAAAAATGTCCTCCCTTTCCTCGCGCCCCACCTGTCATGTCTCTATTCCCCACACTTTGAGAAATGCTGAATTAGGTCAACATTTTTCGACCCGTATGTACGGTCACCGTGTGCTCGGAGAAGAGGTAGGATTAAATATAAGTTTTACTTCTTAATATTCCTTTTCAGATTTGTTGAAAGGTGCAAATGGAACCATGTGATGTTACTTGACGTAAACATGTCTGTAACAAATACATCAAAACCATAGCCGCGTGTGTAATGACTAACATTTACATAACATTTTGTAGATGTCATTGCATGTCTTGACTTGTTCTATTCTGTCTTTTGAACGTACAAGTCAATGTCTTGATTTTAGTGTGAGGTTTAACTGTTGTGTTTATTTTGTGTCATTGTGAAGTTTTTTGTACCTGAAAATCAGATATCCCGGCCCCCCAGACACATTTTTTCCTCTATATCTGCTCCCCAGGTCAAAATAATTGCCGAGTGTGACCGTGTGTGACCGTGTGTGACCGTGTGTGACCGTGTGTGACCGTGTGTGACCGTGTGTCTTGGCTACCACTCTTTACCGCATCTCTCCATGAACCCCGAAAAAAACATCCGACCAGGAGCGTTGGGCTGCAGTGCATTGTGGGTAGGCGAGTCTTGTACATGATCATGTTCTGTCGGTTCATTTGCAAAATAAACCAGAGAGCACAACTCAGCTTTGATACAAAATGAAAGTAAAAATAAGACTGAGAAGATCAAAATAATTGTCAAAGCAGCATCAAAGTTGTTGAAAGAACTATCTTGGTACCGGGTGCAAGCTGTACTACGGAGAGTAGACGTGACGGAGTCATGTCACCACATTCCAACACCCTGTTAATTGTCCGGTGGAATGCCAGAAGTTTGATAGCAACCGAACATGAATTAAAGGGATATATTAAAAATATGAAAACTAAACCACGTATAATTTGTATTCAAGAAACAGGGCTGAAGCCAAAATTAAACTTTATAATAAAAGGATATATAACGATTCGTAAAGATAGGAATGAAGGGTAAAGAGGATGATGTGCCACATTTATCAAAGAAGATGTAGTCACGGGTAAAGAAACAGCAGAACCTTTAGCAAAAACATTTGTTGAAGTGCACAGTAATGATAATTTGAGAAATGTGGAAAAACAAAAGAGAGAAAAAACAATGAGTTTAAATATTGGGGAAATGATGGAAGACAACGTTAATA
Source organism: Nerophis ophidion (assembly GCF_033978795.1). Classification (NCBI taxonomy): domain Eukaryota; kingdom Metazoa; phylum Chordata; class Actinopteri; order Syngnathiformes; family Syngnathidae; genus Nerophis; species Nerophis ophidion. The sequence goes on along the minus strand of NC_084619.1, from coordinate 66,778,570 downwards.
GCTTTACCAACACTATGGATATGACATTTTCTTTGAATGAAATGGTTCGAATTTTGAAAAAGGTTAAAAATACGTCACCGGGGAAAGACCTAGCGGGTTATCAAATGATCAAAAACTTAGGTGGCATCGTCAAAGAAGTGGTCTTGAAATGATATGACAGGATATATGAAGAAGGAGAATGACCGGCAGAGGGGAAAATTAGCGGTAACAATTCCAATATGCAAGTCAGGGTAAGACCCGGAAGAGGCAGGAAATTATAAATTTGGGGAAAAGTAATGGAAAAAAAAAAAGATTAATGAAAGACTAGTATATTATTTAGAGTCAAAAGAAATAATCAAAAAACTAACAAAGTGGTAAATAATGTTCAAGACTGGGGAACGGCTTGAGGTTTAAGATTCTCTGTTGGAAAGACAAAAGTCATACATTTTACAAAGACAAAAGTACCAAACAAGCTCCAAATAAAAACTCTAAGGTGAAAATATAGAAGAGGTACAAGTATTTAAATATTTAGGAATATGGTTTGATAAAAATATGAACTAGTCAACTCACATCAGCAAAATAGATTTGATTAGATTAGATTAGATAGTACTTTATTTATTCCTTCAGGAGTGTTCCTTCCGGAAAATAAAAAAATAGGGGAAAAAGTAAAAAGGTGTTAAATATAATGAGGTCTTTGAGGGGTAATGATTGGGGGGCTGATAGGTTAACGTTGAAAACAATACATGTATATATTTATAACTTTAATTCCATCTGTTATTGATTACGGATGCATTATTTACCAATCTGCTTCAAAAACATGACTTGGGAAAATAGACCGGATCCAGTCACAGGCTTTAAGGTTATGTTGTGGAGCTACTACATCAACCCTAGTGGCAGTATTACAAGTAAAAATGAACGAAAAACCTTTGGACAAGAGGAGAGATCAACTCTCAGCAGTTTATCGGGCAACTTTAAAAGGATCCAAGCAAGGATATCCGACTTGTCCAGTGTTACCAATCTGCCAAGAAAAAGAGAAAACAAAAAAGAATAGTTTTGGGTGGATTATAGGAGACATATGTAATAAAGTTAAAATTGACAATATTAAAGTTAGTCCTACAGTACCAATGCCTGCAATACCACCGTGGATGTTTGATAACCCAAAAGAAAACATGCAATTACTAAAGAATAGAAATTTAAATAGTTACCGGATAGAAAAATGGATTGAGATATGATATATACGGATGCATCAAAAACTATATAAAAAAATAAAGGTAAGAGTTGTAGCAGTTATCCCACAAGGAAACATAGTATTAAATAAAATAATCAGTGATAAACTATCTGTTTTTACGGGGGAATTGGTAGCAATTTATATGGCAGTTAACTGGATAGAGGAAAACAAAGCAAGGAAAGTAGTTGTGTGCTCGCAGTCCAACAGTGCATTGATGAGCATAAAAAACATAGCATCAGAAACAAGACAAGATTTAGTTTATGAAATAGTTCAGGCAATCTATAGAATAAATAAAGCGGGAGGTGTGGTAACATTTCTTTGGGTTCCTTGGAAGATATTGTAGGATGGAATTCACAACACATAGGATATAAAGCATTATACACATATTTAAAAAACATTGGGTTAAATAAAAGAATATAGAGTAGGGATCCATCTTGATCCACACTCCATTTCAACCAGAAGGTTGCTTGGCAGAAACAACCGCCCACCTCCGGAATCAGTCCCCGCCCATTCCCCTTAGGCGCGAAATTCATTTGAGCGAAAGACATTAGAGTGAGAGGAGCTCTTTAAAGCTCCTGAGAATCTTAAAAAGCTTACAGAAAACGAGAAAAACTTACAGCGGGTGCCTGTCGGACATTCACCGTCGTTTTCGATGATTTCCCCTCGGAGCAAGGATTCGATGTCTGGAGTCTTTGGCGCAATCAAGCCTTCTCCTCTGCCTGGAGCGGCCGTTGACGGACCCGCCAGCTTTAAGGGAGACCAGTGAGCAAGAGATGTAAACGGAAAATCTGTAAGTAAATATATGTATATATGTATCGTATACCGCATGTTTTTTTTCTTGTAAAATGAGAATCATTTGACTCACCAGACTGCGATTGTGTTAAAACGATCGCGTTAGGATCTTACGGCAAATCCTCTATGAAACTAAATAATGAATACACATAATATTAAATAATTTGAAGGTTTAAACACACCTCGAAAATCATCTTCCAACTTTGTAAGACCGTTTAAGCAAAGTTCATCGTCTTTCACTTCGTCGTCATCGGCTGTTAAAAAAAAAAGGTATTACATCGTCGTACAAGTGCAATGCTTTTAACGTTTAAATGCTTAAATGGAGTTAAACCAATGTCTAATAACATGGTAAAGCAGAGGTAATGGTGTGTGTGTGTGTGTGTGTGTGTGTGTGTGTGTGCGTGTGTGTGTGTGTGTATGTGTGTGTGTGTGTGTGTGTGTGTGTGCGTGCGTGTGTGTGTGTGTGCGTGCGTGTCCTGTTGATTCAAACGGTCATAAACATTTAAACTGTCAGATGGGAAGTCAGTAAAAACTGAACCCTCCTTTTGTCCCCCAAACTGACCTGTTGATTCAAACGACCGTAAAGACCAGTTGCTACGTGACACTGTGTTCTGCGATAGTTTTTTCCATCTGTTTAAATATGTTTTCGTGAGGTACGGAAGTTGTTTCAGTGCGTACGAATGTGTGTGTGTGTGTGTGTGTGTGTGTGTGTGTGTGTGTGTGTGTGTGTGTGTGTGTGTGTGTGTGTGTGAAGTGTGTGTGTGTGTGCGTGTGTGTGCGTGTGTGCGTGTCCACCAAAAACTTCCCAATCCACGGTAGATAACGATGAAAATATCGAGAAAGGGCTTCCGTCTCTTCTTTCTTTTAGCTGAAAACTGAATACGATTTAGAAACACTCGACTTTTTTGCGGAGCGTCAATGTAAGTTTTATTATTTTTATAAATCACTAATCATGACCGAATCGAACAAAGTCTTTACGCTAACGTATAAAGCTCCAAATAATGACTAAGCCTTACACCGCCTTTTGTACCCCTCGTGTGTGTGTGTGTGTGTGTGTGTGTGTGTGTGTGTGTGTGTGTGTGTGTGTGTGTGTGTGTGTGTGTGTGTGTGTGTGTGTGTGAAGTGCGTGCGTGTCCACATCTCCACACGTAACATTCCCAGCCATCAATACATCGAAATCTGGAAGTTGTTTCAAACGATCGTAAACATTTAAACTATCAAATATATGGTCACATGCTGCTCAGATGACATTGCTTTCTTAAAAAAACTGAACCCTCCTCTGTTCCCTGTCAGGTCTTAACTCCACCCTCTTCCTGGTTTAACC